>NW_020837959.1:9821752-10267603 GCF_003676395.1 Aethalodelphis obliquidens
AGGGCTTCCCTGGTGGCGCAGTGGTTGAGAGTCCGCCTGCCGATGCAAGGGACACGGGTTCGTGCCCCGGTCCGGGAAGATCCCACATGCCGCAGAGCGGCTGGGCCCGTGAGTCATGGCCATTGAGCCTGCACGTCCGGAGCCTGTGCTCCGCAACGGGAGAGGCCACAACAGTGAGAGGCCCACATACCGCAAAAAAAAAAAAAAAAAAAATCTTTTTCACTTTGCAATTCTGGTGGGTGTGCATCAATGATTTTAATGTATTTAATCCAGCAGTCTCATCCTCCTTCAATAGTTAACACTGTCGATGCCCTTCCTTATATCATGAACTCACTTCTTTCAGGTTCACTTTATGCTGATCTTCATGGTCTTTCCTGCCATGTCTTGTCCCTCTGTTATCTCTCCCAGTTTGCAGCATTTTTCTTTTTTTTTTTTCTCTATAGACTACCTCTCTCTCTCTGATCATACTCTTTACTACAGTTTCATTTGCCAACTCTGAATATCTTAAGTCCTGATACCCTCAGACCTTGACAATTTGAGCAGTTTTCTATCATTTTATTCATTTATTCACCTGTTCATTATTTGATCCTTTAATAATTATTTGTTAATTGCTTATTGTGTACCAAGCACTTTGATAGGAGGTAGAGTTGGGAATTCTAATAAGAAATAGTCCTTGCCCTCTGTTACGAACTGAACTGTGTCTCCCTCAAAATTAGTATGTTAGAGCCATAACCCCTAATGTGACAGTATCTGGAGATAGAACCTATAAAGAGGTAATTAAGGTTAAATGAAGTCATAAGGGTGGATCCTGATCCAACATGACTGGTGTCCTTATAAGAAAAGGAAGAGACACCAGGGATGCTTCCGTGCATAAAGGAAAGGTCATGTGAGGGCACGGTGCAAGAAGGCAGCCACCTACAAGTAAGAAAAGAGAAGCCGCAGAGGAAATCAACCCCGCTGGCACCTGGATCTTGGACTTCCAGCCTCCAGAACTGTGAGAAAATCAATTTGTTGTTTAAGCCAACCAGTCTGTGGTATTTTGTTATGGCAGCCCTAGCAAACTAATACACCCTCAAACAGCTTACTATCCTGGGGAGACAAGAAGAAAGTCAACATTTACAGCACTATGTGAAATACACTGTGATGGAAGTGTACGGGGATAACATGGAGGTACAGAGAACGCACCAGGACAAAAGGATAAGGGTAAGAAGTGACAGAAGAGGTCTTCCCCTGGAAGAGGATGCCTAACCACAGTCTAGAGAAATTAGCAGAGTTATCTGAGGGCAGGGAAGGGTATTCCATAGAGAGGAAGCTACACCTGCAAAAGTATGGAGAGCACGGCACATACAGTGAAACTAAGGAGTTCGGAATGGGCTCAGGGTAGGTGGTGACAGAGGGTAGACTCAAAAGATGAGACTGGAAACACATATTGAAGAGGTTCCATACCTTGTTAGGAAGTGAATGAATCAATAAATCAAGGAATCCATGAATATTTTGGGGTAATGCTGTTTAATTTACTGAAAAGATCACGACTAGGTGTTGGGGCCCAGGGCAGTCCACCCCAAACTATGCCTCAATGGCATATTAATTCAATCAAAGTTATTTAAGAAACAGCTGGTGCAAGAGGAACACTTTGACCCTCTTCTCTGTCTCCTTGCAAGGAGGAAATTAATCTCCCATATGAAAGGTGCCCTCCCTATACAGGAGGTAGAAAGATATCCTTATCACCAGAGAAAGGGAATTCAGTGCCAAGAAGTCTATGAACAAAAACCTTGCTACTTCTATACTAATTTACTACTCAAGCCCAAACATTGCTTAAATTCCTTACTAACTACAGCACCCAAACCTAAGTTTCTTTGTCCTGTCAAATCCTCACTGATTTATTTTTTCTTTGTATAAGAAGATATTAAAGTTGCCTGCTTTTGGTCACTCACTGAGCATTATTTTATGATCTCCCATGGACTCGAAATTAAGTTGGTTTTTCTCCTATTAATCTGTCTGGTGTGTCAATTTTATTATTAGTCCAGCCACAAGAACTCAAGAAGGATAGAAGGAGAGATTTCTCCCATCCCCGACATAAGGAATCCTATTTTAGCACCAAAACTAAGGCAGCCATATGTCCTGGGTTTTACAAGACTCTACTGATTTAAAATATTTTGCCTTATCAGACCGTTTGTCAGAACACAGCCCAATTTAGGGTTAGGAAAATTTTGTTACCATAACCTTGGTTCCATCCCACACACCATATTGTTTTTTCCAAATAAATGGTGACATTGTTTCTGGTTGGTATCCTGTACAGAAAATAATCCTAATTTGTAAGTTTGCAATTCATACTTATGAATATTCAAGTGCACAACTCCAGTTAAAGCCAAGGCTGAGCAAGCCTGGGCTACAGGCAACGAAAATAATCCTCCCACAGTTACATTTATTTTATTAACAGGTTACAGTCTTAAGTCCTAAGAAAAAAGAATTAATGTTTTATTATAATCTTGTCTCTAATTGAGTGGGAGGTTTTCCCCTTTTTCCATTTACTGAAGTATTAGGGATTTCGCGACTAGAAGAGCAGAAACTTTAGCTACGTTGGCCAATTCAGGTGTAATTCCCGTGTATCCAGGGGCTTCTTATGACTCAGTCTCTGCAAGGAATCAAATGCTAGAACCCAGTCCGATAATCAAGAGAAAATTTAAGAGGAATTCCAAGCTCTAGGCTGATCTGAGAGCAATTAGCGGTTCCAAGTCACACCCCATAGCAGTAACATTTCTCAAAAGCTTCCTCCCCCACAGCTTCTTGCATCCCACACCTGCTCCAGTGCCTCTCCCTTGCCAAGATGCCAACATTCACCTCCTCTCTCCTGCCCTACCTCTTTCTTATGGAGATTGTCTTAGTTCTTGGCTTTATTTCTGCTTGTCTTCGCTCACCCCCCTGCAACTCTCCTCCACAAAAGGACCCCTAGGGTTTAACCAGGCCAGTTGGAACCCGTTCCATTTTCTTCCCACAATTTCATTCTTCTCTCTACCCATTCTCCTGTATCTACTTCATAAGCAGCCTGAGAGAGCAGAGGTCAAGCGCTCCCTAGAGAGTAAGGAGAAGGTGAGCAAGCAATAATGAAATTTTATTTAAAATCTAGTGAGAGTATGGAATTTCCTTAAAAAAATTAAACATAGAATGTCCATATGTTCTAGCAATTCCACCTCTAGGTATATTTGGGTAAATACACCCAAAAGAATGGAAAGCAGGGACTCAAATAGGTCTTTGTACACCAATGTTCACCTACATCTTCTTTTGTCAAGTATCTGTTCAAATCTCTCACCTATTTTATTTTTTGTTGGGCTGTTATATTTTATAGTTATACAGGGTTTTGTTTGTTTGTTTTTATATATTCTAGATAAAAGCCTTTTGTTTGATATATGTGTTGCAAATATTTTCTCCCAGACTGTAACTTGACCATCACCAGTGGGCTCAATAAATCTTTGCTCTTTTTTCCTTAAGTCATTCAACTAGGTGGATACTCACAGTAATCACTGGAAGAATGCAAAGTAAGCCTGGGAAGTGTTACCAAACTTGGAAGGAGCTCCAAGTGGCTCCAGGTTTAAACAGCATCTTTCATGTTTTTATGGATGAACATTATGGAGACTATTTTCTGAAGCTTCAGTAGAAGTGCTATTGGAAAGAACATTTTCCATTCATAATATCTCCTTTTATCAAATAATGGGCATAATATTATGCTGTTGAATGTGTGGGTAGACATGAAAGCTCTAGCAGATGGTTTTGACTCAGCTGTTGTCACCGTGGGGGAACACTGTGAAGAGGTAACAGTGATGGGTGGAAGGTGAAGATATGTTGATAGATTTATGAGGGAGAGAGTGTCAAAAGGGAAATAAACTAGAAATTCATCTCTTCCCAGAAAGAAAGGAAATAAAAATAACAAGCACCAAAAAAGCCACAGTTGTGGGTGGGAATCAAGCCACCAGTCACACACACACATACACAAAAAGAGTGCGAATACAAGGATAAATGAACAGCAATCTGCTTTCTTTATTTCCTACTAAAATCATGCATGTCCTACTGGTGGATTTCGGTATATTCTAGATAATAGAATGCACAGCTGACTATCATTCTTCCTCTGAATCCTGAAAAAGTCAGAGAAAATGTGCAAGAAGAAGACTTCAGGGAAGATGAATGACACAAAACCAGTGATCAGTGAGAAACCAACCCAGGAAATCTCCCCATGTCTGCAGCCAATGTCAGCAAAGACAAAAACATTTTTAAAAATAATGATTTAGGCATAACTAGACATTTTGTAGACTCTCCGATCCGTGTTCACTTAATGCCTGGGGTTAGGCAAGGTGTGCGAATATTGGCATAGAAAGACCACAAGCTTTGGCATCAAACAGACCTGCATTCAAATTCTAGACCTAAATGTTTAAATGACTCTGTAAATTTAGTTAAATTTCCTTAAACTTAATTTATTCATCCATAAACAGGAAATAAATAATATCCATTTGATAGAATCATTGAGAGTATTAAATGAAATCAAATATGCTCATTTCCTACATCGGATCTCAGTACAAACTAGACACTCATTAAATTTTAGTCATTACCCCTACCCAGCTTCTACTTGCCCTTAATAAGAATGCTATTTGGGAATTCCATGCCTTTTTTGAACATCATAAATTCTTGGGGTTGTACTCTGGCAATTGGCCAGCAAAAGCCACATTTCATAACACATCAGGAATTATCTAATTTAATGTATCCATATTTTTCCCTGGCCTTCCAGGAAACTCTAAGCTAAAAAGTAAAATCATTGGAACTAGAGATGCCTGAGATTTGGGTACATTTATTTGCTCTTCTAAACACGGTAACAATAGCTTTTTCAAAAAATTTAAGTTGTGCTACTGTGATAGCATCAAGCTAAATACTTTGTCACAATAACCCCAAGGTGTAGGTACGATTATTATTTCCAGTTTATATATAAGGAACTGGGTCTGAGGGGGTTAATTTTCCTAGGGGTGTCTTATTTCAAAGATACCCCTGTCATTTGTAATGTTGATAGATTTATGAGGGAGAGAGTGTCAAAAGGGAAATAAACTAGAAATTCATCTCTTCCCAGAAAGAAGGGAAATAAAAATAACAAGCACCAAAAAAGCCACAATTGCAGGAGGGAATCAAGCCACCAGTCACACACACAAAGAGTGAGAATACAAGAATAAATGAACAGCAATCTGCTTTCTTTTTTTCCTCCTAAAATCATGCCTCTACTATACAGCTTCTAATTTCTGACTACTATTTTTAAAGTGTTATTATCATTGCATCTTTTACTGTGTGCTGCTCAAATTCTTTTGGGAAGTGGGAGTGGTGTCAATTATAAATAAATATTCCCAAAACAGACAAATCAACAGAAGCCCACAAATCAAAGCTAGAAAAAAAGAAGCAAACTAGGCAACCAATGAACTAGACCTGGACAAAACTACCAGTTTGAAAATAAAACACATAGATATTATTCCCAACTTAATGTTCACCACCACAAGCTGTGTTATTTATAGAAAACAATATAGAACCTATGTTTCTAGCCCAAGCAGCATGTAAGGCTCCTATCAGACATCTAGGAATAAGACGATAGAAAAGGTAAAACGTGAGAAGTGAAATCAATACACAAAGTCTAGAAAGACTAACAATGTATCTGAGTCTGTGCCCTGAATATGACAGTATTTGGAAAGGCCATACGCTTTAACTGTCCTCCTACCCTGGCTGATACCAAAAACGATGCTACTTCATTTCTTCAGCTTAAGACCTTGATTCCTGTCAAAATGCAAATAGTCCTGGGAGGGCTAACAAAGTTCCATCCATCACTGTGAAAAAATTCCCTCCCTCAGAACAGAGGGAGAAAAACAGCACAAAACTCTGTAATGCATAACTACATAACTACATAACGTAACTACAGATAGGGAAGAACTACTTCTCAATTTTGCTTAGAGTAGGCGTAAGATTGAGCTAACATTCTGCAGCCTTCAAGCTTTCCAGGAAAATAAGCTGACAGAGGGTTAAGTGTTCTTATTTACACAGAAAAATGCTGCCAATAACCTTAGATGCAGGTAGGATGGAAAGAGTTGATTTTCCTTTTTTCTTTCACGATATTTTGTTAGAAGTTTTGAAGATTGACTAGAAAGGGCAATTCTGCAATGGTGGCCACAGAAGTTATTGCATCCAACTACTCTGCTACACCTGGCTCAAAAACAAGACCACTAAATGGCAACATGAATAGACTTGAGTAAAATGTTTAAAATAAGTTTTAAATGGATTTCCTGAAAAATATGATTGCAGGAAAAAAGGGAAAAAAACATTTGAAAGAGAACATTAACATAACATTAGAATATATTAAAAGAATAAAATAATTGTAACATAGCTTTAGGACTTCCACTACTGATCAGTAGATCCATGAATGAGGGGAAAAAAGTCTGTTGCTTTAAAGTCACTGAGAAATACTATGGTTGTTTGTTACGCAGCATTATCAGAGCAAGAACTGATTAACAGAACTCACGGCACAAAATGATTATGGGACAAGACAGTTCAATAACTCCTGGCCTGTGGAAGCAGAGGTAGGCTCAGTAATTGATGAACCAAGGTGAAGGAAGCCATAGCTCAGAATACAAGTGGAGGACTGGCAGACTAACCAGTAAATCTCTAGAGATTCCCCACACTCAGAGATGCTAAAGACAGCAAAATAGGGGGAGGAGACATGGAACTCAAAACAGGAGAATCAATTGAAAGACACAGGTAACTACTTCACTCATAAGTGCAGAACTAGGTGTCTTCTTTCCATGGAGAAAGAAAGAAGGGGGGAAAGAAAGAAAAAGGGAAGGATATGGAAAGAAAGAAAAGAGAAAAACACAGATTTCTCCTTTTAAAAAATTGAATCTGGGTAAAGCTGGGGCAAATTTTGGGAGTAGGATCCTGAAATCAAACCCCTCCACATCCTGTATTAATGTATGAATGTTGCCCCAACCTACTGGCTGACTCCATGTCTGCTCAACATGAAATGAAACCTGACAGCTGACATGACCCAAATGCGGCCAACATTTTAAGGCAAACGTGAACATGGCAGATCAAAAAAAAAAAAAAATTAACCAAAAGAAAAATGACACTGGTGAATATAAAAGCTAGTACTATTATATTTTTAGTTTACAATTCCCCTTTTGTTTCCATTATGACTTAAAACACAAATGCATAAAACCATATTTATAAATGGATGCTGAGGGACCCACAATATACAAATATGAAATTTGTGACAACATAAAGGGAGATATAGTGCTAGATAGGAGTAAAGTATGAAGCTAAATTGGTATCAGTTCAAACTAGATTGGTATTAACTTATGATATTAGCTGTAATTCCCACAATAATCACTACGAAAATAGATTTTTTAAAATACAGAAAACAAAATGAAAAAAGAATCAAAATTGTTCATAAGCAAAAAAAAAAAAAAAAAAAGAAGGCAGTATTGGAGGAAATGAGGAGCAAAAAAGATACGAGATTTTTTTTTTTTTTTTTTTTTTTTTTTGCGGTACGCGGACCTCTCACTGTTGTGGGCTCTCCCGTCGCGGAGCACAGGCTCCAGACACGCAGGCTCAGTGGCCATGGCTCACAGGCCCAGCCGTTCCGCGGCATGTGGGATCCTCCCGGACCGGGGCACAAACCCATGTCCCCTGCATCGGCAGGCGGACTCTCAACCACTGCGCCACCAGGGAAGCCCACGAGATCTATTTTTAAAAATGTATAGCAAAATGCAGATGTAAGTCCTGCATCATCAGTAGTCACTTTAAATATAAATAAATTAAACTCACCAATTAAAAATCAGAGATGGCAAGATAGATTTTTAAAAATCAGTCCAACTATATGCTGCTTACAAGAGACTTACTTCAGACCCAAAGATTAAAAAAAAAAAAAAGTGAAAAAAAAAAAAAGAAAGAATAGAAAAGATATTTCATGCAACTAGTAACCTAAAGAGAGCTGCGTGGCTATATGAATATCAGATAAAATAGATTTTAAGTTAAAGGCAAAGGACATTATATATTGATAAAAGTGTCAATTAAACAAAAATACATAACAATTATACACATCTATGCACCAAACAAAAGAGCCCCAAAATATATGAAGCAAATATTGACTGAATTGAAGGAAGAAATAGTTCTAAATAATACATGGAGACTTCAATATTTTCCACTTTAAATAATGTATAGAACATACAGACAGAAGATCAATAAGGAATTAGAGGACTTGAACAACACTATAAACCAACTAGACTCAGCAGACATATATAGAACATTCCAGTCAACAGCAGCAGAACACACAATCTTCTCAAGTGCACATGGAACATTCCCCAAGATATACCACATGTTACATCTTAAAACAATGAATTAAAAAGATTGAAATCATCAAAGTACCCTCGCTAACCACATGGAATAAAGCTAGAAATAAATAACAGGAGGAAAACTGGAAAAGCACAAATGTATGGGAATTAAACAACACACTCTTAAACAACCAATAGGTTAAAAAAGAAATCACTAGGAAAAATAGAAAATACCTTGAGACAAATGAAAATAAAAACACAACATTCTAAAACTTATGGGATGCAGTGAAAGCAGTGCTCAGAGAAAATTTATAGCTGTAAATGCCTACATTAAACAAGAAGAAAGATCTCAAATCAACAATCTAACTTTACATCTTAAGTAACTCAGGAAAAGAAAAACAAAATAAACCTAAAGCCATAAGAAAGAAGGAAATAATAAAGATTAGGGATAAACAAAATAGAACATAGAGAAACAATAGGGAGAATCAAGGAAATAAAAAGTTGATTTTTTTAAAAGATCAACAAAATTGACAAACCTTTAGCTAGTCTAAGAAAAAAAGAGAGAAGATGAAAATAACTAAAATCATTAATGAAAGTGGGAACATTATTACAGAATCCTTACAGAAATTTAAAGGATTTTAAGAGAATACTATGAACAATTATATGCCAACAAATTAAGATAATCTATAAAAAATTCCTAGAAACATACAAATTACCAAAACTGGCTCAAGAAGAAATAGACAATCTTAACAGATATAGGGATCTGGTCTTAGGGAACAGAGGAGAATGAGCCCTTATTGACACGCATAGGAGAAGAAGCATGCTCCAGAAACCAGCACAGACATAAAATCTGAGGTTGGAAGTTGGAAGCAGGGCTACATAAATACTACGCTGTGAACTGAACATCGAGGAGTTGATGGAATCAGCTCTCTGAGGTCTCTGTCACCACTCATCTCCAGGTGCTGAATCCATCATCCTTGGTCTGAGTCTGGATCCATTACTAACGTTCTGTCAGGTGTCCTCATCTAGTGTCTATGAACCTGCTCCAGAAATATCTCAACACCCTCTTGAGAAAGCATAAACCACACATCTCATCCACCTGCAGACAAGTGTCAGCTCTACTTCCAAAGTGTGCCCAGTGGATTTTCTTTTTGCCATCTTCACTGCCAACAACCATCACCACCACCACCGCTGCCACCAAAAACATGTCTGGACTAATGCAGAAGCATGTTAAGTGCTGCCACCCATCCCCACTCCACCTCCAGCTCCGTCTCCACTCACCACCCAGAACGATCTTTTTTTTTTTTAATTTTTACTGGAGTATAGTTGATTTATAATGTTGTGTTAGTTTCAGTCACACAGCAAAGTGAACCTGTTATACATATACACACATACATTCTTTTTTTGATTCTTTTCCCATATAGGCTATTACAGAGGATTGACATATACCAAAATGATCTTTTTTTTAAAATAAATTTATTTATTTATTGCTGTGTTGGGTCTTCGTTGCTGTGCACAGGCTTTCTCTGGTTGCGGCGAGCAGGGGCTACTCTTCGTTGTGGTGCGCAGGCTTCTCATTGTGGTGGCTTCTCTTGTTGTGGAGCATGGGCTCTAGGCATGCAGGCTTCAGTAATTGTGGTATGCAGGCTCAGTAGTTGTGGCTCGCAGGCTCTAGAGCACAGGCTCAGTAGTTGTGGCCCATGGGCTTAGTTGCTCCGTGGCATGTGGGATCTTCCCAGACCAGGAATCAAACCCGTGTCCCCTGCACTGGCAGGCAGATTCTTAACCACTGGGCCACCAGGGAGGTCCCCAAAATGATCTTTTAAAATGAGTAAAATCCAATCACATCACTCTCCCGCTTGACTCCTTTCAATAGATTCCTCTTATTCCAGAAATCATCCACAATTCTTCCCACGGCTTACAAGGCTCTGCATGGTCTGGCCCCCTGCGAAGTGTTGCCCTTTTCCTTCCTGCTGTGAGGTTCTGGGTGTGTTGGTCTTCTTTTCATTCCTGTTCACCCCAGGATCTTCACACACACTCTCGCACGTGCCTGAACGTGCATTCTTCCCACAAGCCCCCACCGTGTCCTTACCTGGCTGACTTCTTCAGGTCTCAGGTGAAAGAACACCTACTGTGGGAGGGTTCTGCTACCTCTCCCTTCACCAGCTTAGGTCTTCTGCTGTTCAGTCTCTTGCTTTTTCTTGGTAACATTTAGCAGAATTATGGCTAAATTGTGTTTAATTATTTACTTGACTTCTCTCTCTCCCACTAGATGGTACACTCCATGAATAAAGATAGGAACTAGAGGGATTTTCAGGCTATTGCTTCTTCATCCCTTAACACAGGGTTTAGAATATAGATAGTTGTTGAATGAATAAATGAATGATTAAAAATTATTTCTATCCTCTCTAGAAAAAGCCTTATATTTATGGCTGAATGTCTACTATGTTTGCAAGTAAACATTTAAAATTTTAGTTTTAAGCTGCTTAGAAATCTTAATTTCTTAAAGGACAAATGAAGGCATGTCACACAATGCGTAAAAGTAGGAAATGTTAAAAAATGAAGAAAAATCCTTTAAAATAAAATTCTTAAAATTCTATCTACCAATTAATCTGCTCTAATTACAAAGTATCAGTTTGAGGCCATGACAAGGGATTCTGATGCAAGTGCTTTAATAAAGAACTTATTTTTAAAAATTTTGTTACCCCAGGTAACAATATATTTTTACATTTCAGAGCACAGTCACATCATTAAAACAAGGCTGAGGCACAAAGACATTATTATTATTGGGTTTTTTTTGCGGTACGCAGGCCTCTCACTGTTGTGGGCCCCTCCCGTTGCGGAGCACAGGCTCCGGACGCGCAGGCTCAGCGGCCATGGCTCACGGGCCCAGCCGCTCCGCGGCATGTGGGATCCTCCCGGACCGGGGCACGAACCCGTGTCCCCTGCATCGGCAGGCGGACTCTCAACGTCATTAATAATTTGATGTGTGATTTTCAATATTCCAAGGATCTAGCTATATCATTCTGGCCAGTCACTCTCAGAATGCTACACATGTAAAGCAAAGTGGGAAGTTTCCATAGCAATGGCTTTTCACCAAGAATATGTAAACATTACTGCTGCCTAGTTCTTCCATGGTCCAAATTTTTCTTGGTTCAGTCAGACTGCAGCTACACATTAGCCCTAAGCTAGAATTTAACAAGAATTTGATTATTGCAACAATAATTTTTCAGAGGAACAATACTAAGTGTGAGGGCTGACAGCCAGGCAGCTCCAGAGATGGGCATGAGGCCACTGGGCTTCCACACATCTGCAGCAGCTGCCCGTTAACCACATGACATTTGCACAGTGAGGTCGATTTTTTGGAATGTTTTCATGAAAATCTGAGAGTCACCCCGAAGTCATGAAGTAGGAGTTACAGACCCTAGTCTCTCCATATGAGAAAATAACAGACTTCAGGAGATTGAAGTGTCTTGTCCAAAGTCCCACAACTTCACATCCGAGTCTAGAACTAGGACTTTTCAGCTTATTCACTCATTAAACTAATATGCAATGAATACCTGCTATTTCCAAGCATTGTTCTAAGCATATATCAGTTGTTTTAAAGATAATGATGTCTGCTTTCATAAAGTTTACATTCTAGTAGAAAAATACAGGGACTTCCCTGGCGGTCTAACGGTTAAGACTTCGCCTTCTAATGCAGAGGGTGTGGGTTTGATCCCTGGTCGGGGAGCTAGGATCCCACATGCCTTGGGGCCAAAAAACCAAAACATAAAACAGAAGCAATATTGTAACAAGTTCAATAAAGACTTTAAAAATGGTCCACATCAAAAAAAATACACTATGGGTAAAAGCTCTATCTGTACACAAAAAGCATCCTCAAACTATTCTGCATTCATACCCAAAGTAAAGCAAAACTTCCAGCAACCCTGGGTTCAGGAATAGGCTCCAACCTGGGGAAAATCACAAGTAGCTGAGAGATCCAAAAAAGCCACGCTCAATGCATCTAAATAACCTTGTCTTTGGTTAACAACGAATTGATGCCAGTGGAATGATCATATTTTAAATCTTTTCCTATAAAAGTAACATATGCATCCCCATGTGTCAGCATAATCTCTGCTGATAACATTTCAGTGAATGACAAGTTGATTGGCCCCAATTTGAAAAGCACAGTGTATAAAAACATAATTTCAAAGTGGCCAACAATATGACAGATTCTATATTTTGCTCATACACAGAACTGGTTTGAACTGTTTGGGGAATTTTGATAGTCTGTGAATGCTTTCAGCAAAGAAAACTGGCCAGAAAGGAGAGGGAGGAACAAGAAGGAATGGACTTAACAACTGTTGGACAACGATTATAAGCTAGACATTATTTGGGAGAAACTGATGGGGTAAGTGACTGACTGATAATCATTGCTTTTTACAACCAAAGGAACAGCACGATGTAGATGGAAAGAACATTGGCTTTGCAAGTGAAGAGTAGTGCAAATCTCAGCTTTGTCACTACTTTAGTGAGATACCAAATTATGTCATGTCTTTGACCTCCAGTTTTTACATGTGTAAAAAGAGGATAACAATAGATACTTTCTAGGTAGTTGTGAGAATTGAACTAGATTTTACTTGTGTACACACACACACACACACACACACACCCTGGTTTAGTTCTAGTTTCACTCTATTACAAATGATGTATTAAGGAGGCTTCAATGTGATGTGGAAGGTATTCAGTAACGTACACACCATGGTGGTACAGACAACCAAAAAAACTCCAAAAACCCACAGGTCATTTCTGCTAAGGCACCATGCAGGGTCTTACTGATTAAAAAACTTAGAGACTTGAAAAGATAAACATAGGTCCCTTCTCTTCTGTCCACTACATGACATCAGCCATGTCATGGGAACCTTTCCTGTGGTCTCCTCATTCATTTTAATGAGTTTATATCAAAAGCTGTGGCCTTGTGGGTTAAAACTCACCAAAAGAAACTCTGTTAGAAAATAAGATATAGTAGTGAAAATGTACCTTGATAATTTGGGGAGTGGAAGACATCAATAACCTGTTAAATAATCCTTCAACAGTTTTCTATCAGTATACATCTTGCCCCCATATTAAGGAGAAACAAGGGGTCTGTTCTGTAAACTGCTGACTTGTAAGGAATTTGAATCCATTTATTACTTTCATTTTCTTCCACCTGCTGTGAATAACAGTAAGGATGAGGGCCAATTCCAAATCCTGAATTCCAAATAAAAAGTCCAAAAGAATGGATGGCATATGGAGGTTGGGGATTAAGTGGAGGTTAAGACGGCAACAAGAATAAAAACCCTGGAGAGAGAGAAAGGAGGTGGGCCAAAAATGAGGGACGCTTGGCTTTTCTATTTGATCCCATGGGGACCTTAACTTTCAAATAAGAATGGTGCCTCTAATTTCTTCTTTAAACAAGTATGGATTGGGTTTTCAGATTGGCTTTAATGTGAGAAATTCCATGGTGCTGTTAGAAGTAAAAGTGGATAGATCAGCTCCCTTTCAATTGAATTTGCCATCAGAGCCAGATGAAGATATAAAAAATAACAAGTCAGAGGGTAGGGTGAGTAATTGAATGACTTTTCTTCAAATGTTTTGTTTTGCACTAGTCTTCTCTAGCATAACAAAATCATCCCAAGAACTAGGCTTATATTAGCATCTGTATTTGGGGAATTGAAGAAAGAAAACTGAAGTGCAAAACTGCAACATACTTGCTGACAATGAAGTGCTTTCATTTTTTAAAATCTGAGCTACATAAGGCAAACCTCACTGGGGAAGGTAGGACAAATCATGTGGAACAGGCGGACTTGCAGTGGCAGAAGCTGAGAGTAGATGAGAGCTCAGGGCCACGTGCAGGCACACCTGGGAGAGGCATCATGCAGTAGGGTCAAGGTCAAGGACAAAGAACTATGGTGCTAGTACTGCAGCTTAAACTGTGACCAGACAAGATGTTCAAACCCTGGTCTCTGCATGGAAAAGCGTCTGCCTCTGGAGCATATCCTAAATCATCCTCCGGTCTGGAAGAGGCAAAGGGGGCTTCAGCCATCTCTGCTGTGTGTTTTAGAGGACAATCTTTGCTCTCGATGCTCTTTTCCTTGGGGTCCTCTTTTCCCGTCCCTTTGGTCCTAAGAGGACTAAGAGTCAAAGGTAAGACCAGGTGTGAACTGAGAGGAAAGGCGTCACATTTAGCAGAGATCCCAAGCCAGTTAGACTAAAGTAACCATTACAGCCTCATGTACTCCAACCTGGAACAGCGCACGAGCAGTGTGGGAGACGCATTCAGAATCGCTGCGGGATCCCTCTTCGTAAGAAGGGCAGGGTGTACTTTTCACCTAGTAAACTGGCTACACATACACATTTCTGTGCTTCCCATGTTTTCTACCACGAACATATTATTTTGACATCACAAAACTACAACAGGTGCCATAAAAATGAAGACTAAGAGCTAAAACACGTAAAATCTAAAGTATAGTTACTTTAGGTTATTTACTTGGCTAACTACACTCCATAATTTCTCAGGTTAGCATCTCTCCCAGTGCTTATGGGGCTTGACCCATTCAACAAATAAATGCCACCCATAGTTCACTGTGAAATATCCATTTATTACCATTGGATGCTGGAGCAGATAAAACCTATCTGAATATCAGCACATTTCTTACTATGAATCAGTTGAAAGCACTACATATTTGCTTTTGTTTTTTTTCTCTTTAAACAAATATTGAAAACTACTGTTTGAGTTTAAAGATGTACAGATGGGGATATGCCCAAAATAATTGAAAGCAGGGTCTCAAAAGATATATTTGGGTACCCGTGTTCATAGCAGCACTAGTCACAATACCCAAAAGGCAGAAGCAAACCAAATGTCCATCAGCAGATGACTGGATAAACAAATGTGGTATATCCATATAATGGAATATTATTCAGCCTTAAAAAGGAAGGAAAAACTGACACATCCTACAACCTGGATGAACCTTGAGAACATTGTACTAAGTGAAAAGTCAGTCACAAAAAGACAAATACTGTAGGATTCCACTTACATGAGGCACCTAGAGTAGTCACATTCACAGAGACAGAAAGTAGAATGGTGGTTGCCAGGGGCTGCTGGTGGGGTGGGAGAATGGAGGGTTATTGTTTAATGGGTATGGAGTTTCAGTTTTGCAAGATGAAGAGAGTTCTGGAGATCCACTGCCCAACAGTGTGAATCTACTTAACATTAATGAACTGTACACTTAAAAATGGTTAAGATAATAATTTTTATGTGTATTTTACCACAATTAAAAATAAAAAATAAATAACATGTACAGAGTATTTTTATTTATTTGTTTATGGCCACGCCATGTGGCTTGTGGGATTTTAGTTCCCCAACCAGGGATCGAACCCAGGCCCTCGGCAGTGAAAGCATGGAGTGCTGACCACTGGACCACCAAGGAATTCCCCCAGAGTACAATGTATTACTCTATTAGATGAAAGAGCTTTGAGGGAGAAGTGAAATTTCAGCAGGTAATCCTTGACAGGAGTGGGATTGAGGGCTGGAAGTTTGGGGAAGGGATTTAGAGGCAAAGGCAGCAGCACTCAGAAATCCATTTGGAGTCCACTGCACACTCCCCACAGATTCCTGACATAGTGAGGAATGGCGCTAGGACCAATGTGAGTGCATTTGTATCCGAATGCCGAATAGGTCTAGAAGGTGAGAGACCCTAGAGAGTGAGGGTCTTGAAACCAAGGGGACGACTTTGGGTACGACTGGACATGAAGGGTAAATAGTGAGCCACCATGGGGGCTGGGGAGAGAGGTGACACTGTCAGAGTAGCAGGTGAGAAAAATGCACTTGGCAGCTGCGTGAAGGATTGACTGTTGGGGGCCAAGGCTAGAAACAGGGAAGCCGGTGGGGAATGGGTTGTAATTATTGGTCTTGGAACATAAGCATTTCCTTGCCATTAAACTGATCTTACCACAATAAGTCACAGTATTTATGCAGCCCTACAATAAAATGGCTCAGTATTTTACAGTAAGAACTCTCCAAGGAAACTCCAGTATTCAAGTCCCAACAGATGCAAAAGGGAAACACTGAAGAAAGGGAGACTCAAAAGAGAAATAAAAAATGAAGGAGAAATATAAAGACTAACATGTTAGGGAAAGAAATTGCAAAGCCAAGTGATTTGTACTTTTAGAGAGCTAGCATTCTTTCTTCAAAAATAACTGAACGATTGAACACTAAAAAAAAGGTAAGGGCTTCCCTGGTGGCGCAGTGGTTGAGAGTCTGCCTGCCGATGCAGAGGACACAGGTTCGTGCCCCGATCCGGGAAGATCCCACATGCCGTGGAGCCGCTGGGCCCGTGAGCCATGGCCACTGAGCCTGCACGTCCAGAGCCTGTGCTCTGCAACGGGAGAGGCCACAACGGTGAGAGGCCCGCGTACCGCAAAAAAAAAAAAAAAGGTAATTTATTAACATCTCATACCTTGATAAGCATTTCCTCCTAACACTCTAATGAGAGAGAATAGCATGCACACAAAAAAGCACAGAAGAAAGAAAGCACTGAACATTTTATGGAACAGGAAGGGTCCCATTCCCAGTGGAGCATAGGGTACGAGTGAGTTAGAGGCAGAGGAAGGGGTGAGTGTGTGCACGCATACATGTGTGTGCATGTATGCAGCACACACGGCTGGTGGGTGCACATGGTGGGAAACACAGGACAGAGCCAAATGGACCCAAGGACAATGTGATGGTGCTGATTTACATATAGACTTTATTGTCAAAGACATTTGCTGGGAAGAATGAGGTCATGATTCAATTATACATATACACCTGAAAGTAACATAACATTGTTAATCAACTGTCCTCCAATATAATATAAAAATTAAAAAAAAAAAAAGAATGAGGTCATGAAAGAGCATGAATGTGGCTGAAAGTAAACCTACTTTTAAACCCCAGTTTGGGACACTTTTTTGTGCCTTAGACAGGTAGCCTCATGACGCCTCAATAAGTATGTGTCTAAAACAAGATGAACACACTTAATGAAAGTGTTGAGAGGATTAGAAAAAAAGTATGTAGGGTGCCTGTAATAATGCCTGACACATAATAGGTACTGAAAAAAATAACAGTATCATGAAACTAGGATTGTATTATTTATATATACATAAAATACTATTGCTAATGATCATTTCAGGAAATGTACCAAGTCACATGCCTTTAAATTTATTGAGCATTTATTACATGTCAAATGCTAGGTACTAAAGGGATATGGCCGGGTCCCTGTCCTTAAAAGCAAATGCAACCTGATATAGTCCTTTATTAAATCTGCAAAGCCTCATATATTGATATCACGAAGGTCAAGTGCCTGAAGATCGCAGGTGATGGAGGATGGGAGAACCCTGGTAAGCATCCAGAGCAGCACCCCAGCCAAGGTGCTGGTCAGCCTATGGGAGTGCAGCACTGCCCCCTTCTGAAAGGAGGACTCGGTGACCAAGGGGTCTTAGACCTCCAGAGTCAGAGCTGTGCCCCCCAGACAGTTCAGCCACAGTACCTCAGAAAGTGGGGAAGGGGAGGAAGAACACAGTGTAGAGGTGTGTCATCAGGTGAGACTGGGATAGCCAGCTGACCCAGGGAGGAAGGACATCTGCTGGTTCTCCCTTTGCAGACACAAGCCATATCCCAAACCCATAGGGATTCCTCGCAAAAGCTAAGATCCAGAGCACTGAGGGTGCTGTGGCCAGAACAACAGGATCAACGTGAAGAATGAGTGTTTCCACCCCAAAGGCCAGCGCACATCGCTAGTTTGATCTCATGTTGCAAACAGAGATTCAGCAGCCTGCGGGGCCTATGGACTGGATGTGGACCATTTTCCTTCAGCCAACCACGTTCATGTCCCTCAGCTACACATGACCACCCCCATCATGTCAGATGCCCTCACCTCCATCAGAGACGGTAGAACATAGACACACAGAATGACATATGATGTCACACAGTGCTGCTCAGGGGACATTACCATTAGGTGGATTATCAAGGCGAGTCATATAAGGATGGTGAGCTTCAAAGGAAAGAACTCATAGACGAGAGGAATGGAGAGGGTCACAGGAAGACTAGAGGGTTCGTGCAGAGGAGTTGCGGGAGAGAGAACAGAAGAGCAGGGCAGGTCTCAAAGATACAAAATGCCAGGCTCACTCTATAGACGGTGGGTTCTTTTTTGAGATGAGCATGATCAGGCAGAAAGCAGAATTTGAGGAATACTCATTGGACCATTCCAACCATGAAATTATTGCCCCTCCCTTCCATACCGTCTTCTGCTTAATTCATATCTCCCTTAATAACACCACCACCCACCAGTTACCCTATAAAGACACTTGGGAGTCATCCTTAACCTCTCCTTGTCCCCGAACTCAACATCTATACAGACACTAAGTCCTACCTATACTGTCTTCTCTAAATTAATTTCTGAAAATCCTCTTCCCCTCGACATCCTGCTACCACCTCTATAATTCAGACCCTTATTATCTCTTGGTCATCTCGCCTCAAATTTAATGCGCCTCAGTTTATCCACCAAGCTGATTGCTCTGAAATTCAAGCATGACCATGCTATCACTTACTCACACTATTCTACCAGCTCCCCGTTGCTTTCATAAGCAACTCCTTGGCTTGTCACAGGAGACCCTTTGTGGTCGAGTACTTATTACCTGCATCCCCTGGCTCACCTACCATTGTCCCTTCTAAACAACTTGTTCTCCACCTTATCAAACTACCTGCTGTTCCTTGTCCCTAAAACAGGCCAGGCTGTTTCACAGCTCAGGGTCTTCGCATGTGCTGCTGCATATCTCAGATCCCCATTCTAGTCTCTGCATGTCCTTCATCCAGTAATATTTACTTATTCCTGGAGGCAGGAATCGAGGCACAGGCATTTCCTCCTACCTGAGGCTCTTCTGGCAGCCCAGGCTGATTTTAGAACCCCTCTTCTCTCTCTCCATGGTACATCCTACTCCTTCATTACAGCACACGTCACACTGGGTGAACTGTGGACTTAGATGTCTGTTTCCCTGCTCTGGGCCATTTTATCCAGTCCTGAGTCCCCAGCACTGTGGCAGATGTTTAATAATTATATTGTATTTAATATAAGAAGAACATAAACACATGATAAAAATCTGTGCCAAACAGAGAGAAAGCTTGGAACTCTCCAGATGTTACAACCTGAGCATCCCTCTGAATGGAAACTTCCAAGAGCAAAATGGAGCCATATCCTGGAGAGAAGTTTCACTGAGGCCCAGGTGACTTGGCCCGTTGTGTGTAACCACTTGCAGGGTCAGATTATAAAGGTGGAAATACTTACTCTCCCAGGTATATGTGGTTTGTTTTATTCTGACTGGGCTCAGCATGACCCCTAAGTATTTCAGTTGGCACATACGGGAGAATTGAAGTTATCTTGCAGGTAACCCAAGATGTCTGCTCAGTATCTTTCATCTGGCCAAACTGGTGTCCTCACTGAGCCCTTTCTCCCACCTCTGCCACCAAACACTCTTCCCATCCTTGGATGTGAAAGTGCACCAGAATGTCAGGACAGATGTCCTACCAGACAGGGCTCTGAGACATCCTGCTATTCTACAGAGCCAAAGGGCTCCTGCATTGCCTCAAGTGCTTCAACATGAACCCAGAAACACAAGTGGAGGGCAAACACACCACAAATGTGCACCTGTAAAAATAACCCTGTAATAACAGCCACCCATGAGCTAGGTGGGAGCAGTAACAGATGGCTACATCTGTCTAATTTTCTTATCCCTGAGGTTGTACCTCTCTGCTTTCTTTCCGTCTCTTTTCCTGGAACATGGTTTTGGCAGGCAGTGGGTCCCTTGGAATCAACAGTATCGTTCAAAGTCATTCCAGGATGGTATGCAATCGAAGCCAACCCACATGCTACCAAGAATCAGAAACCCAGAGTTAAAAGCATGAGTCATAACCCAAACATGTCAGTGACCTTGTCAGGACATTCCTGCATTTTAACAAAGCACATCGGTTATCAATGCCCCTTTTTTTTAAAGCAGTTGGGCTCAGATGAAAGTCAAGAGATACGCAGGCAATGTTATTTGCTTGTTGCCAGCCGGATGCCTGGGTGCAGACGGGCCCTGCTGTCCTAAATCCTGCTTCTGTGCTGGCTCCTACCCACCCACCACTAGGGTACCACCTGTGGTCGGTCAGTTTCCTCATTTAGAAAAGAGTCTGGAACTTTGGATAAACATGGACTAAAGCTGATCTTCCTGATGGGTGTTCCCCAAAACAGACCACCAGTGTCCTGGCAGTTATTAACATTTGTAAACATTTTATAGTGATTTTTTAAAAATGTAAAACAGAACGTTTTCAAAATCACTCAAACTTATTTTTGAATTCTATTTTGATAACATCCTCTGTAAACTTCCTGAGTCCAGTAATTGAAAGACTATAGCATTTTAAAGTTTTATACAAGTAAAATTTTTAATATATTTCTCAGCATTTAATTTTCCTTATTATAAAGGAAATAGTTAATAGGTTAATAGGATACAGTTAGTAGTTAATAGGATAGTTTATAGTTAATAGGATAGTTAATAGGATAGTTAATAGGATAAAGGAAATGTACTCAATTTCGCCAACTGAGGTTGATACCCCCAAATCTCCTTCAGGTGACCCTAGTGTTCCATACAAATATCACTTTCTATGAGTACCAAGAGATGAACAATTTTGGGAGGTAATATGCTAAGAAAATAAGGCTTAATCTGTTAGACGTTTATTGAGCACTTACTAAATGTTGTTCGAGGCCTCCTAGGAGGATAAGGGTGTCATCCTTGCCCTCGCAGACCTTTCCATCTAATGAGAGAGATAATTAACTATAATGCCTAGCAGGATACAAGGGGTGGGGATGCACTTACAGAGAACGGAGCATACGCAGAGAGCTTAACAGTCTTACTTCGCTTAGTCCCCGGCCACCGCCCTCAGATGTGGATATTATCACCTTCCCAAATTAGGGAAATCGAGGTCCTGCGAGATTAAGTGACTTACCCAAGTTCCCACAGAGTAAATCATTGATTCTCCGTAAGCCCAGGTCTGTCTGACTCCACATAGCCCATGTTTTTTCTCTTAACTGAGCCATGTTTCTTCTCAATAAAAGTAGTAAGATGCTGGGGTGACTAAGCAAGAAGCTCATTCCAGTGGGGTTGCTGCTGTAGGTATCAGAGAGGGAAGAGGTGGCATTTGATCTGAGACTCGAAGGAGTATGAGTTCAATAGGGAATTCATGGGGAAGAAAATGTCAGACTAAGGAAACTGAAGGGGTGTGAGGTTGTGAGCTAGCAGTTGGTGTGGTGTGGCTTTGGAGTGAAGGGAACCTGGAGGGATGGAGTGAGACACGGGGAACATGGAGGGTGGATGAGCAAAATTACCCTGCCAGCAAAGGCACAATGTGGCAGCTATGGCATTTTCTACACAGCAACCAGGCAAAGCATGTCCATCCTCCATACCTCCTTCACTCTAGATTTAACACTACTAGTTTCCTCCTTCCTCTTTCCAAAATGTTCACCTCTTGTCCTTTCTCCCTATCCCAAGTGGACATAATGAATGTTTGAAAATCATGTCTTCCCAAAAAAATTCAGTTGAGCTTGCACAGCATTTTTGTCTCCAAGCTACTCACAACATTTATCTCTAACCAGCTACAGCAGCTACTTCCAGACTCCTGGAATAGCAGCATGGGACACTGCAACCTTTGTGACTTTGCATGAGACATACATGGAGCCCAGATGACTTGTAAAATCCACCCAAGAGATAAGAACAGGAGTTACTTTGCTGGTTTCTGTGCGAATTCTACATCATTATTTGTACCACTTAGTCCTTAGGAGAAACATAGTGTGCAGGTACATGGAAGAGACCATTTGTCTGTCCCACCTCCCAAAGAATGGATCGGGGCAATGGTCTGCACTTACTGTAGCCTAAATTATCCATCAGCATAATACAATGGTGATCTGGAAAAGAGGGGTTTTTTGGTGTGGTAGGAATGGAATAAGATTGTGTAGAGTTATGGTGTGAACAGGAAGAACAGGATTAGATGAAATATATATAGAAAACTGACTGGAATGAGATAAGACAGGATCTAAAAAAAAACATGAGGGAGAGGGTAGGCTTGGGGGGTTTATTTTTTTCAACACTGGAGAGATGTGATCGTGTTTCAATACTGATGGCAAAAGCAACAAGAAAGAAGATGCTGAAGCTACAGGAGCAAGGCTAATTGAGAGAGTGATGTCCCTGGGGTGGGGGGGGAGCCCAGTGGAGGGCATGTGCTCACCTAGGAGAAGGGAAGGGAAGTCCAATTCATATTGAAATGAATGAAGGGTGTTAGGATGAATGAAGGCAAGTGTTAGAAAGAGGGGACTGTTGAGATAATTTCCATCTATCTTTTGTTTCCCCAGGTGCCGGCAGGAGCATGGGGAAACTGAGGAAGCCTTGAGGCAAATACTGTGAAAACCGGGAGAAAAGTAACTGAGGACCATCAAAGGGCTGTTGCCCTCCGCTCAGGTTAGGATCATGATCAAGGATGGGTAGTAGCCGCAATCCAAGCATTGCACAATTTTCTGCAACAATACTAAGCAGGCTGGGGCAGGAGCGGGGAAACTAAATGGACAGATAAACCAAGCTTGGCCTTTTGGTGGGTGGATGGGCAGAAGTTAGACAGCAAAGGTGTTGAGAGTATTGGCAAAAGAATTGTTGAAATGTATTCATTCATTCAACAGATATTTACTGAGTGACCAATAGGTGCTAAGCATTATTCTAGGCATTAGAGACACAGTGGCAAACCAAACAGACAAGGGTTGTTGGTGGTATTATGCTGTGGAGACAAACAAGAGACAAATAGGCAAACAAGAAAACCATAACTGCTGTTGGTGGAAGGAGCTCGAATGAAATGCCATGCTGAGGAGGCACCTGCACACTGGTGGGTTGTCCAGAAAGGGCTTCAACCTCCAAGGAGGTTGAAGTGACAACCCGTGAGGTCTAGGCAGGGTGGGGACCAAGGGAAGACTCCAGAGGCTGGAGGATAAGGAGACTGAAAGTCTTGAAGGAGTCAAAGAGGATGGGACTGCTGGAAGACTGGAAAGCTGAGGTCGGAGCAGGGTATGTATTACATGGTTTCAGAGACTGAGCAGTTCCTAACCAACAGCTTAAAAGGCTGACATCGGGGCTCAGTAAGATTTTTCTACTCTTCTCAGAATTGCAATTTAGGGCCAAAGTTGACTACAAAAGTACTAAGAGCCCCACATTTTTAAGTTCAGAGAAACTTCCAGTTATTGGGCAGCTACCTCCCCTTCAGGCTTGCTGGGAGGTATCCCTGCAAAGAGAAGAAACAAAGCACAGAGAGGCTGACAGCCTGGACACGAGCCAGCAGTCAAGTAGGAAAGGTCTGTCTTCTTTTCACCCTCACACCAAAGCCCCACTTGTCCCTGCCCAGTAGAGGGCAGAGAAGACACAGGTGCTATAGACTGAATGCTTGCGTCTCCCACAAGACACACATGTTGAAACCCTACCCCCATTGTGACGGCATTAGGAGACGGGGACTTGGGAGAAAATTAGGATTAGATGAGGTCATGAGGGTGGAGCCCTCATAAAGGGGATTGGTGCCCTTATAAGAGTCACGAGAGAGTTTGCTTCCCCTCTGCTCTCCACCATGTAAGGATACAACAAGATGTCTGCAATTGGAAACTGGAAGAGGGTTCTCACCAGAACCTGACCAGCTAACTCCCTGGTCTCAGACTTCCAGCCTCCAGACTGTGAGAAATAAATTTCTGCTGTTTATAAGCCCAACCTATGGTACTTTGTTAGGACAGCCTGAATGGACTAAGACACTGGGATTAGAGTCACAGGCTGGCCTGCACTAGGTAAGAAGGAGGCCTTTAAACCATAGACAAAGATTAGAAAGGACAGGACTGGAATAAGCCTACTCTAAGAGCAGGGAGTGAGCACACATTTACGAGGGTCATGCTGAGGAAGTCTGCTCTTCAGTAATAACACTTTGGGGAGAAGAACTTGCATTTTATGTCCATACCCTGAGTTGAGACTTGCTTTCTGGCCTTAAGACAAGGTGACCGAGGAAGGGCTTGTTTATTCATTCATTAACACACATTTATTTAGCACATATGATGTGCTGAACTCAGCTCTCGGTGCCAAGGAGAGAGAGGTGAACAAGACGGGCGAATGCCTTCCTACACACATGGACATTATAACTGGGGTTGCAAAGTGTGCACGGCTTCAGGTCGAGAGTGATGTTGGGGACAGGGAGAGGAAGGGACTATTCTGTACAACGATCAGTGGTTCTCTGGGGTGAGGACACTCAAGCAGGGAGCAGAACGCAGTGAGCAGCGAGCATGGAGATGTCCTCCGGGGAGTTCTCCAGGCAGAGGCTGTGAGGAGAGATGAGCTTCGCAGGGTTGGAGGATTCCAGTATGACAGGAGCAGCCCAGCAAGGGGGACATGGTGGGGGATGAGGCAGGGAAATGTGTGCATGCCTACCCCAGAGGGCTTTGGATTTCAGTCTAGTGTGATGGAAGCCCCTAGCGGGTTCTGAGGAGGAACATGACATGGCAGGATACATCGTGGGGAGACTCCTCTGGTGACTGAGTGGGAAACTGACTATAGGGGCAAGAGGAGAAACAGGAAGCCAACTTATGAGGCTGTAGCACCTCAGGTAAAAGACAGTGGTAGCCTGGACTAGGTGGAAGCAGTAGAGGTGGAAAGTAGTCAGCTTTGGGATATATTTGGATAGTAGGTCCTACCAGGTTCCTGGTCTGTTAAGGAAGAAAAGGCGTTAAGAGCCTAGGATGAAGGGTGGATTCTACATACCTGAGATGAAAAGCTTGACAGTGAGCCCAGGGGCTCCCTGACAATGACCAGGAGGTACTGTGGAGGAGGAAAGATCTGCAAGTGACTTTGGGAGCCAGGAAGACCCCAACCCAAATGAGAGTGTCTACTTGAGAGGAAAGGTTTCAGTGAGAGCCGGGAAATGGATGCCGCATCTGTGACTAGGTTAAGGGTGTGTGGGAAGTTGTTTGCATTAGGAAGAGGTTCCGAAGAGAACAGTGGGAAAGGTTAGGAGGAAAACAATGACATCTGGTCCAGGGAGAAGGAGGCACAAAGGTACAGGAGGCTGGGACTTTGGAGAGGTGGGGAACTGAAGGAGCATTTTTCAGCCTGGATGAAAAATGTGGATGAGTCACACGGAAGATAACCAGCCTAGAAATTTCCAAAGAACTGGACCTGGAAGTCTCAGACAGATTGAGGTCTCTGATGGATTGAAGGACTTGGACTTCTCTGGAACAAGCCAGCTGCTCCTGGAAATCCTAGACCAGGTGGGCTGGCAACAGCATTGTTTGGTTCCCAGGAGCCTCACTGAGTGCTGGAAATAGCTATAGCTTCAGGTGGATGGCAGGTCTTTCTGGATGGAATCCTTCACAGCTTGTCTTAACTGTGATTCCAAGGGAATGCGTGGTAAATGGCGTCACGGATTTTAAAATAACTCTAGGTGAGATGATTGTACTTTCTGTTTCCCTTGACTCAACTCCCACTCACTTCTCAATCCACAGAAATCTGATTTTCACCCATTTCATTTCACCAAAACAGCTCTGGCCAAGTTCACTAGTGGCCTCCATGTTGCTTGATCCAGTGGGCATTTTGCAGTCTTCATCCTTCCTGACATCTCAGTCCTACTGACCACACCCTTCTTTGTGAAACACCTTCTTCCTTTGGATTTCCACAGTGACACCACCCTCTCGTGATTGCACTCCTACTCCTCTGACCACTCACTTGCTCTGTCTCTAAAACCCTCATTTACTTAGCCTTTAAAATGTTGGGGTTCCTTAATCCTTGAATGTAGCCCCTCTTCCTTTCTTACTTTATCTATTCTCTCCAGGCCACCTTGTTCAGATGCATGATTTCAACTGCCTAATATAATGGAGACAAGTTAAAAATGCTATAGGAGTGTTCAGAGGTGTGCATGACTAAGGCACAACCAAGGTTGCTTGACTTGGGTCATTGCTACTCAAAAGGCATAACCAAGGTTGCTTGACCTGGGTCATTGCTACCCAAATGATAAGTGTAACCTTGGGTGGATAACAAAGCCCAAGGAAAGTTTATGTAGAGGCAGAAAAGAGAATCCCAGCTGGAACTCTGGGAAAAACTATTCATTGGGTTGGAAGATGAATAAGCACTAACAAATAAAAGTAAGTGCTGTTATCATGTGTCACAATTACCATTATTCTATAAGTTAAGTGCTTGTCCATACATTTCAAGACCTGTATTCATTACCTATGCATTAACTTTTTATTAGCATGTCCTAAATTCCACCATTGCCTTTGTCCAAAATACTCATGCCTACCTTCCATTCAGCATACCACCACGCTTTGGTTCATCAATTCAAACCATCATCAGTCATTTTTATTGACTGCCTTTAGGATGTATGGTGATGTTTAAAGGACTGTAATCGATCTCTATCCTCAGAGATTCTGATGGAGTATTGCAATAATCCTACTACTTATTGTTGTCAGCTTTTCCATCAGCATCAATCAGAAAAGACACAAAGGAGCCATATGTTTATCAATTATTTTATCAAGGGAACAAGTATAGTAACATTACTTTCAAATGATCAACAATCATTACTGCATGAAACTAAAAAGGGTATGTTCTACTTATTAAAAATCCACAATATAGCCAACTCTCATGTATAAACAAGGCAGTTATCTACAATGTATCTCATGGTAATCCTGCTGTTAAGCTTATTGATCTGCTCTAATGAATTACCTGCTTTGTTGACATCTGTACTCTTCAAAGTTAACCACATGTTTCCTTGATAACCATTCTCTCTATTTCCATTTATTTGCAGACTGTCTGCAGTGACAATCCAGTATAAAGGTGATAACACTCACTTTGGGACCAGAAGGCCCAGGTCCAAGCTTTGACTTGTAATTCATTCAATCATGCACAAAATCTCACTTTCCTCATCTCTGTATCTGTGTGAATAATCCTATACCTCTTCCTCACCTTCCCCCAAAAGGCAGGTGGTGAGAGTATTACTATTAGGAAAAGCTTTGGAAACCCAAACACAGGCATTACGCTTGCTCACTGGAAAATTTAAGACTCATCTGTTCTCAGTAGCTTTATGGAGGGGACTGCAGGAAACTGCCTCATCAAACAACAATCAATTCATTACAAGTATATTTGCAGAATATTAGACACACCTAGTTTCAGGTCTAAACTTGAAGATGCTTTCCACCAAATTAGATGCTCAGAATTGCCCTGGGAGATAAGGAGGGAAGGGCCTATTTTTCCCATCTTGCAAATGAGAAAAAGGGAGCTCAAGGTTTAGCCAACTGACCAAGAGCACACAGTAAGAACATGGCCAAACTAGGACTTAATCTTTCAAATTTTCTAATTCCTAGTTGCACACCCTTCTTTAACAAAAAGGAATAAAGCAGTGTGTAAATCCCTTCTCAGGGCAAGGCATGACAATTTAATAGCCAGAGAAAGTTAACGTACTTCCAAAAAGTTTCATTTCTCTCCTACTTATACTGAAGAGTCAGGTTTATTCAAAATCCTCACAAATTGTTTTATAACAATCAGAAGAAGGCTCATTAAACTTTCTTTACACAACAAAAATAATAAGACTTAGTTAGCGTTCAGGTATAACTTCATACTCTGTAGATACTGACAATAAGCAACTAAGAATGTATTATAATAGATTGTATGTATTAATGTATTATAATAGATGGCTATTATAATTATTTCACAACACAAAACACCTAGACAGGCTTCCTTTTTATTGGATAGAGATGTTTTAAAGATCAGTCTAACAACACCACTTTAAATGTGCAGTGCTCCGAGCCTTATTCTGGTGGAACGCGTTCCTAAAATCTTGCACATTTAATTTACAGTGAGCTTCCATAAATTGTTCTCCTTAGCCGTCTCACGTGACGGAGGTCGGCACACACGCTGAAGCTTAGCTGTAGACAGACACTATACCATGCGTTCTAGTCCTTTCCAGCATTCGACACAGAAGATTCCAAACTCTGACTAAACGTGGACAATCTCTTGGACCCAGTGAACTGAAAAGCTATCGACCCCGGTTTAAATCCTCAAGTTTTCAGGGAGAGAGAGTGATTCCAAAGCAGCTACTGTAGGAGTTTATCTGCATGGGTAAGATATTACACAGCCTGACACTACTGTGATGCTTGGAAGGCGAAGGATGGGTTTGAGACAAGAGGATTTTGTATGCGCAAAGGGGTATAGACCAAAGGAGACTCACGTGCAAGCTCTTCATACTTGACTTGCCAGATCCTGGCTGGGCTGCCCTAGTTGGTTTTTATGAGTGTTGAGTTCATTAATAAATGAAATGCAAGATCCAAGCCCACCTTTTTAATTATAAAGTGCTTCTCCCTCCCAACAATCAGACTTCTACTCATTTCAGGGCTGAAAAAAAAAATGTCATCATCATAATTCCTAGTAGCTTGCTTCTGTTTCCGCTTCAATAGATACCCTGTAAATGGGAAGTCACATAACAGCTTTGCATCCCATCAAGTTGCCTCCACACGAAAACAGCTGCAATGCTTATCTAATTAAACCCCAACGCCAAACTGTGAGCTTCTGCATCAATCATTAATATTGTATTTTGGGTCACTTTAAATTCTGACTGGGAGTACGTGGCTCCCCACACACTGGTCTCTGAAGGAGATTTTTCAAATAATCTTTAAGCGGCGTTGAAAAAATAAAACCAGCCACCTGCTGTTTGATGAGAGCTCCACTACCCTGTTGCACCCTGATTAGCTGTTAATACTAATTGAGAGATGACTATTGCTTATTCCAAAATGTGAAATATTTTTTTATTATTATTATGAAAAGGAAAATGCTGTTCTTCTTGCCTCGAAAACGTGGCTCCTTGCCCAAATTTTAAACAGCACCAACAGAATAGTGATTTCTGGGTCTCTCTTCTATAGTCTACAGGGCCATTATACTGAATCACTTCTTTTCTCTGGGGGGCCATCCACAAGTTAGTGAGCTGTGATCTCTACGTGAGATTTGCACATGCATACCCTACATCTGGAACATGTAAATGCTCTTCACAGAGATCTGATGGCCCAGAAATACTTACGTGAATTTCTGTCCTGCTAAGGCACACGTTGATGAACTTGGGTTCAAGCTCATAAACCAAGAGGCGCAGTCTCCTACATCGCCATTCTAACAGACTAAAGCCAACAGGCCAGGCCAGATAGGACAACTTAGACAAAGAGAGACGGGCAAAAACCAAGTGAATGTCTGCTTCCTTCTAGCATTCTAGGAAAAGTACCAAGCAGCTGTGCCAAAGCATACTGCTCTTCTTTGTTAGGAAAAATACTTTGACCTACTCGAAATCAGGGGACGCAGTCACCTGGTTTAGTAAATATATATGCAAGACAGGCTTCCTCATGAGGAGCAACTGACTGCAGAAACACAACACGCACCTAGCTCGGCATAAATACAGCTTAAAAAATTATAGGGCAGGGCTTCCCTGGTGGCGCAGTGATTGAGAGTCCGCCTGCCGATGCAGGGGACACGGGTTCGTGCCCCGGTCTAGAAGGATCCCACATGCCGCGGAGGGGCTGGGCCCGTGAGCCATGGCCGCTGAGCCTGCGCGTCCAGAGCCTGTGCTCCGCAATGGGAGAGGCCGCAACGGTTAGAAGCCCACGTACCACAAAAAAAAAAAAAAAAACAAATTATAGGGCAGTAGGATGAAGTGTGGGAACCATGAGGTTCTCATTCCCAAAAGCCGAGAACGACTGGACCTTTGCCAGGGTACTGCCTGGCAGTCAACCACATCTGCTACAGAGTGATGGGGAGTCTCAGGGAATACAAATAAGGGAAAGAGTATGATTCAAGACTAGCAAAAATAGAAGGAAAAGACAGAGGTCTTAGGGTGGCTTATTACAGAGAAGAGAAGGCTAAAAGATTTAGGAACAGTTTGAAAGCCCATATGAAAGACCTTCATGAAGGGAGTAATCAGAGGTATCTCCCAAGTCTGTTGAAGATTTGGGTGTAGGGGTTAGGACTGTCAATTTAACTAAGCTGAAACTACATCTCCCAGAATTCATTTGCGTGCGTGCGTGCGTGCGTGCGTGCGTGCGTGCGTGCGTGCGTGTGTGTGTGTGTGTGGCTGCAGATTAGGAAGATGGAAGTGAAGTAGCAGCCATGCTACTGTTCAGGATTTGACGGTCAGAGCAGGCCTGGAAGGAGGCTCTGTCGCAGCCCCTGACATGGCTGTTGACCTGCCTGCTTACCTTGTTGGCCTGAAGCAACTCTAGCTCCTGCTAAACCCGCTCTGTGGTTCTGAGGCCAGGAGAGTTTCTAGGTCACTGCTGCTCCTGGCAGACACCGCCACCACCAAAGTAGGGGCTTAGAAGGCTGTCAGAGGCCACAGATCCCAGCCACGACCCGTGGCTCCCAGCTGATCCTTCTTTCCCCACTTCCCAACCGTCTCCCTCCCAGCCCCTAATCCCACCTACCCTCCTACGAGTGGCATCACCTTGGCCACGCTCAGAAAGAAGAGTACTTTTCTCTGGCCCGTAATGGTTTAACTACATCTTAGATAACTTACCGTGCAGCTCTGTAGGGATTGGGGTTGGGAATCTGTCTACAGTACTTCGTGAGTCATAAACAGTCTGATCCAGAGACCTCATGTTTGCTTCCTGTAAGAATATACATAATTGTTTCAGACTAACCTATTAAGTTGTAAAGCAGGGTGAAATCTCACACGCATCTCAGTTTCACACCTAACACTGTTTACACAGATCCCCATCATGTCCACATCCTGAACCCATTCTTTGATAATGAGACAAACCAGCAGAGCAATCCCCCCTTCCCTGATTCCTCTATTTCCTAAGCAAGGCAAAACAAGAATGTGCCAGATTCTCTGCTTCTACTAGAATGAACCCTCAGAGGTGACTGGGAAATGGAAGACTCCATCAGTTATACTCTTCCTCCTCCGTGTCATTTCTACAATCCACACGAGGAAAGAATTCTGTGTCCTTCTTCCAGAAGACTCTTCTTCAGTAACATCACTCCTCACTAAGTGTTCTGCATCAATGCAGATTCTGAATCCAGCTTCATCACCTGTCAGCTCAGGAACCTTGAGCGACTCATTTCTGAGCCCCAGTTTCCTCACATGAAAATATGAGAGAATGTTACTTGCTCTGCCCACCTTACAGGGTGGGAGCATCAAAGGAAATTGAGTCTGTGCCCATGGTTCATAAATGTAAAGGGCTCTAGGGCCCAGCTCACTCCAGTTACTGAAAAAGATCTTGATTTAGTTAAGCAATAAATTGGGAGTCTCTACCTGATTATCATGGTATACCCGGGGCCTGCATACCAAGGGTGAGCCTCTCAGCTCTGACAGACCCTGCCCTTTTGCATCCCCATTTCAAGAGTCCATTTATTTCCCTGCCTTGTACTCTAGTTTTTTCCCACTGTAGGATAGAACCTAACCTTCAATCTCAACTAGTATGACTAGGGCCTAACCCTACTAGTTTTCCTTCAGTCTTTCTCTAGAGGACTGGATTCTGCTCCCAATATCCCCTACCTACTGGATGTGCTCTTTTCTATGAGATGACAAATTATCCAAAATCATAATATCACACACCCACCTTTCATTTTGCTGTCTGGCCTATCTCCTTTATGGTTGGGTGCCCTGCTGCTGAACTGGAACCCCACCATCTCTTCTGATATCAAAAGTTGATAACTGCTTCTGATTTGGAAAGTTGTACTTGACTCCCAGTTGAGCACTGCGTCTTGGAGCACCCAACTGTCCTTCATGGGCCAGCATTAGAGGTAATGTCCTTTCTCACTTTCCATCCATGCATCAATTACTCTAATGGCCTTGTTCTTTACCTGTCCCACTATCCTCACCTTTTAGTGGACAGGGTATATAATTCCTTACCCCTGGACTGGCCATGTAACTTACTTTGGCCAGTGGTTGTTAGCCAGTGTAACACAGAATCCTGAAAAGCACTTGCACATTGGTGTTCGCTTGCTCTTGGACATAGCCATGACCGTGCGAACACAACCAGGCTAGCCTACTGGAGGGCGAGAGGCATATGGATCAGGGCTAAGTTGCTCCAGTGATCAGCCAAGGCTGTCCTAGAACAACTAACAGCCAATCAACCTCCAAATACACAAGCTCACCCAAAAACAGTAGCATAGGTACTAAACACTTTATTTTAAGCCATAAAGTTTGGAGCTGCTGGATAGGTAGCACTACTGCGGCAATAAATAACTGATTCAGAAGTCGGTACACAGAGTGAGGTGTTGCTATAACAAAAACCTACAGTATATGGCATTGGCTTTGTGACCAGGTGGTAGGTTTAGCCTAGAAAAATGGAAATGAAACTCTTGTAGGAACCTGGAAAAAAGAAAGAAAACTTTATAAAAGGATGGAAAATTGGTGACTCATGCTATCATAGTGGCAAACTGTAAAATGGAAGATAGAAAATGTTCCTGATGAAACACTGGACTTTGGCAATGAAATTTCAAGGCAGAATATTGAAAGTGTCAGTTGGCTCTAGCTAGCTGGGTATAACAAAGTATTACAAGAAAAAGATGAACTCAGAAAATAACCAGACAACTTGCAAGTTGAATTCAGCATGTAGAGATGCCATTCTCTGCTAATTTGGAAACTAAAACTGTTTTTCATCTCCAGCCTTTTAAGCCAATAAAATATTCTCAAGTTAAGACATGGCCATGGGTACAGACCAAATTATGGGTGTACCCATGAGACCTTTTGTTAAGACTTCTTAGAGCATTAAGGAGATGCCTTGTAGACCCACTAAGTTCAACAAAAGGGCTTTCAAGATTCTTAAGGACATTATCCCACAGCAATATAAAGAGCAGAAAACATCAGGGATTAAATAAAGACAGGGAAGCATGTTTCTAAAGATTGTGGGCTTTGGTATTTGACACATGGAGTACCTGAACTAAAAGGAACCAAAAGTGTTTAAAATGAAAAATAAAAAAAATTAAAAAGGCTTCTGCATACCCAACTTTCTACAAGAAGCAGGCTGAGAACATTGTTTAAAGGGTACCTCTTCCAGGGACTTCCCTCGTGGTCCAGTGGCTAAGACTCCATGCTCCCAATGCAGGGGGCCCGGGTTCAATCCCTGGTCAGGGAACTAGATCCCACATGCTGCAACTAAGAGTTCGCATGCCACAACTAAAGATCCCACATGCTGCAACTAAGACCCCAGACAGCCAAATAAATAAATAATTTTTTTTTTTTTTTTTAAAGGGTACATCGGGCTTCCCTGGTGGCGCAGTGGTTGAGAGTCCGCCTGCCGATGCAGGGGACACGGGTTGGTGCTCTGGTCTGGGAAGATCCCACATGCCGCGGAGCGGCTGGGCCCGTGAGCCACAGCCGCTAAGCCTGCGCGTCCGGAGCCTGTGCTCCACAACGGGAGAGGCCACAGCAGTGAGAGGCCCACGTACCGCAAAAAAAAAAAAAAAAAAAGGGTACATCTTCCACTCCCTCTCCAGCAGTGATCAAGGAGTAAAACTAAGAACATCTCAGAGGCCAGAGATAAGAGGAGTAGAGAACAATGCATTGGGGAACCACCCAGAGAAAGCAGAATCTAGGTCTAATCAAGGAACACTCCCCATTCCCGAGGCACATCTGGCCTTGCGACTTGCTTTGGCCAATGGGTATTAGCAGGTATATTGCAAGTGAAGTCCTAAAAAGCACTCACGCTTTGGTGCTTGCTCACCCTTGCCCTCTGCCATCCTCATGAGAAGAGGCCTGGGCCAGTCTGATGGCAGGTAAGAGATGTAGGAGCAGACTGGAGCCAGCCCAGTCATCCCACCTGAACTCATTCCAGATCAGCTGACAGCTGGGCAACCATCCCAGAGGCACGAGCAGCAAATTCTAACTATGTTAAGCCTGGAGTCTGGGAGTGGTTTGTTGTGCAGCACAGTTCCGGAACAACCGGTACACCATTCCTCCGGGTCCCACTTGCCTTCCTCGCAGCCAGAGTCTCAATGTGCCTCTTACCTCTTACGCTCTCTTTATAATTTATTTTCATCAGGACCCTCACTTCTATCCTTAGTAATTTTGTTATAGATTTATGCATGCTTGATACAGAGTCCCACCCGTGCTACCTTCCTATCAATAGAGATGTTTTCTATAATCAAGGTACACCCCTCCCCACAGACTCTGTCTCGGCCACCACGTTCCAACCATGTGTCCATTCTTAGGTAACTGAAGACCTTGAGCATGTTGGTGAGACAATCTGTGTCTCATTTTCCTCATCTTTACAATGAGAATGCTGGAGGACACAATCTACACTTATTTAGGAGTCCCTTCGTATCATGTTAAATGTGTTTTTATATGTCATTCATTGTCCTAAAACAGGATGTGGTGGATGTTATTTCTATCTTACAGACGAGCAACTACGGGGTACAAAACTTTTCCAAAACTCCCAAAGTCATCTCTCAAGTGAGCAGCCAAATTAAAGTTGTCTTCGCCTTGCCGAAAGAAAAGAAAGAAAAAACCAGAAGTAGAACCAATAACAACAATGCCCCCCTCCACAAAAATAGAAAGAACTGCTAAGTGCTTCCATAGGAAGAAGCCCAAGCTTAATTTATTCTTCTCAGAATTAAGAATGATTTGTAATATTTGGCAGTAAGGACTATAATATGTTTGACGTTTAATAGACTTGGGAGATGTAATTAGGAACAGCCTTGCTTGGAAGTGACTGTTTTCTGTGAAACAGGAATTTTGCCTCTGGGCACTTTTTCTCCACTACTCATAACTAAACTCTGAAGTTGGCAAACAATTCCTTTACAAGTACTGCTCTTTTCCTTGCTGGTTAATTCAACACAAGCATTTATCGATTAGTGTCCACGTGCCAGGCACTGTGCACTCACTTTGCCAGGCATGCAGTTTAGAGCCAGACAGTCTGGTATCTGAGCTTTGAAGGCCAAGAATCAAACACTTATGTCTGGCATTTTCTAATTAAGTAAAACATTTCTATGTAATGCATGCAGGGTCTCAAAATACAACGCAACTGGTGACAAGCTGAGTGGTCTCACAGAGAAGTTGGCATGAGAGTCCCCTGAGACCAGATTAGTAGTAGAGGCAATGATTCCCAAGTCTAATTTTTTCCCTCCTGTGAGGCTGGGTGCCGAGCACGATGCCTGGCCTACAGCTGGCTCTTGTTTCTCCCACTTGCTATGCCTTGGAGTCTCCTAGGGAACTCTTTAAAAACAGAGGTGCCCAACAACCCTCTCCTCCCAGGAGATGCTCATCCAGTGGATGGGGGGGTGGGAGGAACTGGTCTGTAGTCTTTCAAGCCCTGCAGGTGATTCTTTACACAGTCAGGGATGAGAACCACTCAGTGTGAGCTCTATACATACTTTCAATGTATGAAAAATGGATGAGTAAATATTATTAAAGTAAATGGGTACCATACTTTTTAAAGCCATTTGGTACACTGCTGAGCACAAATTCTAAAGGCAAGAGAGGAACAGGAGAAAGTGTAGGATCAGTACTGTATGTAGCATTATATGTAGGGACAACAACATATATTATAATAGGGCAAAAATCTTACTAGAAGAGGGAAGTAACATGGAGTTTCTTAGGTTGAAAATGAGGACCCTTTTAACAGCAAAACATTTCTTAGGTAAAATAGTATTTATATTTTTATAACCTTTTTATTGAGGAAGTACATTTTTTTAAAAAAAACCTCTATAAATTTGTCAATGTTTTCAAAAGATTGAATTTTATTAATTTTAAGTGTCTACTTTCATTTGAAAAATACTCATCCATACATACCCAAGACAAAAATTTTTTATTCAGCTTACAGACAATGTTTAGTGGGTATGTGGACTCAGTAAGTAAATCACTGACCCAGTGGAATTCATGGTCCACAAATCAGGAACCTCAGACACAGACCACCTAACCAGCAATGAGACTAGAAGGAAATGTTTACTTAAACTGAAGAAGAGGCAGAATTAGACTATTTACTGGTAAGGACCATTTTAGATTTCTACATAGTGAAAAAAAATTCACCAGGACCAAATACAAAAGTTTGGCGTTTTTTGATAAGTTACCATTTCACAGAATACGTCATTTTAGTATATCAGAGCAAAAGAAATAAATTAGACTAGGTCCTGAGCAATAAAAAATGACACAGAGAATATCTGAGATAAATCTGTAATATTTTCTCAGAATAGGATCAAATTTAACATGATATCTGGAGGGACATGACCATCGGGAGAAAAACCAATTGATTATTCAATTTTGTGAAAAGGCACTAATATAAAATAATAGCATTGGTTAAGGAAGTAATGTCAAGCGCATAGTTGAGAAAAGTAAACAACAATAACAAAAATCCCATAAGAAGTCAAAAGATTATATTTTAAAAACTTATCAAAATTCCAGGAGAAAAATGTATACTCAAGATCAAAAAGTGGTTCTTAAATAGAAAGCATTTGTGATTGAAAGGCAAAATAGAAGAGGCTGTCATAGAAAAAAGAAAAAATCATCTTATTATTGAATGGATACGCCTCTGATGCATGAAGTTCACAGAAATCACAAAGTGACAACAGAACTGTTGCTCTGACTTTTCGTGTCTTCGTGCCTTGTCATGTGGTCCTGAGCTGTTCTCAGGAAATTATAAAGCTAAAGAAGTGAACAAAGTGGTAAGGTTAGGATTCAACAACATCCAAGCCTCACAATTCCACCTTTTTTTCCCACATACACTTCACCATATTATTGGCCTGGTCTGGGAACAGAGCATGATTATAATCGGGGTGACTTTACATAGGAAAGTCAGGAAAGACTTTTTCCAGAGGTGATATTTGAGATCAGATCCTTATTATGTTCACTTTGTTTTAATATGAAGCGTATTTTTCTAGTTGTTTGAAAATTGGTGATTGAGAAGTAGTAAGACAAGATTCGCATTTCAGTAATATTCGGTGAACGAAAAAAGTTGATTAAACAGAGCTCTCATTCCCCATCTGTACCACTCAAACAAGCACAGGTTACAAGTGGGTTAAAAAGTTGTATCTCTCAGGATCTCACATCAGCTCTCAGAGCAGGTGTTTAGGGACATCTCTGAGCCGAAGCATTCAGTGGCAAACCAGGTTTCTCATACAACTAAGAAGCCGGTCCACTCTGTGGGTGCTGCCGTAAGTTCTGCCTTTCACCTTTTCTGAGCCAATGCACACCCACAATCAGACAGCTGGGAACTTCTGTATGGCAAACTGACAAAGGATAATCAACTTAGTGGCTTGTACAAGTAGAGTGGTAATGCTGGAAGTCAAGTTTGGCAGTACTTAAACTACAAACCACTTTTCACTTGCCTCAATTCCTGCTGATTGCTCATCGGAATGACTCCCAAAACTCTTGGGAAAGCAACAAGGAAGGTTGCAAAAAAAATTTGTATTGTTAAGGCACTCTGTAATGAACCAGTTCCTTGCCACAGCAACAGAGTTCTGCAATCCAGGAAAAAGCTTTTAATAAATGTTTTGGTAAATAATCTTCACAATGGTCATTGTGTTATTGGCTAAAATGGTGTTGAATAACAAGGTCTCCCCACTAGCTAAAAGGCTTCAAAAGATAAAAAGGCACTAATTCAAAGGAGGCTGTTGTTTTTAATTCCAACGTGTTTCTGAGAAATACACATAAACATTTGCAGCAACAATGGAAAATCTTTAAGCAGACAAATGAAAATTTTCTTCTCATTGTGCATTGAGTAGTCAAATTGCACCCAGTATCATAAAATGAAAGCAGTTTGTTGCTAGGCAATTCCATGAATAATCCCAAACCGGGTTTTAACCAGACTGATGAAAGTGCGCCCCCTTAATTTCTTTTTTTCAGTAGAACACAGTTTTTGCTTGAGCAACAAAATATATGAACTGATCATATGGGAATAGAATTTTGTGTAGCAATAAATAAATCTTACCCCAACACTGACTAATATTTAATGATCTGCATAATTATTGCTGTAATGCATGGAAATCAGATGTAAATGAGATAAAGCCTAGGCAATGATTGCACTTGGCATTATGTTAACACTGCAGGTAAAAAGGAGCTCTGGGATCAGCCTGGGAGAAGAAAGAATAGAAAGAAGCTCTGAACTGCTCCAGAAAGACCTACTAGATTCATGGACCAAATCATGGGTCTCCCTGATTTGAGAAGTGGCATCACTATTGGCCTTTGTTTCCAAGGAGAACGCTGAAGGAGGCATCGTTCCACTGGTTTGTAGGTTTTAATATATTTGTTAAAGGTTAATCAGGTAATTTGGTAGTTACATCTGATAATGAGAAACTTACACCTTTCATGTTATTTAAAAACAAAGTAGGGACTTCCCTGGTGGCGTAGTGGTTAAGAATCCGCCTGCCAATGCAGGGGACATGGGTTCAATCCCTGGTCCAAGAAGATCCCACATGCCGCGGAGCAGCTAAGAACGTGCACCACAACTACTGAGCCCATGTGCCACAGCTACTGAAGCCCATGCTCTGGGGCCGTGTGCCGCAACTACTGAGCCCGCGTGCTGCAACTACTGAAGCCTGCATGCCTAGAGCCCATGCTCTGCAACAAGAGAAGCCACCGCAATGAGAAGCCCACGCACCACAACAGAGTATCCCTGCTTGCCACAACTAGAGAAAGCCCGCGCACAGCAACGAAGACCCAACACAGCCAAGAATAAATAAATTTATTAAAAAAATAAATAAAAACAAAGTAAACAGATATATAATCATACTGAATTCAAAGGGAATAAAGGTGACTCTAACTGAAGTATTATCAGTATATGAGTATTTGTGGTCTTAGTTTTCTTCACTATCTGTCTGCAAAGTTTATGCATTTACTTGAGGATGCAAATATGAAGAGTCATGTAAACAAGTATGGAGATAAATGTTAAGGGCAGCCTTCAATCTTTAAACCAAGTATAAAGCTCTTTCAAATTTACAGTGTAATATAGTTCCTTCTAATTATATGTTTATTAAATACCTTCAATAAGCAGTTGATGGGTCAGAAATCTGCTTTTGTTGAGATTTTGCTTGCTGATGATACAAATGAAAACAGTGTGGACCATTTTGCCATTCTCCTAAAAACACAATGAAGCTTGCAGCCAGGCTCTCACAGCGACTTTTAGTTGGATTTGGGTTTTAACTCCTAATGTCTATCAGCAATAAAGGAAAACTAGAGCAGAACATTTCCGAGGATATTAGGGGATTTAATGAACAAGAATAGCATTTAAAGGAAGAGGGGGAAAGAGGAGCGAAGATGAACTTTCCTATGCTTTTCCCTGTGAGAAGCACCCTTGTAATTATGCATGTATCTTAATTAAAATCGCATATTCATGTTTTACATTTTCAGTTGGCCTTGTATAATTAAAACTGCATCACATCTGATGTATCTATAATTATAGCCAAATGGTTATGTTAATGTTCATCTATTCCATGCTAAAAACCAACAAAAACCCACTAAGAACATTTCTTTAAACTGTTTCTATCAGAAATTCAATCTCCAGATATAAAAGCTCAATGACCATGTGTCTTGAAAATAAAATATCTTTGAGATCAACAGTCACAGCTTTAAGTGTGAGATCCAAAAGTCCTGGTGCTTGCAAAAGCATAACCCAAACTGCTTTTAAGAGATAATCTATAGAGGAAAAAAATAAAATGAATCATAGAAGGTCTAATTAAGGTCTTATAGGAGATTTCTCACTAACTTAAAGGAATTAACAGGAGACAATCATATCTCCTCAGGCTATAATCTTTGAGCTTTAAATCCCCAAATCTTTCCATTAAAAAAAATTCTTGTATTACAAGATCAGTGCTGAATGTAAAAACCATGACCAAATTGAATGCCTATTATTAAATCTTTACTGAGAAATCCTTTCCTAACTTTTTCCAATAAAAGAATCACAAAAATGAAAGCACTTCAAAATATAAAGGTTTTGTGTTGGAAATAGTAACACTTTACTTTGGACCTTAGGCTGTTTGGGGGGATTTTCAGGTGGGAGATCACCTGGGCAAACATTCAGCACCTAGATATTCTTGTGGATTGAACTGTGTCCCCGCAAAATGATATAGAATGTAGGAATCCTAACCTCTGGAATCTCAGAATGTGGCCTTATTTGGAAATAGGATCATTAAAGTGTAATTAGTTAAATTAAGATAACGTCGTACTGGAGTAATGTGGGCTCTTAATCCAATATGACTGGTGTCTTTATAAGAAGAAGGAAATTTGGACAAAGAGACATCCAGGGAGAAGGCCATGTGAAGACGGAGGAGAGCTTTCAATGAGGAATCTGTAAGCCGAGGAATGCCAGGGATTGCCAGCCACCACCAGAGCTAGGAGAGAAGCACAAGACAGATTCTCCCTCAGAGCCGCCACTAGAAACCAAGCCTGTCGCCACCTTGATTTCAGACATCTGGCCTCCAGAACTGTGAGAGAATAGATTTCTGTTGTTTTAAGCCACCCAGTTTGTGGTACTTTGTTAGGACAGCCCTAGGAAACTAATACAGATATCTACACAACTTGGAAGCTTGTCTTACCAGAATTTCAACTTGTATCCACATCCTACAAGCTGCATTAACCAACATTTTGCTTTCCTATAAATTCAAGAAAGAGTCTTGGGTTCTGGAAACCTTAGAAGCCACCTTTCTTTCCTTAGTTCTCCAGGAAACAGGCAAGAGGAAAATGTTCTCCCTGCACAGTTTATCCTCCAGTATTAAAATCACTCGCGGTACCTGCCTGAAAGGTCTCTAGGTTTGAACCCCAGGAGCCGAGACCTGGCGTTTGAGGCAGCGTAGCTGGTGTCACTCTCCCTCACACCGGAGGCCATAAGGTAGAGCCACTCGACAGAGTAATGAACCTAAGTGTCTGGCTGCCTTTCAGGCTCACACGTCAAGTCTGAGGGAAACTCTCTTGTGAACTGGTAAAGAGAACAAAGAAAAGAAAATCTTTAAAATGAGTACCTGCTCACAGACACTGATGCAGAAACATTTTAGACTAAGAAAGTGATTTGGAAACACAAACCCAAAAGAACCACACACCTTGAACTTACTACACACAGATCAACATGCCAATCGCTCAGCTGGGCATCAGCACCTCTTACATTCCAATAAATGTTCATAGATGTTTTTCTGTGGATACACAGAGGGGCTGAATGCACAAATCCACATTCCAACACAATCCTAAATAGGATGCACATAAACAGAGGCCTTGGGGAGAAGGTAGTAGGAATCATAGATTAAATTCTATAGCGTTTTTTATTTTACAGAGCATCTTTACATCTATTTCCTGGTTTACTTCTCATAACAGCTCTGTTAATTCCACTATTTTAGAGATGTAGGTAGTCAAAAAAATTAAATGACTTGACCATGGCACACAAAAAGTGTAACTCACATCAGGTCTTCCAACCCACATCTCCCGATACAAATTCCCAAGAGAGAGATTCTCATTGCCCAAGCTGATAAAGTGTCCAATCTGATTCAGTTGCCTGTAGCAGACTCTCTAGGCACAGGCTTACCTGATCTTCTTAAAATTGTTACGTGGTTCTGTTACTGTGACATCACTTTTTTTTTTTTTTTTTTTTTTTTTTTTACTTACTAGGTCACTGGTTTATTATAAAAAGATGTAACTCAAGAACAGCTAGATGGAAGAGATGCTTAGGGCAAGGGATGTGGGAAAGGGAGCAGAGCTTCCATGCCCTCTCCAGGCATGCCAGTCTCTCCAAATTTCCACATTTTCACTACTCTGTAACAAGTTCTGTAACACTACTTCTGATACTGTCCTTTGCAGGGAAATGTTTTCATCATCACCATCATCAACAAACAGCGTCTTTCCTTGCTCAAATGAGAAAGTTTTATATTAAATTGTTTTCTTCTCAAATTAAAATTCTAGGGATTATCTCACAGAACTGTTTCTGAAGAGAGGAACTGGGATTATGGATGGCCCTGGTCCTACCGTGATTCCAGATGTCACCTGGGGTATCAGAAACATAAGAGATCTACATGATTGTATTTGACTGTCCTATAGACCATCCTATAAACCAAGAGACTCAAACGTGATTGTTCACATACCCCATAAAATTATTCGGAAAAATAATGTACCCCTTTGCACACTTTCAAATCGACGTTTATACTTCTTTCTTCATAAGCTTAAACAGTTGTAAAGAGTGTGACTTCTAGCAGATTGTAAATGCTAAAATTTAAAAATTAAAGCTATAGCATCCTTTTAAATATATGCAATGAAATCTAAGTTGCATAATGGTTTGAAAGCCACCTGTCAGGAAGCAGTTACTTCTTCTTGTTGCTTCTGACCCTGGTGACAAAGGTACCCTACAGAAGGCAGGGCCCTTCATCACAGAAGAGAACAAACAAACCTGGCCCAAGAGTCAGAGAAGCTAAAAGAGGATCTAGGGGGAGGTGGAATACCTGCAGACCCAGGTGCTGCCTCACACCAACAAGATGAATTAGTAGATCAGGAACAATGTGCATGAAACACAAAATAGCTGTCGCTTCCCATCCTAACTAGAAACATACAGGAAAGAGAATCCTGAGAGACATAGTTCAGCGTAGGCAAGTAGACACATTCCAAAGTCATCACACCATAGCCCTTGCCAGGCACCAGGAGCCAGCCCAGACATGAAGCATATGCTGCCCGCTGTACCTGGAATAATGAAATCTTTTGTCTCTGACCCAGGAATCTTTTGTCTCCTACCAGCATCTATGAATGAAACTGTGGCAGGCTAACTTGTTAGCTTGCAGGGAAAGTAATATCTCAGACTCTTCATAGCTCTTGACACTACTATTATCAATTTAACAGAATATAAATGAGCTTTCTAAACTTTCAGAAATGTTTATATTTCCTTTCTTTTATTCATATTTCCATTACTTTTCCTTTAGATTTGAACCCTAATGTAAAAAAGTTTAATGCTTGGAAGTCTTTTATTGATCACATCATCACACTTTATTCAACAGAAGTATGTCATAGAAATTATGTTTTTAAAATTTGTTTCATTTCCTATGATTATTATGTCCTAAGTTTTAAAAATTCTTCCATATAATGTAATCATTAAAATTACTATTAGTAAACAGATCAAAAATGTAAATGTATTTCAAATTTGAATAAATAATAATCATTAAAAGAAAACTTTTATTGTAAATTAATCATCTATTAATGCAATACTGCTAAAATCAATCCATTCAGAAGCTACCATATATATTTTTATGTTAATAAGAAGTTGAAAATATTAAACATTTTATAGCATGAAGTAAGTTAAGACTGACTATACCTAGAATAAATATTTTATAATATGATATGATAAAATAATTTTTAATCATCTAATTGAGAAACACATCCTGAATCTAAAAGAAATGGCATAAAAGTTTTGCCCAAGGGTTTTATATAATGTATTCTAAAATTTTCGGTAGTTCTAGAAGCATTCTACTTACATTTAAAAGGTTCTGGAGAACTAACCTACTGTCAGGCTGTTCAAAGTTCTCTTCTTTCCAGCTAATAAAACAGACTAAGGATGAGTCCTAAAAATAGCTAAAGAGATGCTTCCAGTAAAATACATGAAAAAGGTCATTTTTAGCATTCATTATGTCTTAAAGTGCACTTTGCTTTTGCTCTCACAGAATCTTACGTTTTTTGGCAGAAGGAAAGGAATGTAGGAAATGAAGTCATTAAACAAAAATTGTCATAAGTCTCACTATTCCTGTATCTGAACCAGAACATCCCACCCTGGCCTAAAACACCGAATTTTACCCTCAATAGCCTAGTGATAGAGAAATACAGGAATCCTTACAGGTTTACTGACATTCATTAATATTTAAAGAGGGCCTCCCTCCCTTTGTTGGAAGCCCAAGAGGTTTGCACATTTTCAATCCTTGGATAAAATTTGGGAAGGGTTAGGGGCCTGATTCTGGCTTATCAACTGGAAGAAGGACTACCGTGAACTCAGGCAAGTTCTCCAGGAATGAGTTAGAGAAGAAAGGACCTATGGAATTTAAGGATCTAAACACTGATTCCCTGAAAATTTTCCATGGCCATATACCCCTTGAAAAACATATTCCAGTTGAAACCACTTCTATAAACGCCTTGAGCTTCTACCAAGAAGCTCCACCATTGGGCGATAAATCACAGGAGAATGAGAATAGTGGGATAGAATAGAAGAATAAAGCTAGCAAGAATGCAGCCATCTGAAGGGGTTAGGGGGTGGCTTTCATTTGGCCAAGGGCAGCGTGAGCTGTGAGGTCCAAGGCTCCCAGGAGGTGGAAGATGGGTATACCGGCTTGGTAAAGGGGTCTAGGTGGGGTCCCAATGGCGCCCACTGCACACTCACGCCCTGGGCTAAGGGCTGAGGATACAAACATAAGACCCAGCCCATGCCTTCCGGATGCACTCAAACACAGGATATATACATGTAGATAAATAATTCCTCTTTGATCTTTTTTTTTGTAGAATAGTGCCCTTTCTGTCCTGTTCTTTGAGAACATGAGTGTATCTTTTATTTCATTCAATAAACATTTGTCTGCCCACAAACAGCCAGGCACTCTGCTCAGAGCTAGGAAAAAGATTAGAAGGGAAAGCAGGTGTAAGAAGGAATCAGGGCAGCATCCCTGTCTCAAGGAATCTTTACCATCCCCCTACCTGGCACAGTGTTCATGCCTAACCAACATTTATCAACCCTTGTTTACATGTTTACTCATTTTTTCCTACATATTTTTTATTGTGGTAAAATATATATAGCATAAAACTTACCACTTTAGCCATTTTTAGGTGTACGATTCTTGCTTACTCCTTCGAAAAGCAGTGCTCTCTTCTACCAAGAGCTGGACACTTACCATGCTAATAACTGGAGTCAGATGACCCTGCCTTTTGAGCTTTGGGGGAAAAAATCCCTTAGGCTCTGGAATTCTTACTGCAAAATGAGTTTTCTGCCATGCTACCAGTTATGATTTTTTGGTACAAGTATCTCAGGCATTCAGCGTGTCCATGTGCAGAGGGGAAAAATTAAATTGCCCTTCACTGGGCTAACAACATCGTCACTGCATTCTGATCCTCTAATCTCCACACGCGCTATCATCACAACGGATGGGGTTTCTGTTTGCTGAAAGAATATAAATAATTAAAATCCTTCAGGGAGAAGATTTTTGTTTACAGGGCTACATTGTCATTCTTGTACCTGGCGGGAGTGTGACAAAATTACATGAGTTTATTAAAAAACAAAAATTGATGGTTCCAGCTCCGTTCCTCTGTCCCATGGAATGAGATCAAACAGCGGCTGCACAGAAGCCAGAGCTGTCAGTATTTAAAGTGCTGTCATTGGAATGAGTAGGGAAGCTAAATTTGGCGGAATGAGTTCTCAGATGCACAAGCTCCCCATCGTGCCCAGCACTTCCTGGACATCACCACCTCTTGGAGTTCAGATGTTCATGCCAGGAAATGTTGCCAAGCCCAACGTTAGCCCTTGTTGGATGTTCTGTTTCATCATTCCCTATTTATGATCCCCCACATTTCTTAAGGTAGAAGCTTACACTGCAGAAACAGTCTAAAGCATACCCCCTGCATACAGACTGATCTCCAGATTACCAGTGCAATTGCTGCCTTTGTATACTTATGGACTGACGTGATAACTGAAAATAACTTCCATTAGCACTATAAAAACTCCAGCTGATACCAAATGAAGTTCATTTGATACCAGCAGAGAAAAATATTGGCTGCTGAGATATTCTTTGTTCATGGTTATTTACAGTTAGCTCCAATCCATGTACAATTCAGCCAGCCAGAAGGCGCCAAATGATTTTCCTCACTCGAGGACCTTGTGTGGAAGAACTTCCACAAAAGACTGGCTCACCTTTATTTATTGAAACATAGGGACCATTCTTGTCGCACCTGGTCCACTACAATACATGCAAATGTCTAGCAATTAAATTCTTTGGAGTAAAAAAGATGTAAGCAGGTGTTTGAGAGACGGGTAGTACCTGGACTCTGACATTTTCCCTCCCCATCACCATCCTGTTTTGTAAATTTTGGAAATAATCAACTAAATGATCAGAGCATTCCCCCAAAACTCTGATTTGGGGCATTTTTAAAATGTAAATATTTCAAATGAACATGTATCACCACTAAGAATTAAGGGTGAATATTTTGTTATGTTCCCTTCAGAACTTATACATTTTTAAGAATCATCACAGATACCATTGAGGTCCCTCCTTTTGTACCCTCCCTCTCCAGGGGAAAGCATTGTCTTAAAGTTGTCTGTTCATGTTGTTATACTTTTAACACATATGCATGTATCATAAACAATTTTACAAGTCTTCAAATAATATATGTACCTATCTGTCTACAAATTGTCTTCTTCATTCAACATTACGGATTTTTAGATTCTTTGTTGTAAATATACATGCGGTTTACCATTTTAACAATTTTAAGTGTACAATTCAGTGACATTAGCCACATTCACAATGTTGTGTGACCATCACCAATATCTGTTTCCAAAACATTTTTGTCATCCCAAAGAGAAATTCTGTACCGACTAAATAATAATTCCCCATTTCTCCTTCCCCCCAGACCCTGGCCACCACCATTCTACTTTCTATCTCCATGAATTTACCTGCTCTAGGTAGTTTATATAAGTGGAATCATATGATATTTGTCCTTTAGTTCTGGCTTATTTCACTTAGCATCTCAACAGTATGTTTTTGAGGTCAACACATATTAATTCATACTGATCAAGGTCATTTATCTTAAATATTGTATAGTATTCCACTATATTAGAGACAATAACTTATCCGTAACTCTATAGATGGACATTTAAGTTTCAAATTTTTTTGCTGTGACAAAAGCAAAGTTGCAGTGAACAGGAATGATTCACTGGAAGTGGAAACACAGGTGGGTGAAACTTCAGCATTACCAGAGAGCTGCCAGGTTGCCCTGTATTGTCATTGAACTGACTTACAATCCTACCTCAGTGGATCCGAGGTCCCGTTTCCCCAAGTCCTTCCTTGCACTGACAGATTTTCATTTAATTTTTGACAGCATTATGGATGTGAAATGGTATATCATTTTTTAAATTGTCATTTTCCTAATTAGTAGTGAAGCTGAGCATCTTTTCATGTTTATTAACCATTTCATATGTTTCCTTTCATTTGAAATATCTGCTCATAACCTGTGTGCTCTTTTAGATTATTTTTTACTTCTTTATTGATTTCTGGAGGAGATAGATACATACACTCAAACATAGAGATACCTAGATTATATAGAGAGATATTCTGCATAATAATCATTTGACTGCTGTATAAACTTCAGATAACTTTGCTAAACATCCCTGTTATTTCTTTGTTTTCTAGTTCATTAATTTCTGATCCTATCGTTATTACATTTTCCCTTCTACTTTGGTTTACTCTGTTTTTCTTTGTCCATTTTCTTGATTTGGACACATTTTTTCCAGTTTTTCTTGTTTTCTAATTTGTGCATTTAAGGCTACAAATTTCTCCCTAGGTAAATTGCTTCAGCTCACCCACAAGCATTGACAGGTCGTATTTTAAAGTACTTTGTAATGTCCCTGTTGCTGAGTCCTTCCTTTTTATTTCCTTCAGTAGAGGCCTGGAGGCAGTAGTTTCTCTTCCTTTGTAGATCTGAGTATGCCTCAATTTGCCTTAACTCTCAGATGGTCAGGATGATTCATGTTCTCCCCCCGACCTCTTGAAGACAGTCTTCAGGCACCTCTTGTTGCTGCGGGGAAGTAGCTGTCAATCCATGTGCCACGTCTCTCTAAGTCATCAGTCTTCCCTCTCAGGTAGAGCATATGATGTTCTTTTTGTCTTTGATTCTTTACATGTTAATTTTGATGCATCTGGGCTGATTTATTTCATTACTCTTTTAGGACTTGGGTATTCCTTAAATCTGAGAACTCAATGTGGAATATTCTCCACCATCATGTCTCTCCTCCAACCTTTCCATTTTAGGGTAGTGAGTGATCTCTTCGTTATTTAGTAATGTATTGTTTAGCCTCCACGTGTTTCTGTTTTTTACATTTTTTTCCCCTGTAACTGATTTGATTACTATGTGCCTTGGGTCAAAAGAAATGAATGATGCCAGAAGTTAACTGCAATGAGTTTATTTGTATCTATACAAACACCCCACAAATTTACAAATAGAGTCCCAGGCAGGATAAACCCAAGGAGAAACATGCCAAGACACAAAGTAATCAAATTGACAAAAATTAAAGACAAAAAAAATTATTAAAAGCAACAAGGGAAAAACGACAAATAACATACAAGGGAACTCCCATAAGGTTAACAGCTGATTTCTCAGCAGAAACTCTAAAAGCCAGAAGGGAGTGGCACAATATATTTAAAGTGATGAAAGGGAAGAACCTACAACCAAGATTACTCTACCCGGTAAGGATCTCATTTAGATTCAACAGAGAAATCAAAAGCTTTACAGACAAGCAAAAGCTAAGAGAATTCAGCACTACTAAACCAGCTCTACAACAAATGCTAAAGGAACTTCTCTAAGTGGGAAACACAAGAGAAGAAAAGGACCTACAAAAACAAACCCAAAACAATTAAGAAAATGGTAATAGGAACATACATATCGATAAAAAAGAGGGAGAGGACTCAAATCAATAAAATTAGAAATGAAAAAGGAGAAGTTACAATGGACACCACAGAGACAGAAAGCATCATAAGAGACTACTACAAGCAACTCTATGCAAATAAAATGGACAACTTGAAAGAAATGGGCAAATTCTTAGAAAGGTATAACCTTCCATGACTGAACCAGGAAGAAATAGAAAATATGAACAGACCAATCACAAGTAATGAATTGAACTGTGATTAAAAAAATCTTCCAACAAACAAAAGTTCAGGACCAGATGGCTTTAAAGGCGAATTTTATCAAACATTTAGAGAAGAGCTAACACCCATCCTTCTCAAACTCTTCCAAAAAATCACAGAGGAAGGAACACTCCCAAACTCATTCCACAAGGCCACCATCACCCTGATACCAAAACCAGACAAAGATACTACAAAAACAGAAAATTACAGATCAATATCACTGATGAATATAGATGCAAAAATTCTCAACAAAATAATAGCAAACAGAATCCAACAACACATTAAAAGGATCATACACCATAATCAAGTGGGATTTATCCCAGCAATGCAAGGATTCTTCAATATATGCAAATCAATCAATGTGATACACCATATTAACAAAGTGAAGAAAAACCATATGATCATCTCAATAGATGCAGAAAGAGCTTTTACAAAATTCAACACCCATTTATGATAAAAACTCTCCAGAAAGTGGGTATAGAGGGAACCTACCTCAACATAATAAAGGCCATATACGACAAAACCACAGCAAACAGCATTCTCAATGGTGAAAAACTGAAAGCATTTCCTCTAAGATCAGGAACAAGCCAAGGATGTCCAATTTTGCCACTATTATTCAACACAGTTTTGGAAGTCCAAGCTATGGAAAGCAGAGAAGAAAAAGAAATAAAAGGAATACAAATTGGAAGAGAAGAAGTAGAACTGTCACTGTTTGCAGATGACATAATACTATACACAGAGAATCCTAAAGATGCCACCAGAAAACTACTAGAGCCAATCAATGAATCTGGTAAAGTTGCAGGATACAAAATTAATGCACAGAAATCTCTTGCATTCCTATACACTAACAATGAAAGATCAGAAAGAGAAATTAAGGAAACAATCACATTCACCATTGCAACAAAAAGAATAATATACCTAGGAATAAACCTACCTAAGGAGGTAAAAGACCTGTTCTCAGAAAACTATAAGACACTGATGAAAGAAATCAAAGATGTCACAAACAGATGGAGAGATATACCATGTTCTTGGATAGGAAGAATCAATATTGTGAAAATGACTATACTACCCAAAGCAATCTAGAGATTCAATGCAATCCCTATCAAATTACCAATGGCATTTTTTACAGAACTAGAACAAAAAATCTTAAAATTTGTGTGGAGACACAAAAGACCCTGAATAGCCAGAGCAATCTTGAGAAAGAAAAACGGAGCTGGAGGAATCAGAATTCCCAGACTTCAGACTATACTACAAAGCTACAGTAATCAAGACAATATGGTACTGCCACAAGAACAGAAATATAGATCAATGGAACAGGATAGAAAGTCCAGAGATAAACCCACACAACTGTGGTCAATTAATCTATGACAAAGGAGGCAAGGATATACAATGGAGAAAAGGCAGTCTCTTCAATAAGTGGTGCTGGGAAAACTGGACAGATACATGTAAAAGAATGAAGTTAGAACACTTCCTAACACCATACACAAAAATAAGCTCAAAATGGATTAAAGACCTAAATGTAAGACCAGACACTATATAACTCTTAGAGGAAAATATAGGCAGAACACTCTTTGACATAAATCACAGCAAGATCCTTTTTGACCCACCTCCTAGAATAATGGAAATAAAAACAAAAATAAACAAATGGGACCTAATGAAACTTAAAAGCTTTTGCACAGCAAAGGAAACCATCAACAAGACAAAAGACAAACCTCAGAATGGGAGAAAATATTTGCAAACGAATCAACGGACAAAGGATTAATCTCCAAAATATATAAACAGCTCATACAGCTCAATATTAAAAAAACAAACAACCTAATCAAAAAATGGGCAGAAGACATAAACAGACATTTCTCCAAAGAAGACATACAGATGGCCAAGAGGCACATGAAAAGCTGCTCAACATCACTAATCATTAGAGAAATGCAAATCAAAACTACAGTGAGGTATCACCTCACACCAGTCAGAATGACCATCATCAAAAAATCTACAAACAGTAAATGCTGGAGAGGGTGTGGAAAAGGGAACCCTCTTGCACTATTGGTGGGAATGTAAATTCATACAGCCACTATGGGGAACAGTATGGAGGTTCCTTAAAAAACTAAAAATAGAATTACCATATGACCCAGCAATCCCACTACTGGGCATATACCCAGAGCAAACCATAATTCAAAAAGACACATGCACCCCAATGTTCACTGCAGCACTCTTTACAATAGCCAGGTCATGGAAGCAACCTAAATGCCCATCAACAGATGAATGGATAAAGAAGATGTGGTACATATATACAATGGAATATTACTCAGCCATAAAAAGGAATGAAATTGGGTCATTTGTAGAGATGTAGATGGACCTAGAGACTGTCATGCAGAGTGAAGTCAGAAAGACAAAAACAAATATCGTACATTAATGCATAAATGTGGAATCTAGAAAAATGGTACAGATGAACTGGTTTGCAAGGCAGAAATAGAGACACAGATGTAGAGAACAAACGCATGGACACCAACGGGGGAAAGCCGTGGGGTGGCAGTGGTGGTGGTGGGATGAATTGGGAGATTGAGGTTGACATATATACACTAATATGTATAAAACAGATAATTAATAAGAACCTGCTGTATAAAAAAATTTATTTTTTTAAAAAAGATAATTTGAGGAGGTTTACTTGGAAAAGGTCTGTTTACAAAGGCCTGGGCCATGAGGAAGGGAACCACAGGAATAGCACAGTAACCTGGGGTTAATAACTAGAGCTATTAACACACCTGAGCCAAAAGGATGAGTGAAGAAAGCAGGTACATGCAACTGGAAGGGAAGCCACCTTGATATGAGCAATGACCTTTGATTCAGGGACACAGCCAGCCTGACATGACTTCACAGGGAGGAAGCCAAGCCTTTTAAAAATGACCTTATTCTTCTGCTCCCTCCAGTGTCCTACCGACATCTCTGTTGGTCAACCCCAAGTGGAAGCCAGAGGACAAGGAAGCCCTGGACATTGCTCCTATAGGTCAGCTGTCTAGATAGGGAGCATGTGCTAGCAGAGAAAAGATCTGGAGAAACAGGTGGAAAATATGCATTAGTGTATTCACTGCATCTCCTAAAATAGATAAAGTTCCCTATGGATATTTGAAACCTGTAATCATGGAAATTAAAAGCAAATTGGTGCATCTTCTTTCTGCATTCCTGAGCACGTACAAACCCAATTTATATCTTATCTTTTTTTTTTTTTTTTGCGGTACACGGGCCTCCCAATGCTGTGGCCTCTCCCGTTGCGGAGCACAGGCTCCGGACGCGCAGGCTCAGCGGCCATGGCTCACGGGCCCAGCTGCTCTGCAGCACGTGGGATCCTCCCAGACCGGGGCACGAACCCGTGTCCCCTGCATCGGCAGGCGGACTCCCAACCACGGTGCCACCAGGGAAGCCCTTATACCTTATCATTTTAAAAAAACATTGGAAATGCTGTGCTTGTTTCGCTTCTCTATTGATCGCGGCAAGCTGTTTCTGAGAGGGCATCAAGAGACATTTAGACCTTTTGTAGAATACTATAGTTTCTCTCCATGAACTTATCTCCAAAATTTAGGGCCATTCTCCCAATCAGCCACAGCATGAATAGGCTCTTTCTTCAGCTTTTGTCTTCTAGTCACGGCATGTATTCAAACAATTTTTGTTGAATAAATTAATGGACAGTTAAAAAATTCCTGATATTCTTTTCACTCTTTCTTCCAGTGGATCATCCCTGATGCCCCAGAATTTCCAGCATGGCCACATAGGAGGAGAAACCCAAGGAACCGCAGAAACATATTACTTTATAAGATACTTTTGTTATTATTATAATTACTGTGGATGAGAGAAAGGAAATTATGGACTAGTAAGTAAATTATAAATTTCCCAAGAAAGAGATAGTTTTGAATTACTCCTAGATTTCCCATTCTCAAAAAAAGTAGTAACATCCTCCTCAAAGTGTTCCTATCTGGTTAATTGATTTAGATGTCAAATGGCCTCTAAGAACCTGACCTAGGACCCTTAGACACCTTAAATTAATAACCAAAAGATGAATAAGCAGTTGTTTTTTTCTTCTCATTATTTCCCCCAAATTTATTTTAGTGACATTCTGGAAACTCTGATTTTGAGACTGTGAAATTTGTTCAATTCCCTAAAGCCAGAAAATAATGGTATAATGTCTCAAAAAAGGTAACTGGTACTTCCAAATCTCCTTAATGAATAATTAATTAATAGATATTCATTATCTATTAATTAATAAATAAATAATTAATACTTAGTGGACTATTTGAAACTATAAAATAAAAGACATTATGAATGGTAGAGAAATTGTGCGAATGTACAAAACTGACTCAATAGCTCATCTAAAACAGGAAGCAGTTGTAAACAGCCTAATGTGTTCAGCTAGGAAGCTGAAAGAGGATCTTCTCCAAAGCCTCCTGTTTAGAGGATTTCTACTCTGAACTATTTGCACATATAGTGCTCTTATAGATGCAGTAAGGAAAAAATAAGACACATTCCCTGTCCTCAAGGAGCTGCCATCCAGGTGGTGAGACAAAACCTCCAGATTTAGAGCACTAATGTAAACAAGATGTCTGGTGGCATGCAAAGATGAGTGTGGTGAACACCATATACAGCAGCTACTCACTGGGGAGAGAGACCCTGATGGGGAAGGGGCAGTGGCCAGGCATCCAACCAGTGGCAGAGTTGAGCCATGGACTCAGACCTGAGCATGGCACTCTGGGAAGCTGACGAGGAAACCAATTTGATGGGAACAAGAGATGTTGGAGAGTGGCGATAAAATGTCTACAGACGTTGGAACATGGAAGGAATAAGCAACCCACAGACTGGCAACACATATATCAGACAAAAGACTTATATCTGAAATACACAATGAACTCCTACAACTCAATACTAAAAAGATAAACAATCAGTTTGTTTTGATGGGCAAAAGACTTGAACAGGTACATCAAATGACAAATGTATCTACAAATGGTCAATGGTCCCATGAAAAAGTGATCAACATCATTAGTCATGAGGGAAATGCAAATTAAAAGAAAAATGAAATGCCACTTGGCACCCACAGAATGGCTAAAATGAGTAAGACTGACAATACCAAGGATTGACAATGTTGTGGAGCAACCAGAATCCTCATGTATTGCTAACGGGAACAGAAAATGGAAAAACCAGTTTGGAAAACAGTTTGGCTGTTTCTCATAAAATTAAATACACACGTACCTTGCAACCCAGCTATTCTACTCCTGGTCATTTACCCCTAAAAAACTGAAAACAAATGTCCAGAAAAATATATACACACACATCTGTGGCAACTTTATTAATAATAACGAAAAACTAGAAAAAAACTCAAACTTCCATCAACAGGAGAATGGATAGTGCAGATATATCTACACAATAGAATATACGCAATAAGAACAAACCCTTGCACAATATGGATGAATCCCAGAAACAGTATGCTGAGAAGTCCAGAGTAGGCAGTTAATGATATTGCTCAATAGTTCAGCGATGCCTCAGGGACCCAGGCTCTTTCTCTATTTCTACACCACCCTTACCATCCTGACTTTCATTCTCATGATCATAAGAGAGCTGCCACAGCTCTGGACATCATGTTCATGTCAAAGGGGAGAGGAAGAAGGGAAGGGCAGCACCAGCTCCATCTGTCTACTTCTTATCAGACTTTCACTTAACAATTCTCTTTTATGGCTTTCATATGTTTTGCCAGAACTACATCACATAGCAACCCCTATGAAAGCCAGAAAGAAGAATTACCCATCTTGATTTGCACCAATTTTGATTTCTCTTCTTAGAGGTAGGGCATATTATCACCCAGAGCAAAATCAGAGTTCTTTCAGCAAGACAGACAGGAGGAATGGATCTCCCACCAACAACTAGCAGTGTCAGCCATACAACTTCAAAGTCGACACAAATCAATCTAAGTCCCTTGGGACTGGGACTAGGAAGAAACAATAAGGAGATGGAATGGCCTGAGCCACATTGGAGGTACCCTCTAGGAGTCAGGGCACTTCCTCTCAGGCAGACACCAAGAAATTCATTCAATACAAAGGAAGAAACAGTGGCATCCCCAAACAGGATATTCTGAAATACTGTAGCTGCTGAGTAATGAGAAGCAAGGACCAAGATGTGGGAAGTCCCAGTGCTATGTGTTGACATTAAGAAACAAGTTAGATTAAGGAATTTAAAGACGGAAAAACAAGGGTGTATTAGTCAGCTGGGGCTACCATAAGAAAATGCCACATATTGGGCAGCTGCAACAACAGAAATTTATTTCTCACAGTTCTGGAGGCTGGAAGTCTAAGATCAAGGTACCAGCCAGTATGGTTCTTGGCGAGGACTCTCTTCCTGGCATGCAGATAGCTGCCTTCTTGCTGTATCCTCACCTGGCAGAGAGAGAACTCTGGTGTCTCCTCCTCTTCTTGTAAGGGTACCAGTCCTATCGGATTAGGCCCCACCCTTATGACCTCATTTAACCTTTATCACCTCCTCACAGGTCCCATCTCTAAATATTATAGTCATATTGGACGTTAGGGCTCCAACCAATGAATGTGGGCAGGGGACACAAACATTCAGTCCATAACAAAGGGTGAACAATTAACTATTTAGGGGATATGTCCCATTTCAAATGAACACATGATCATGGACATCAGGACATTTCTCCAGACCGAACGTCTGGAGAGAAAAACCATAACAGCACCACTTGGGATGGACTAAACCCCAAGTTTTTGTTTCCCCACTAGAGTCAACAGGCTCAGTATGAGAGATGGCGTGTTTGTTTCAAATGCTTAGGACACTCATCTCTGCATGACCAGCCTGCTATACACTACACAGCCAAGCTCCCAACGGCTGCCTGGAGCAGATGCATTGTTTACAAACAGAATACACTGGATGGCATATAGCAGCTGTGATTAAGTTAATGACTAAGTGCTGTTTTAAGATGGCATATATCTGAAACCCACATGTCTTGCATGCTATTATTTGGTTCGGTAAATGTTTAGACAGCTGGAGGACGTTTGCCCTGACACTGGCATTAATATGCACCATGCACTCCCAGCAACTGAGTTCTTTTTCCTCCTTCATATAGGAGAGACTTTGCTGTTCTGAGGCAAAGCCATCAGAGCTGAACCCTCTGTGCTTCGTGAGCCATAGTTTATGTTCCATACAATGAAAAAAATATAACTGCCCCTTTGTCATTGTCTCATAAGAACATGGACGCATTTTAGCTGAAACAGGTTTAATAATCTTCTAATCCAGTGGTGTCCAAACTCCCTTTAGCAGCAGAACCCTGTTTTCAAGTGAAATATTCTGCAAAGCCCCAGTAACTACAAGAGAGGAAAGCAGTGCCGCTGGGCTAAAACACAGATGCAGACAATTCTCACAGTCCCCCAGGGAGGCCCTAAGTGCCTTCATGATACCCGAGATCTCAAAAGAGCCTGGTTTGCAAAGTATTTCTCTAGTCTGTTTCTGAGACTTCTTGAGCCTCTTTTGACTCCTTATACATCTTGGGGAATAGAATCAGACCTTTCCTGTCAAACGTCAGAGTCAGGAGCCTAGTAGGGAAGACTAGGCAAGAGAATTAAGACTGAAAATTTCCCATTACCACTTAGCTGAAATCAACTGTGAACTCTGTGTGCTAAAATAGCTGAAGGGAAAAGTAGAGCCCATCTCTCCCAGGCAGGAGATGAACATTAAAAAAAATAATAAAAATAAAATATATACAGGTGGATTACTGACTTAGATGGGGCAGGTGTGAATCCAGTTTTGAATCCTGGTTGAATGGGGTGGGGGTAAGAGGCCTGAGACCTTGTTCACTGGTCATCTGCCCATCCCTACTCAACAAAAAGTGGAAGTCTCAGAAACACCTCTACAGAACACTAAGTCTCCACAGGACACATTTTGAAATCCGTCCTTCAACACTAATGCCCATAATACTAATGGGCATAGTAAATTACTAGCAAGAAATAATGCTTCTCAGTGGGGCTATCCAAGAGAGATCATGTCTCAAATCAAGTTGGCCTTAGCATTCTTCACTCTTCCTTCTGCCCTCTTGCCTACTCTCAAACACAAAATACTCTCTCCTGCTGAAGAGAAAAGATACCAGATGAACTTGCTTATACGAAAGTATGGGGGAATCACGGCTCACCCCATTCATGACAATTCTAGAGAGACCAGAAGAGGACAAACTTGAAAACAAGCAAATAAAGCATCTAAAGAAAAACTGAAAACACAGGGGGTAAGGAAATTCACAACCACAAGTCCCCTCAAGTCACAGCTTAGAGGAGAGACCTCCTTCAATTACTAAAGTAGAGTTTAAGAAGCTGGTATGAAACAGCCTCGAGGAGACTCCATTCAAGCAGATTTCCATGCACTTATAGTTTAATCAATAGTTTAACAAACATTTATTGAGCACCTACTATATGCAGAGCACTTTTTCAGCACTGGGGAGACAGAGATTAAGGACACTGGTCCCTTCCTTAAATGAACTCAAAAATCCAATAAAAGAAAAAAAGCAAATAGTTGAAGGGAAAAGAATGTGAAGATGTATTTTTAGACAGGAAGACACTAACTCATTTGGGAAGTTGGTAGGGTGAGATACGGCTTCACAAAGGGGTAATGTTTAAGGAGAACTCTGAATAATAAATGAAAGTTCGACCACCAACTAAGAAAGAAAGTTTGTTCCAGGACCCAAGACACGTGTAACTGGGAAACATTTGAAAGCATGAGTGGCATGCTATAGTTTATTTAGATACATTACGCCAGTGGAATGTGGAACATGTATTTGGGGGTTTAAGCAAACTTGGGTTTAAGGAGCTTGGTTAGAAACCTGATTTAATAATATAGGCAAGGGCTTCCCTGGTGGCGCAGTGGTTGAGAGTCCGCCTGCTGATGCAGGGGACACGGGTTCGTGCCCCGGTCCGGGAGGATCCCGTGTGCCGCGGAGCGGCTGGGCCCGTGAGCCATGGCCGCTGAGCCATGGCCACTGAGCCTGCGTGTCCCGAGCCTGTGCTCCACAACGGGAGAGGCCACAGCAGTGAGAGGCCCACATACCGCAAAAAAACCAAAAAAACAAAAAAAATAATATAGGCAATATATGATGGAAGTCTAGGGCAGTAGTAGAGGTGGTGGCTTTAACATATCTTTAAGTCATAAAATGGAAATAAATTGATGACCAAGGGGGAATGGATGGAAGAGAAATAGAAAATATCTCATGGGCATCTTCTCCATCTCCCCATCACACCAAATTGCTTTTTCCTCTATGTCACTATCTTCATTTGCACACTATCCCTCACCCAGTCCCCAAGCCAGAAACTGGAGAGACATTCTTTTTTTTTTTTTTTGCGGTACGCGGGCCTCTCACTGCTGTGGCCTCTCCCACTGCGGAGCACAGGCTCCGGACGCGCAGGCTCAGCGGCCATGGCTCAACGGGCCCAGCCGCTCCGCGGCATGTGGGATCTTCCCGGACAGGGGCAAGAATCCGTACCCCCTGCATCGTCAGGCGGACTCTCAACCACTGTGCCACCAGGCAAGCCCTGGAGAGACATTCTTAATTCTTCTCTTCTCTTTATCCTGACATTCAATCAGCAAATCCTGTGGAATCAACAGCTAATTATTTCTTAAATATGTTTACTTCTTACAACCCACTTGACAATGCTGAATTTTATTTGAGACCCGTGTTCATGTAAATCATGGATGGTTAATAAGTCGCCCTACCCTGTTGTTTTCCGGGCAACAGCCTATTGCAAAGAACCCCCACCCCTTCCCCAGATGACACAGGCAAGACTCATGGATGTCCCCTTGTTTACCTATGACAATGCTACACACAGACCCTCCAAATTCCCATTCTTTGCTTCATAAAGGATTGCTTGTCCCCACTGATCAACCAGAATAAAATGCCCATTAACATGACTTGATCAAACTTTAGTCCAGCTTCTCTCCTTCCTTTAGAGCCCTGAACTTGGATTCACCCTCGGCCTGAGTCAGCATACAGCCCCCTCCTTAAAGGTTAATCCCAAAATAGGCTGAACTCAGGGTAAAACTGATCTACTGTCCTATACCATGCCACCCTCCTTGTTCATCCCACTTGCCCACAGCTGGTTCTTTCCAGCCTTGTTCACTCCTCTCTGTAAAAGAGAAACCTTTCCTGCCCGACCATGGAGATGCTTTAAGATCTCAGAGTCAGAGTTCTCTTTATTGCAATAGCTCCCATTTCTCCTTGTTGCAATAATAATTTCCAATAAAGTCTCTCCTTCCTTAATTTGTTTTATTTGGCACAATGCGTCACCCTTGGCCAAGTCATCATTCTCTCTCTCCTGACATACTACGTTGGACTTCAAACTGCTCTGGCCACTTCCCTTCCAGCCAATGTGTTTCATTTCCCACACTCTGCTCACAAGATTCCACACAGCATGACCCCTGCCTACCTTTCCAGTCTCGTCTCTCACTGCTCTTCCCCATGCTGGGGAAGCCATTCCAGGCTATCTCTCAACTACTTAAATATAACACAGTCTCTTGTCTTTGGACTTTCCAACATGCTGATTTCCACGCCTAGTTACTCACTGTGGCCAAACAGCTATTATCTGAGCTTTGAGGTATGAGCTTTGAGGTCTCCTGATATGTAATCCCATAGCTCACTTTAATAATAGTTTGTACTCTACTAGATAGCAAACTATGCAAAGCAAGGACCATGTCTGTCTTATTCACTTGTCTGTGCTATCTCAGACATAGAGCTCAATTAATATTTGTTAAGAAGTTGAAGACAGAAGAATGGGTGGAGAATAGAGATAGGCCATCAGAGAGGAAAGAATGATTTCCATGAGATGAAGTAGCCATAGAGATAGGAGGAAAATCAGGAAGCCAAGGTATGTGAGAGTTTCAAGGAGGAGAAGTTGTTCAACAACAGTCTAAGATGAGAAGCCAAGTAGGGTGAGAATTGAAAGGAGATAAATTCTGAATAGACTAAGAGATCACTGATGAACTAGGTAAAAGCTGTTTTAGTGGAGTGGTATGGAATAGAAGTCAGATGGAATTGGGTTGAAAATTTAATGAGTGATGAATTAGGAGAGGAAACTACCAAATAGAGACTGATCATCCAAAAAGAATAGATGACAAGGGCAATGGAGTGACAGGACAGTTACTGGAAGAAAAAGTCTCTTCTTTACCCGCTGCCCATCCCCATGCTCTACTGTCTTGGTGTGTACAGTCCACACATAGAGAGACCATGGTTTGAGTAGAACATGTCAGAGTGCTTATTTCAGCCTTTCTTCACATAGAAAAAGGAGTCTACTCAGCTTTCAGCTGAAAAATCTTAATTGTATGACCCCCCCCTGCACCAAAACTCAACAACATTCGCATCACCAGAGTTCCGCAAAAGCCTATTTGTCTGGGGTTATTAAACATGTACCTTCCAGTCTTCTTCACTGTCCCCTCAGTCTAAAGTAACAACACACTGGGGAACCACAAAGAGAGGAGAATTTTGCTACTGTGCTGGTGCTCCCGGCCCATGTAAGCTGTTGACTTCCAGGAAACCAACGGTGGGGATCCTTCTCTAACCAGTAACAAGGTCAAGATATGAACCTAGACTTTTATTTCTGGTGGAATGGCCAAGCAGGTAAACTGAACGACTCTCCCAAGTGAAACCACTTTAAAAAAGGAGAAAATTTGAGAAATATCTTTCTAAATGAGTTGGCCCTAGTGAAAGAATCCACAATGGCCAAAAATAAAGTAAAAGCGAGAACTGCGGCAGACAACAAAGCCTCAAGCTAGCTCTTTCATTCGAACAGTTTCTGCTGAACCCTGATTTACTGAGTTTACACTCTGATGATTTCAGGTGTTAGAAGATTCAAGAGGAGAGGAAACCTAGGACTCACCAAAAAGTGGGGGAGGCCAAGAGGAGGCTCGCCACCTAAACTAAGGCACCAAAGAACTACACCTTGATGGTAAAGGTGAGGAGACATAAACGGGCCGATCAGAAGAAGACATCAAGGAAATACGCATGTCTTGACATTGGTGCTTGAGAGAAGAGGGTAAAAATTTCCTTGAGAATTCGTAACCAAAAAATACCCCTTAGTAAGTCTATGATCTAATACATAATAATTGAGAGTACAAAAAGAAGTCCTAGCTTATTTCCAAGGTTGATGGCTCCAGGTTGTCAATACTTGCAAGAAATAAATTGAAATCCACTCTGAAGAAAGCAAGGCTCCTTGGAAAAATGGCTGATTCTAGGGCCAGGGCGGGGGTTACACAGGATGGGCCCAGATCACCTTTTAGTCCCAGAAGGTAAGGAAGTGCTAAAACTCCCCAAATGATAGGGTCATATCAAAGGGACACAGGAACCAACCTGAAAGAATTCCCAATAGCCAAGGTTGGAACAATTTGAGCAACAATATAAGTAAGGTAATATTGGATTATAAACCCAATGTATAAAATAAATACCCATGGGTCCAGATTTATATTAATGAATGAATAAATAAATAAATGGGAAGTGGAGCATAACTCCCCATTCCTTAAGTGTGAGCTGCACATAGTGATTTCCTTCCAAAGAATATGGTATGGAAAGGAAGAGAAAAAGATTAACTTACAGTGGAGAAACCTTACAAATACTGCCTGAGCCACGTGATCAAAGTTAACATCAACAATGGTAACACAGGTTGATAATACATCCCCTGATATGATGTGATGAGGACAGCATTTCACCTCTGTGGTCTTCCTCCTAGAACCCCAGAGCCCCAGTCTAATCATTAGAAAAACATCAGACAAATTCCGGTTGAAGGATATTCAACAAAACATTTGATCCAAATTCTTGGAAACCATCAATGTCATAAAAAAAAAAGGAGGGAAACTATAAGAAACTGTCAGCCAAGAGGAGCATAAGAGATGTCATGTGGTATCCAGGATGGGATCCTGGAACAGAGAAAGGTCACTAAGGATATACTAAGGAAATCTGAATAAAGTATGAACTTTAGTTGATAATAACGTATCCATATTGGCTCCTTGTGACGAATGTCTGCCTACAAGGCTCTTCCCCATGACTTCTGTGTGGCTCATTCCTTTGCTGCTTCCACATCTCTACTCAAACATGAAGTCTTTCCTGACCACCCTATTTAAAGCAAAACCTTCTCACCACTATTTGCTATCCCTCTTCCCTGGTTAGTTTTTCTCCATCACCAATGAACTTGACACATAATTTAGAGAAACTCTGTAGTTTAAAGTCATAGACTATCAGGAACTTCACTATGTGACATTATATCAATAAGAATGAAACATTCCACTCTTGCCTAAGAATCTAAATCACTTTGACACAGAGAAGTATTCTTGATTCACAATCAATGCAGAGCTTCAGATAAGAGGCTTCTGGACTCAGTATTCTTTGTCTAACTTAACTTTGTAGAGTCCAAAGAAACAGGTCCTTGGGTTCACTTTGCAGTAAAGATCTGACAATGCTTTGAGCCTAAATTCTACCCTTCTTCTTCTCTACCCTTCTCCCATCCTATACTATCTCCATCTTTTCCTTTGTCTGTTTTGACACCTAAGGATTCTTGGTGTATGGTTCCCTCATGGCAGTGGGTCAACCTGATTCTGTCAGACTATAGGTCTCACAGGGAAGCTTCTAAGGTACTGGTACACAGCTATTCATTTATTATTTTTTAATTTGTACATATATATTTTGTGGCACTCACATTGAGGGTTTTTTAAATTAATTTTTATTGGAGTATAGTTGATTTACAATGTTGTGTTAGCTTTTGCTGTACAGCAAAGTGAATCAGTTATACATATACATATATCCACTCTTTTTTAGATTCTATTCCCATATAGGTCATTACAGAGTATTGAGTAGAGTTCCCTGCGCTATACAGTCGGTTCTCATTAGTTCTCTATTTTATATATATCATTGGGTATATGTCAATCCCAGTCTCCCAGTTTATCCCTCCCCCCGCTTCCCCCTTGGTAACCATAAGTTTGTTTTCTACATCTGTGACTCTACTTCTGTTTTGTAAATAAGTTCTTTTGTACCATTTTTTTAGATTCCACATATAAGTGATATCATATGATATTTGTCTTTCTCTTTCTGACTTACTTCACTCAGTATGACAATCTCTATGTCCATTCATGTTGCTGCAAATAGCATTATTTCTTTCTTTTTTATGGCTAATATTCCATTGTATTATGTGTATATGTATATATATTTATTTTATATATACATATATATATATATATAACTCACATTGAGGTTTACCTGTTAAATAAATTATGTTATCTTATTATGTTATCTTCATTTACTAAGAGAAGTCAAGATTAGCAAAATTATGTCTCTGAGGTAGATCCTCAAATAGACCTTGACATATCAAAAACTTCTAATAATTTATATTTTGTTCTCAATTCATGGAATGTCTGACTTTCCCAAAGAGTGATGCCTCTTCCTTTGCTGATGCAGTCCAACCGTGAGCGGACGAATCAAACCATTCAGTTCAGCTGCAAGGAAGCCAACATCCTCAGATGAGTGTGTTCCCTCCTCCTAGAGCCAGTGATAGGCTCTGGAAAATTGGCCCCCACCACTGCATTACTATTCCATCATATCCTTGCCAGACGTTCTGTCAGATTGATAGGGTGCCCATCCCTCTTTATGTCTCATACTCCTTTAGTAGTCATTACACCAACCTGTCTAGGGGCCCAGACATTCTATACTTGTTAGACACAGACGTGTCTCAGAGATAAATTATGCACATTAGATTTTTTTTATGTGACTAGTTTATTGAATCACTGTGAATGATAGTGACAACACAGTAGGGCAATCTTTTCAATGAATCACTGATTTGCTGAACATCTGTTGACTTTTAGTGAGAATTCATCATTGAATGACATAGTATAGTTTGTCGTCTTTCTTCATGTTTTCATTAGAACTTATTGACACATCTCAACTAGAGAATTCCAAGGGGTTTTTTTTTCTCCCATGAAATAAAAAGCTATTCTCTTTCAAGAAAGAATTAATAAATTTTACTATGTGTTTTAACATTTTGACTCTTTATGAAAACCTTCCATGGGTCCCTGTACCCTGGCTAGGATTCTTTAGAAATCCTATTTGGAAACACTATTTAGAAAGTGGTGTCACATATCTAAGTTCTTTTCAGCAGTAGCATGGTAATAACAATAATCTCTAACATTTGCTGTGTGTTTACTATGTGCCAGCTAATTTACATACCGGCATGGTCTCATTTTATCCTTACGACAATCCTGAAAATGTAGTATCCTTATCGACTTCTGAGGGTGAAGAAATGTTGGCTGAAAGAGACTGGGTGACCTGCTCAAGGGCACAAAGCTGAGTCAGGATATGGACCCAAGTGTGTCTGCCCCAAAGTCTACATATCTTCCACTAAACTCAGGCTCCAGTACTGATGCTCCAGCTAATTAGCTGATAGCTAGACCTTTGTCTCGCTATGAAGAAATAGGACTCCATTTTTATTTTTCATTTTTGCCAGTCGTTATGACACTCTCAAGCATGAGGCATGCTAGGACTTCCGAAGTATGAGTCAGAGAGAACGGAGAGGAAACCAGGACCATGCTGGACGGAGGTGAACAAGCTGCCCTGGTGCAAGAAAGACTAACTTCTGTCCAGTGCTCAGTGTCAGACACACACGATGAAAGAAAGTCCAAGCTCAAGTTGGAACTGGCAGAGATCAAGTGAAATCCCAAAGGGCCACTATGTGTAGTTAGCATCACAAGGCTTGCACCACGCAATGCTTTAAGTCAGAAGGTGGCATTGCGTTTCCAGGACTGCAGCTGGGGGCCATGGAAGGCTGAGGTCAGCCCCCAGGAGTGCCAACAATTAATTGGAGAACTAGCAGGGAAAGTAAAGGATCCTGGCGTGGTGAAAGGATCCAGCCAACAAGAAGCTCTCAGTGGGTACCTGGCTCCAACTGGTGAACTGACGCTTCTGCTCACTTCCGCTGGTCAGAACTGGCTTAGAAAGCAGGCAGGACTAATGTCACAGATGACAGACACCTGAGAATTGAGCTGGGAGGGTGGAGGAAGACCAGGAATCGGCCTTTGCAGGGATGGATGGGGTGACTGTTTTATTGTTTAACATCCTAGAGGAGGAAGGTTTTTGAAATAGTACATCAATAAAACATTTTAGAAGTCAGTGAAGGTGGCTTGAACCTCCTCCCTCCCACAGATTGAGAGAACATTTCATCAATTCCAAAGTAAGCAATAGCTCTCCAAATTAATTTTTTTTAATATTTATTTTTGCTATGTTGGGTCTTCGTTTCTGCGGGAGGGCTTTCTCTGATTGTGGCAAGCGGGGGCCTCTCTTCATCGCGATGCGCGGGCCTCTCACTATCGCAGCCTCTCTTGTTGCGGAGCACAGGCTCCAGACGCACAGGCTCAGTAGCTGTGGCACACGGGCCCAGCGGCTCCGCGGCATGTGGGATTTTCCCAGACCAGGGCTCGAACCCATGTCCCCTGCATTAGCAGGAAGATTCTCAACCACTGCACCACCAGGGAAGCCCCTCTCCAAATTATTTTTAATACACAGAAATGCCCATAATAGTGAAAGTCTCCACTGAGTCCCTCAATTTTGCCCATCTCCACCTGCCACACCCCCCGCAAAAATTCATAAGTATTAATGAAAATACTTTCTCATTTTAATGTTTCCAGACTTCCAGTTTTAAGTCTGGAAACAAAGATACAACTATTATTGTGTTGTAAATATTAACACTTCAAAAGGCCAACCCAAAGACCATCCGGAGGATGCCCCCGAATGCTTGGATAATAACAATTTTTTTTTTTTTTTTTTTTTTTTTTTTTGCGGTACGCGGGGCTCTCTCTCACTGTTGTGGCCTCTCGCGTTGCGGAACACAGGCTCCGGACGCGCAGGCTCAGCAGCCATGGCTTACGGGCCCAGCCGCTCCGCGGCATATGGGATCTTCCCGGACCGGGGCACGAACCCGTGTCCCCTGCACCGGCAGGTGGACTCTCAACCACTGTGCCACCAGGGAAGCCCGATAATAACAATTTTTGATAACTGCATCATGCTTGTGCTTTTACATGTTCTTCCATTTAATAACCACATTTTAGGAACACTCTTTCATTTACCCATCACATCTCTAGAGTGGTTTAATTACTGTTTCACATTTACAGACAAGGAAACCCATATCCAGAGATTTTGATTGACTTGCCCAAGGTCACACAACCAGAAAGATCAAGGCTGGGTCTAAATCCCAGTTCTCTGACTCACTCTATAGTTTATGCCTTGCTTCTCTCCACCACATTGCACTACCTCCGCCCTTCAAGAAGAAACAGAGGCCAGGTTCTGTACCCAGTGCAAGCCTACTTGGTCCAAGATGGACTTTTTTCAGAGGGGGTCCATCAGGAAAACAGTGATGAAGCCCTATGATGTAGTTAAGACATAAATATGATGTGTGAGCCATAGGGATTTTGGAGCCTCAGAAAGAAAGGAGCATCCTTGATTTCAATTGTGGCACATTCACTCTGTGATCACGCTTTTCTAGTCTGGTATGTCATTCCTTTTTAATCTCCAAATAACTCAGAATGTCACATGTCGCAAAAGCTGTGAAATTCTGAGCCTGCCATGGAAATACGACCCCTGATGCATGTCAAAAGAAACTGGTCAAATCCAGCAGAACTTCTTCCAAGGAAGCTTTGCATTTTTCAGCCCACTGTTTTCACCTCTGTATCAACTGCAATGAACATAACATTATGGGTTAAATGGTTACTTTTACTCATATTCGTTAAAGAAGCACCATTTAACTATCTGTGCATAATCTGAGGTAAAATAAATTACTCTATCTAAGACTCTCTCTATTCAAGAGTCCCTTTCCATTATATGAGATAAACTGTGAAATCTGTCATTTTTCCATGACCATACTATAAAAATCTATTGTCTTTCTCCATGGTTTCCATCTTTCCTTCTGACTTTATAGATAAGATGGACTTTTCCCAGAGTATCAATGGAGTTAGATCAGTAGCACAATTCATAATTGCATACATTTGGCCAAGGAAAAAAGCTAGAATGGAGACATGAGGGTGTTTTCCATCTAGTTAAGGCAGGTTGGCTGAGGATGAGGGGAAAAGATCATTGATTTACAAGATATACACTCAGATTCAACCTCAGATGTTTCCAGGAAATTCTAGAAGCCATTAGCAAATGAAAATCAAATGGTTCAGGGCACCAGCCTTTATGTCATCTGAGAATGGTTTCTCCTCAATGCTACACTTAATATTATGACTACCTACATCTCAGTTAGTTATGAAGATTTACTCACATGATGCTTTTGCCTTATCGGGGCAGTTCTGGCACAGATATGGCCCTGAGCCTGAAGAGAAAGCTCACAGTGCTCAATGATCAAAAGCTACTGATTTTGATATGAGACTCTAAGACTCTTTGTAAATATTGTGATAATGCTGAAGGTAAGTTGTCCTTTCTGCCATATCTTTTATTTACAAAGTATTTGAAACCAATTAGAACCTTTGTTCCCATCACCACAGGACATGAGCTGTTTACTTTCATTTCCAGGAAAAGGAGATTTCCCTTAAATTTCACAGGGAAAGGAAAAAGGAGAGTCAGCAAGGTGAAGTGATTTCCAAAGTCAGAAGTTGAGCTTGTATTAGGAACAGCTGCTTAACCACACAATCATTTGTCGACTGATACTCTCATTACTCACTGTACCCAGGAGATCCTCAAAATTACATCAATCTCCAGAGTGGTGGAAACATAACAGGGTCAATTGCTAGGTGCAAAATGGGACATTGTCTCACTCCCTCCTGACTCCACAAATAAGGAAGCTGTGGCCCAGACTGGAGGAAGAGTGTCCTCCCGGCAGCTTCTTTAGCCAGGAGAACTCCGAGGTCTTTCCCGAACTAGAGGATTCTGAAGTTATTGCAAGGGTCCCAGGGTAACAGCTAGGATGACTATATACCCCAGTTTCGTGGAAGATCTCAGTGTACGTCTGTTGAACTTGCAATAGTCATTAATTGTACTCCCTCTCATTTTCAAAAGTGAATACTGGCAAAATATTTGGACAATATAGTATATAGCCACCCTAGTCATGACAGAAACCCTAATTCTATCTGGGTTTACTCTATAAGAGATTCAAATTCTTTAAACTGTTATAAGAAAGCAGAAAAACCGATCACTATAACTAGAAAAAATATGAAATGCTCTGCTTCATGCATTCAACAAATATGTATAAGACATAGTACTTACTTAGCCTTATAGTGAATATGAAGATGTGTAAGACTATGGTCCTTGCCCTTTTTATGAGTTAAGCAAAATTTATCCTAGCTTGTAAGGTCTCATTGTCTCATGTCTGTCCTTCCTGGGTTCCAAAGCCCAAACTCCTGTGAGTTTGTTTTTTATTATTAGAGTTTGGATTCTCCATATTTCTGCTCATGTGACCTGATCTCTGCTATTCTTATCTTGTTCTTCCTTGATATAGTGGGAGTCCTGTAAGAGGGACCCTAGTGATTCTGTCTCATGGTAGACAAATCATTGTGTAATCCTCTCCCCTTGAGTCCTGGTAGACTTATCAGCTCAATTCTAAAGAGATGGGCTTCGCTGGTGGCGCAGTGATTAAAAATCCGCCTGCCAATGCGGGGGACACAGGCTGGAGCCCTGGTCCAGGAAGATCCCACATGCCACGGAGCAACTAAGCCCGTGCGTCACAACTACTGAGCCTGCGCTCTAGAGCCCGTGAGCCACAACTACTGAGCCCGCGTATCTACAGCCCGTGCTCCACAACAAGAGAAGCCACTGCAATGAGAAGCCCACACACCGCAACAAAGAGTAGCCCCCGCTTGCTGCAACTAGAGAAAGCCCACATGCAGCAACGAAGACCCAATGCAGCCAAAAGTAAATAAAATTTTCTTTAAAAAGTTTTTTTAAAAAAAAAAGAAGAATGTGGCAGAAGTTACTGGATATCACCTGTGAGATTAGGTTGCAAAAAGACCGCTTCCATCTTGGGCACCCTCTCTTGCTCTCATTTGCTCATTCTGAGGAAACCAGCTGCTCTATGGAGAGGCTCATGAGGCAAAAAATTTAGGGAGGTCTTTGGCCAACAGCCAGCAAGAACCTAAGCCCTTACTCAGTGCAAGAGTCCATGAGAATCTAGCTGACACTTAGACTGCAGATTTTGGAGAGAACTAGAGGCAGAGACACCTAGCTAAGCTGCACAGATTCCTGACCCACAGAAATTATGAGAATGTTCGTTGTTTTAAGACATTAAGTTTGGGGATAACTTTTTACCTAGCAACAGGTAACTAATACACTTGACCTGTCTCATCCTATACCAAAGACCTAGGCTTCTCACTATGCCAGCACTGACCTTATTCTCACTCTTAGCAGAGGCTAGTAAACAGGCAGCCCCAGTTCTACTCTGTCCTTCAAAAAGACTGGAGATGACCAAGGAAACTTCCATTGCACAGCAGACTAGTGACCATAGCCTTTCCCTGTTTCTTGCAGACCCAAGATTCTGGTACCAGTCTCTGGGCTCAGTCCAGCCTCCAGGGCTACTGGAACCATGTAGCAAATGCCTGAACCATCTCTTAGGGTCCTTCTCTTTCCTGTTTTACTTTTATAAAAAATCAGATGTTAAGCTCATCTTCTATGTTCTTTTTAGCATTCCAAAGGCAGACTGATGGCTAATTATCTTGCAAGATCAGTTCACAGAGTTTCAAATTCAATTCCCAGCAGGTTTTTAATCCTTTTTCATGAAGGTGAATAAACAGTGGAGACATTTGTATATTTCTATGGTACTATGGTAAATACAAAACCAAGCATGTTAGAAAGATGCCATTGTTTCCATTCAGGAGTTAATGTTCTTTTTAAAAAATAAGTAAATAAGCCCAAAGGCATATATAACAAGGAGAAAACAGTGAACAGCAAAGAGACAGAATCTCCAAAAGAGCACAGCTAGAAGGTGTAGGTGTGCAAAATTTTAGTGTTGGTGGGTTTCACACGAAAGACTAGACTGACTTCTACAAGGAACATTACATCTTGTCCTCCTATGAGAACAATTCTCCAAGCATGTAAAAGTGCTTCTGCATCCATTAACGCTTCATTCTGAAAAGACTGACTATGACAGAGGGAAAAGCTGAAATCTCATCTCACCTTGAACTCATCCTACTTGTTAAAGATCAGAAAACAAAGATTTCTCTTCAGGAGAGAGCAAGGAGTACAGCTTTTATACTCTCAGGTAAGAGCAGAATTACACAGAGGCAGAATAAGATTTCCTTTGGGGAAATGAAAGTCTTTTACCTAACAGTCATAAGCAATTCTAAATACTCTGGCAGGTTGCATATCTCATGCAAGGCCCAGACACAGAGCCACTGTGAGCCACCAAAAAAAGAAGGAAAACTCAAAAGTGGTATAAAGCAGAATTCCCCTCCCTTTGCACTGTATCCCCTTGGGATAACTAAGGAAGCTCTGTCCTCAACAAAAAAACTGCAGTCATCATGTGATCTTTATCAGACACAATGTGCTTTTTGAGAACAGAAAGGGTGACCTGGTCAGCTGCATAACACTCAGCTTGACTTCTTCCAGAATTCATGTCCAGTGGGCAGGGCAAAGCTGAGACAGCACCATTAGGATGTGCATCCATTTCCAAAATAGATAAGATGAGCCCCTCATCACAGTGTTTTGCAAGATCTGAGACTGGAAAGAGGCAGTGGCAGACAGAATCTGAGCCTCAGAATGTTTCAAAGTTCCATCCTTAGGAAAATGAGAAAAGAAGCCAACTTGGGACCTCCATCCTCTGAGAGCGCATCACTGGTCTCAGAGATTTAGGTTTAGAACTCCGTGTCTGCAAAGGTCAGCAGGGCTAACACAGATGGCCTCTGGCCTTCCTTTAATGGGCTCTCTTCCCCCTGACTGAGGACTGCTGTTTCCTTGTAGGTCATTCCTTACCTCTGTGTCCTTGACTTGCCCGGCTCAAACACATCCCCCACCCCACACCATACATACAAGGACCCCAAAGCCTGTCCCAAATCCTTTTTCCTTTCCATTCAAACCCAGTCAATATAAAACGTGCCCTCCACATAGCTAATGACACAAAAGCTTCAGTGTACCAGCCCTCACTTATCATTTATACCAGGTACTGTGAAGAATCTGAGTCACTACTTCCAATTCCCAACCACCCAATTATGTTGCAATTTTTATCCAATTAATCTCTAAATAGTCTTTTGAGACAGGAAGGAGCAGTGACTCAGATAAACCAAATACCTTAAATCTATCTTTTTCATGTAGCCCTTTGCACACTGAAGCCAAAGGCAGCCGTGGCTCTATGAGCCCGCTATTGCTATCAGTTGACACTTCCAAGTTCAGCCTTAAAGAGGATGAATACAAATCAGGCACAACTCAAACTCTGACTCAGCTCCTGAAATTCCAGTTAGAAGGATTCAAAGGCCACATCCCCAAAATAAACAGTACTGCAACCTTTTAGAAAAACAAATTGGCTGCATATCTTTATGGGCTGGGTTTTATCCCTTCTAGAATTCATACATCAAAGTCCTAAACCCCGGGCTTCCCTGGTGGCGCAGTGGTTGAGAGTCCGCCTGCCGATGCAGGGGACACGGGTTCGTGCCCCGGTCCGGGAGGATCCCACATGCCGTGGAGCGGCTGGGCCCGTGAGCCATGGCCGCTGAGCCTGTGCGTCTGGAGCCTGTGCTCCGCAATGGGAGAGGCCACAACAGTGAGAGGCCCGTACCGCAAAACAAACAAACAAACAAACAAAAAAAGTCCTAAACCCCAAGCCTCAGCATGTGACTATGTTTGGAGATAGGGTCTTTGTACAGGTCATTAGGGTGGGCCCTAATCAATATGACTGGTGTCCTTATGAGAAGAGGAAATTTGGACACAGGCATTGTACAGAGAGAAGATGATATAAAGACACAGGTAGAAGGCACACCTACAAGCCAAGGAGAGAGGCCAGGAACAGAGCCTTTCCTCACAGCCCTCAGAAGAAACCAACCCTGGCAACACCTTGATTTCAGACTTCTGGCCTCCAAAACTGTGAGAGAATAAATTTGTTTAAAGCACCCAGTCTGTGGTACTTTGTAATGGCAGCCCTAGCAAACAAACACAATATCCATTTCCATATTAGGAATCAGCATGGTTCCCTGGGTAGAAACATGTCTTGGGAATCAGATAAAGCTTGGTTGGAGTTACACCACCACCACTGCCTCACTTTGTGAACCGGGGCAAGGTGCTTCACTTTTTGAGACAAGTTTCTTCGTCTTTGAAATGAGGATAATAATGCCTAGCTCATTGAGCTGTTGTGAGGATTAGAGACGATGATGCACACAAAATGCTGAGCATGTGCTAAGTGCTCAATAACAGTGACTCAGCATTGATGGCTGCACGAGTCTTTGACCTTGACAGACCATGAATATACACAGCAATGACATTAAGAAAATAATCTCTCTGGATGCTGGAGATGTCAGTCTTTGTAGTTTATAAGCAGTTCAACATCAAGGGAACACGAGTCACCATGAATTGAAGGTGTCTTGGATGAATTATGAATAGTTCTGCTGACAGCTTCATAAGTTAAATAATACTTTCAGGAATAAATTCATGCAATGGATTCAATAAAGTTTTACAACTTTTCCAAGAGACGCTGAAAACTGAGAGATAGTCAGCCTTTAATTGCAAAACTATTTAGGTCCTAAAGCCCTAGCACCTAATCCAGCCATTGTGCCGTATTGGATTGTGGTTTACAGTTTACTGGATGAAATACGATTTCTCTTTAGCTTCCTCTATCAAAAAATAGAGAATTCTCTTGCCCATTAGAGGATAAGTTCTTGCCCACAACTTTTTCTTTACCTTATGGATTTTCTGATGCTGCCTTCTTTTTACACTTTACCCAGTGCAGTCCAGCAAACAAGATAATCAAAAGACATGGAGTAAATGTTGTTAAAGGAAAAGGAAATGTCAAGACACAAACTTTCTTCAAGTGAAATCATCCATGGTAAATGGGCCAGTGTCCTAGTGTTCAGCCCCTTATCTTGGATTGCTCCATTACTTCTAGCAAGAGGACAGGACCAGGCCTAGTACAGTCTGAAATCACCCCAGTATTTCTGGGTTAAGGTTGTATTAGCTGGTTGGTGCAAACCCCCCCATTCTTCTGGTCCCTGGAGGAAGATGGTTCTTCTTCTCTCTTTTTGTCCCTTCACTCTCTCATTCATTCACCAAAATCTGTGATTACTTCTTTAGTCAGGGAGGGCTAGGATCTGCTGTCAAAAGAAACAACTCCAAAATCTTTGTGTCTTAACACGACTGAAGTTTATTTCTCCCCCTTGCAAAGTCAAAGTATATGTCTAGGGCAACTGCCCACCACATGGCAACTGAGACATCCAGGTTGCCTCTACCAACATAACACAAGGCTTCCTCAGTTGCCATGGCAAAGGAAAAACCTATCAGGGGCTGGCTTGCACTGACAGTTCAATGCTTTGACCCCAAAATGGCACATGTAACTACTGCTTGCAGCCCATTGGTTAGAACTAATTATGTGCTCTCCCAACTGCAAGAAGAGCTGGGAAACGTAGTGGAGCACGTGGATATTTGGTGAGCGTTATTGTCTCTGCTACAGTCTCCTACTAGATTCTAGACCTGCATTGTAATATGGTATCCAGTATGCTATCTAATATGGTAGCCACTAGGCACGTATGGCCACTGGGTACTTTGTACTATGGCTGATTCAAATTGAGATGTGCTCTAAGTATAAAATACAGACTAGATTTCAAAGACTTAGTATGATAAAAGATACAAAGCATCTCATTTATAATTTTATATTGATTATATGCTAAAATGGTAGTATTTTTATATATTGGATTAAATATACTATATTATTAAAATGTATTTCTCATGTTTATTTTTACTTTTTTAATGTGGCACTAGAAAAATTTAAATTACAGATGTGGATCTCATTATATTTCTATTACACAGCCTGTTCTAGACTCTACTCCAAGCTCTGGGGATGGAGAAATTTAAACATAGCACTGCCTCTGCTTTCAGGGTGCTCTGCAAACCCCAGGCCTTGAGTGGTACTTAACCCTTCTAATCCTCTGCTTTCTCATCTGTAAAACCTGGATCCTAACTGTTTTCCCTTCAAAGGGCTGCAGTAGGACTAAATGAGTTCATGCATATGAAACACCATGATGGGCTCCTAGTGAGCATTCATAATTCTGAGTCATTTTTTCCTGTTGCAATTCTTACCCCTGGACAAAACAAAATACTAAAACCCTCTTCTCCTTTTCCCCATTTTATACTGTTCTAGTGGTTCTGCCCTTACTCCTGTCAAGTAGCAAGAAAACTATCCTACCCACTTTTAAATGTATGGAAGAGGCATAGAGCTAAGAACACATGGGGCAAGCCTCAGTCTGCCCCACTGGGATGGGAATTTGGACAAAGCCACAAGACCAAGAAGTTGACAAAAGTGTAGAAAGAGAGATTCTGGCTAAAGGAATACAAAGAGTAATATGGGGAACATTGCCATATGTCATATTTTAATCAATCGCTTTGAATTTTGGTAGTCTTAAAGATAATACTGTTATAAGCCTAGTAAAGTCTGAATGAAAAACACAGGATTTCAGTCAACCAAGAAGACAACTGCTTGGAGGAGGGAGTGTATGTGTTGGCATGGGGGTGGGGCTGTAATTAAAGATAAGGGTCAGATGGAGACACATGGGTAAGCTGGAATAAATATAATTTGGAAGCTTCCAAGCCAGCATACTTTAAATATTTGTTCACCACTTACCTGGAGGACAGAATGGGCACCAACACTGGGAGAGCAGGAGAATAGGGGCTGTGGTAGGTGGCTCTCCAGTTAGCAAAACAGTTACCCTTACAGCTAACCTAAGCCACCTCTTTTAAAGAAAGATTATATTGATACAGCCACTATGAAGAACAGTATGGAGTTTCCTTAAAAAACTAAAAATAGAACTGCCATATGACCAGCAATCCCACCCCTGGGCATATACCCAGAGAAAACCATAATTCGAAAAGATACATGCACCCCAGTGTTCACTGCAGCACTATTTACAATAGCCAGGACATGGAAGCAACCTAAATGTCCACAACAGAGGAATGGATAAAGAAGATGTGGTACATATATATAATGGAATATAACTCAGCCATAAGAAGGAATGAAATTGTGTCATTTGCAGAGACGTGGATGGAACTAGAGACTGTCATACAAAGTTAAGTAAGTCAGAAAGAGAAAAACAAATATCATGTATTAACACATATATGTGGAATCTAGAAGAATGGTACAGATTAAACTATTTGCAAAGCAGAAATAGAAACACAGACGTAGAAAACAAATGTATGGACACCAAGGGGGGAAAGGGGGGTGGGATCAATTGGGAGATTGGGATTGACATATATACACCACTATGTATAAAATAGATAACTAGTGAGAACCTACTGTATAGCACAGCAAACTCTACTCGGTGTTCCATGGTGCCCTAAATGAGGAGGAAATACAGAAGGGAGGGGACACATGTATACATATGGATGATTCACTTTGCTCTACAGCAGAAACCAACACAACATTGTAAAGCAACTATATTCCAATAAAAATTTTAAAAATTTAAAAAAAAAAGCAAGTTTATAGCCTACTTTTGTGACTAAAGTATGCCCTTTCAGGGTCTCAATCTTACCTCCAGAAGAGTATCAAATTCCCTGGGAGAAGTTCTCATAAGGAACAATTTCTAAATCTTATCACCTTTCCCGTGAGGCTTTAGAACCCAATATGCTGCCTATCTGTCTTCTCTCTTAATCCAAGGAGATTGGGTCCCAGGTCAAAGAGCAGGCTTAATGGAAGTAAATCCATGGCACAATGCACAATAAATGAACTTTAACTGGGGAGGAAGACTGTAGCAAAAAGAACTCTCAGAACTCACATGGGATGTTATTATATAAAGTCTGACTGAAGTCCCCTCAAGGCCTTTTCAATCCTTGGATGATGATGAGAAGAAAGGATACAAAGACTGTTACTCTCTAAGAAGATGGAGGTAGGGATGTGATAGGCAAGAGAGAACCATTCCAACGGGTTGATCTGGCCTGGCGGCTGCTTGCCTGGCAGCCCCACAGTGGTGCTGATGCCACAGAGAGACTAAGTTGAAAAGCTTCTAGCAGTGGGGTGGTACAGGGAGTTGTGCTGAACACAGCTCTCAGACTGTGAGTTCTATGGCCTGAACTGTGTCCCCCAAAGTTCATATGTTGAAGCCCTATCCCCCAGTGTGACTGTACTGAGATAGGGCCTACAAGCAGGTAATTAATGTACAATGAGGTCATAAGGGTGGGGTCCTGATCCATAGGATTAGTGTCCTTATAAGAAACACCAGGAGCTCATGCTCTTTCCCTCCCTCTCCCTGCCATGTGAAGACACTGAGAGAAGGCCATCTGCAAACCGGAAAGTGAGCCCTCACCAGACACCAAATCTGCCAGCACCTTGATCTTCGACTTCCTAGTTTCCAAGACTGTGAGAAATAAATGTTTGCTGTTTAAGCCATTCAGTCTATGGAATTTTGTTAAGGTAGCCCAGGCAGCCTAAGACAGAGCGTAAGGATTTTATTTAAAATAAGAGGTATAATTCTCCCTGTATAAAGTATGGGGAAAGATTCCCCTCCCTTCTATTTTCATTTACTTTAGAACCCCTAAAGCTGTAATTTCTTCTCTCTTTGAAACGTAGATAAATCCTTTTGAGAACTAGGTAGGTCTTTTGTCAGCTTTACAACACAGAAATGCCTTTATCAAAGACTGGGACCCATCTCTTTAAAATGTAAATGTCAAGACAGATAGCACCCAGACCTCCCATTTCCTGTGAGCACCTGGTTCCAAGCTGTAGGAGGGATCTCCTAAAGAGATGAGAAGTTTGTTTTCCCTCTATATAAAGCCAATTATCTAACACAGATAGTCACCCCAATTACTGGATAAAGTTAGTGACAAATGGTGCTGTCAAGTCCTCTTACCTGAGAACTAGTTATTGTTTATCTTGAGAACGTGTCTTTAATGAGTTGTATCTGCTTGGCTATATAAAAGGTGAGATTATTTTCTGCTTTGCAATCTCTAAGCGGGTTGCCTGTGATGTGCATCGCTTGCTGGTTTAATGCTTATTCAATAATAAAACGGGTTTCTTTCTCTACTACCTTTGTGGAGACAATTTCTGGGCTGGAGGAAGATTCTGTTCTTAATTCTATTTCCCCAACAGAGTTCAGTTCTCGGCACCCTCTCTGCAGCCTGAAAGACAACAGGCCATGTAAGATGGAAGGATTCCAGGGAGGGTACAGGACTAGCAAATCCACTGTTAGGACTGAGCTCTGGAGATGTTTTCTATCTTCTGATTTCTCCTCTGGGCTGGTGAACCCTAGAGAAACACAAGCATTTGGTGATTACTTACTCAAAGAGTCTGCAGCCACATGCTTCCCTGTACCCAAGATGATAAGAATGGTGTGTTGCTGCATTTGTTTGACCTCCACTCAAATACCAGGTCTCAGGTTGGACCCTGGTTTCCCTCCTCCAGGTCTGTGAATCTTAGAGATTAGCATCATAATCACCTGAGGAATTTTTCAATCTGCAAATGTCCACTTCCCACCCGACCCACCACATCAGAAACTCTGGGGATGGGGCCAGGCAATCCGGGTTTAACAAGCTCTCCAGGTTATTACACTGTTCATTAGAGCTTGAGAACTACTGCCTTAGAGCAACAGTTTAAATCTGAGGAGCTTTCAAAAGACTGAGGTCTGGGTCTCACCCCCAGTGATTCTGATTTAATGGGCTTGGAGTCAACCTGCTTAAAAATTCACATGATTTTTTAAAACTACCCAGACATTTTTAACATGCAACCCAGGTTGAGAACCTCTGCCTCAGAAAGTCTACATAAATGGACTCCTCATGCATGAACCCCCTGAAATTTTGTGTAAAATTGGGTATATGTGCATATGTGTACTTTTCTGGAAGAGGATTCATACGTAACTTTCATCAAATTCCCCAAACGGGTCTGTTATCCAAAGTGTTGAATAATAAGAGACAGTGCATTTTCTCTTGTTTACTTAGTAATGGGGAGACTTCATGAAGAAAGTGGTTCAAAATTTAATGAGTGCCAGAGGTGCTAATTTAATGTTAATTAACCTTTTACAACCAATAACAATATGGTTTCATATATCTTAGAGCAGGGAAGGGAAAAGTGAAGATAGCTATTACTTCATACTGGTCTCTATCATTGTCATCATTAGAATTTATTCAACATCCTAGAGAACAGGCTACCATATGTTAGGGAAGTTAATAAAAGTAGTCTTCAGGCTGCAGAGGCAATAATAGGCCTTTGACTGAACAGAGACCCTGAAAAGAGTTACGTGCCAAAGTGCTGACCAGCAAAAGCCACAAAATTAGGTCTTGAGAACCAACAGATAAGGAAGGGAGTAAGTCCAGCAAGTCTTGAGAACCAGCAAAGGGAATAAGTCTCAAAGCTTCCGGGGCCCTGGGAATCTGGCCAGTTCCCGGGGATCAGCAAACATTCTGAGACTTACGATTATAAATACAAACATTTAACATAATCGCCAGAGCTGCACATTTGCACGTAAGCTGGTGATTATCAGCTTGCGGCTTGGCGATAAAAGCAGGATTCCTTGGGAAGACACTTTGAAGTCTCACCCGTTGGGTAGACGCACTGCCCGGAACCTTCCCAGTTGGGACTCCAGACTGCTGTTCCAGGGATCTCCCAACATTGCTTCAATCTGGATGAAGTTCTCCCAAATTGCTGATGTATGCGCTTCTATCTCTATACATATTGCTTGTTCTCCCAACTTGGTGATGCAAATTCTCCCTGGTTAATGATGTTCCTCGTTCTCTCAATTTGGTGATAAATGTTCTCTCAAACTAGTAACATACTTGGCAATGTAAATGCTCCCAAACTGATGACATATGTACATATATATCTATTGCTTGTCATACTGTAATCTACTACTAAGATAATAAATTTCCTTATCTCTTGCTTATTGAAGTGTGGAGTGGTTATTTTGCCAGTGAATCCTCTGAACCTGAAACCAAAAGTCTTTCAGTAGAACATAAATCTTTTGGCAAAACACCATACTGTGTTTATCTCATCTGACCCCTGGCAACCCTGTGAGCTATGACAGAGCAGGTAATACGATCCTACTTATACCTGAGAAATTGAGTGACTTGCTCAAGGTCACACAAGTTGTAGCGAAACAAGAACTTAAAGAAATATGTCAGTGTTTGGTCTCAACTATGAGAGACTGAATATAAAATGGACAATGAGCAGACCGTTTATACAGATGAACTCTGACCCACAACCTGCAGCAGCCTGTGAGGAAGCCAACCCCCTACCTACAATAAACAGCCCAGGAAGCCAGCCTGCTGTCAGTCAGACTTGCAGGACCAGGTTGCCATCCCTAGTGACAATCCAGGAAGCTCAACAATAACTTCTGCAACAATCTGCCCCAAATGGCCAGGAGTTAATAACTGACAGCTTTCCTGATTGTCGACCTCACTTCCAACTTAGTGCCAACCAGAGAAAGCCAAATATGCAACCTAACCAATCACATAGGAGCCCCGCTCCTTAGCCCACCTCCAGCTTCCCAGGCCAACAGCCTCCAATCAGGGCGCACCTGGAGCCTTCCCTTCTCTCTTCTGTGAAGCTCTCCTACTCCCCTGCCTGCCTTTGAATCTCTGCCAAACACAAGTGACGGTGGCTGACTCTCTTGCTGTAACAAGCTCTGAATAGCCTTTGCTATTCTCATTGGCTTGGTCTTATTTCCACAACTATCAACCCAAGCTTGCCCTTCATAGTTTCAAAAACAAAGAATATCACTAAGAGCCAAATACGTCACACTTTCACACTGATACACAAAGAAGAAGATGATACTTTTTCAAGTTAGCCCAGACTTTTCCCAAAGAACTTTCTAAACACTCTACCAGTGTGTGGGTCAATACAACAGCTGGATCCATGGAACAGATACTAATCCCAAAGTGATTCCCAGAGTAAGGATCTAAATCAGATGTGAAATGAATGTCCTAGGTGCCACCTCCTTCCCCCCTTCCCCTGAGGCCTTATCAATCTGACCTTCACCTTTGGACTTCACTCTTCTAGGGTAATAGTTATTTCTTAACTATGTATAGGTTTGTTGTTGTTTTTGTCGTGGTGGTGGTTGTTTTTACTTTTTTCAAAGCATTCCTTTTTTAATTTTTTTATTGTAATATAGCCAATTGACAATATTATGTTAGTTTCAGGTATACAACATAGCGATTCAGTATTTTTATAAATTACACTCCTGAAGCATTCTTTATTATCGTTTCTCTTATTGAATGTGAAGTGTGTGGGGCAGAGAAATGAGAGGAAACTGATCCATAAAAAGGTTGCATAGCTTCCTCAAGGTCACATGACCAGGGCCTAGGCCTTCCAACAAGGTTCTCTGGTTCTTTCCTGAAAACACACAGAGCCATCCAAGGCAGAAACATGGGACACGGCTGTCTTCACATTGCCAGCCCCCACCTTGCTCATGGGGCCCTCCTGCTCCCCAGGAAAGGCATTCTCTTCCCTCATTACCTGCTCACCTTGTCCCCAGGGAGCGTGGAATAAGTTTCCTTCACAACCTCTTAATGACACAGTGGGGTTGGGGAAGAACATTGCTGAGTCATTTCCAGCCAAAGGAAGGTGTTATTTATAGCGGTCTGCACAAACCAACTGTGGTGTTAGCTGAAATGCCTTCCTTCTGGCACAAGATAAGTACCAGGTTAATTGTCACCTGTACCCTTTAAAACAGCTCATTAAGCATATATAGGCTGCTAATTGCCTCCTCCAACTTTTCCCATCTCTCTTCACTGGACATAATCGGGTTGCTTAGCCTCTCCCCAAATGGGTCGCATTTCATACGACCTCAGAGGTTTCTTCTTCCAATATAGTTTAAGTCAATATGGTGCATTCTTGGCAAAGGATGACTATGGGGGAAAATGGAAATCTGCAGTATTCCCATCAATGTATGGTCTGTATATGTTTACTTTATAACTGTCACTTGACCCTCCTCCCTGCGTTTCTACCTTTCAGCCTTTCACACTGCTTCCTTTCCCTTGCACATTATCCTCCACTGTGATCACCAGGTATTTCATCTTTCCCATGTACCAAATGGATGTTGACTCCAGGGAGGCGGGACTCATTTACTGTTCCTGAGCTTCACATCAAAGTGCCTAGTTGAGGTTTATGTGCCAGAGCACAGGTTAAAATGAGCAACAAGATAGATGTCCCTTGACATTGACTGAGTTCTAATTACACATTGTCTTGCATTTTACCCAGAGAGACCATAAACCAAGTTACTACCATATCTTCCCTTTATATTACAGCCCTATTAGCCATCACTGAGTCAGTGCCCAAAGAATTTGGTTGAATCAATGTCTTTATTATATAGTACACCTAGTTCCCAGTATTTGGAAAATAACCCTGTGTGATTTTTCTAAGGTTCTCACACATTCCTGTTTTCTTTCTTTGCTTGTTCTTAGATCTGCAGGGGTAAATAATAAGTTTAAATTTTCTCTTTCTCCAACTGATTCATGTCACCTAGCATAATACCCTAAAGGTCCATCCATGTTGTCACGAATGGCAAGATTTCAGGCTTCTCTGGTGGCGTAGTGGTTGAGAGTCCGCCTGCTGATGCAGGGGACACAGGTTCGTGCCCCGGTCCAGGAAGATCCCACATGCCTCAGAGCGGCTGGGCCCGTGAGCCGTGGCTGCTGAGCCTGCCCAGCAACGGGAGAGGCCACAACAGTGAGAGGCCCACACACCGCAAAAAAAAAAAAAAAAAAAAAAAAAAAATAAAAAATTTTCTAGGTTTCATCTTTTTTATGTTTGATATATATATATATATTATATATATATTATATATATATTATATATAATATATAATATATATATATATTTATCCATTTACCCCTTGATGAGCACTTAGGTTGTTTCCATATCTTGGCTATTGTAAGTAATGCTGTGATGAACATAGGGCCAGATAATTAAAAACTTCTTTTTCTAATTAAAAAATAAATAAATTTTCTCTCACATTTAACGCTTACTAATAAGAAATATTATCAAAAGTCTTTTTTTTTTTTTTGCGGTACACGGGCCTCTCACTGCTGTGGCCTCTCCCGTTGCGGAGCACAGGCTCCAGACGCGAAGGCTCAGCGGCCATGGCTCACGGGCCCAGCCGCTCTGCGGCATGTGGGATCCTCCCAGACCAGGGCACGAACCCATGTACCCTGCATCGGCAGGCGGACTCTCAACCACTGCGCCACCAGGGAAGCCCTATCAAAAGTCTTATGCTTGAAATTTGGAGTAGACATATATACGTATATAAAACTTTACTTGAGATTTCAAACATAGCTAAATGCTTGAAATTTCCATTACTACACTTGTACACAAATATTACAAACTAAAGAGTATGAAAATTAAAAGAGGAAATGATCACTGAAGTGATATTTTACATTGGCCATGGGACAGATTAATGTTTGAGGTCTTTAAATGTTAAGATAAAGTGTTTAAAGGAGATAACATGAAATCTGTAGGACACCACATACGGAATGATATTATTTGCTCTGTAATGGAGCTTACTGATGCATGGAAAAATACTTTCACTCTTTACTTTTCACTTTCTTTCTGAAATTTTACAAATGGGTGTAGTTATATTCCAAAAAAGCTTTCTTTACAAAAACAGGCAGTAGGCTGGATTTGGCCCAGGGGCTATAATTTATCAACCCCTGGTCTAAACCAATATTGTAGCCACTAACCACATGTGGCTATTTACATTTAAATTAGTAAAATTTAAAACTCCTTTCCCCGGTTGCACATGCCACATTTCAAGTGCCCAATGACCACATGCAGCCAGTGGCTGCCATACTGGACAGCACAAATATAGAACATGTCCATCATCACAGAATAAACTCATCTCCCAAGATATTCAAACTACATTAGAATTCTTTCAATAAGAGTGAAAAAAAAGCATTTTATTCCCTACGATACTAAATCCTAGTCATTTTTGACACTTTCTCAATATGAAAGATTTAGAATAGCGTCAAGTCATGTGAAAGCTTCATATTCTGCACAGAATTGCCATGGTATGATTTTAAGCAACATTTTAATTTTCACCAGAGACAAGGTGTTAAAAAGCATGTTGGCATTTTATTTACAAAATTTAAGGACGGAAAACAAAGCTATCTATACAATAAAGATTATAGAGTTGGCCTTTTAAGGAAACTGAAGTCTGAAATACAGTAATTTTTTAAAAAACCAAAAATCTGACATAATCATGTCTAGGAAATGTTTCATTTAAAACTACCATCTGGTTCCAGAAGCATTTGAAAGGGACTCTGTCCAAGTTTTACTTCCCAGGACTTCTACCCAAGAGCTTGTTCTGGTTTCCTTAGGAATCAAGGGTGGAAGCAAGATGGAAAAGGGACAACTCCTTTCTAAAATTGTGAGTCATAAGAGGCTCCAGTTGATGACGAGGAAGCTTGCAAAGCTACACAGGACACGAAGAATAAGGGGAAGGACTTTAAGAGAAAATAGCATCATAGCATTTCCTGTGCATAAGCTGCCGTTTTTCCCGTGCATTTCTTGGTGGGTTAGGTGGACGTACTTCTTATTGCCCACCTGTAATTCCCTTTATAGAGAGAGAATTCACATTCCAAGAAAAACAGAAATTCAGAACCGATGGCTTGAGAGCAGCTCAAGTTCATCCACTCCCCTAGCAGCCAAATGAAGTTAGTCTCCTCAGCAGCCCATGTGAAAAGGGGTACATAGGCAGGCGGCCACAGCAGCAGCAATCAGCATTTGTGCTCAGAAAAAGCATGACTGCCAACTACAGAAGGGAGGATCAATTGTGGGGAGCAAGGTACACCATGCCAAGAAACCAGTGAGAAATGTGTTCAGTTAACCCTGGCACAGGTAGGGTGGGGGGCAATAGTCTCCTTCCAAACTGCATAATTTTATAATTAAAGACCGGGGTGGCCAAAATAAATAGAATGACATTAATCAAGGCTTAAAAATACCAGTGTACAAATCAGTCTCTTCCCTTTCAAAGAAACTCTGACAGCTTCCAAAGGGCATCATCTTGTGCAAATGACATCCTGTATCCTAACTGTTTAACTAGCTCGGGTATCAAAAGGCTGTTCTGACTCCGCTGGGAATCCCAACACCACATACAACAAGCCGGGAAATGCCGACCGCTATCTCTGCATGATTACGGTCGCATTCCCTATGACAGTCATCATCCCCAGTCCTTCATCAAGCCCTCTTTTTTCTCTGACTCATTTTCCATTTATAAACATGGCCAAAGTGTGAGTGTCCTCGTGGGAATTTTCTGGGATTTGATGTGGTTTCTGGAGACATACTTTGAAGATGAAGGCAGTGAATTTCACATGAACAAAAAAAAGTGAGTTGTGGTTCTCTAAAGCTGTGCTTCTCAAACTTTAAAGGGATGCACATCACCTGGGAACCCTGCTAAAATTCTGGAAGCTTGGGTGAGGCCTGAGGTTCGGTATTTCTAACTATCTCCTAGGTGATGGTGATACAGCTGGTCCACTGAGGACACTTGGGCAGCAAAGCTAAGTAGCACATTAATTTTCCACGATCAAAGAATGATCTTTAGGTGTGGGATTAATAGAGGGTATTACTCTTTAAATGCAGAACTGGAAAATGCTAGAGTGAGATGGGACCTAAGAGTTATCTAAGATAAACCCTTGTGGGTTTTTTTGGCCATGCCATGTGGCTTGCAGGATCTTAGTTTCCCGACCAAGGATTGAACCTCTGCCCCCTGCAATAGAAGTATGGAGTCTTAACCACTGGACAACCAAGGAATACCCAAACTCTTCATTTTTAAAGGATGTTAAGGGACTCACCCAGAGTCTTACCACAGAGTAATGAGAGATGCTGAGTCTGGCTTCCTTTTAACAGACACAATAGCACAGATCCCAAGTGCTGCACAGCAGGACGAGTGTGTGCTGTGACAGAGGGGAGTGGAGGGGGGCCGAGAAGGGAGAGGAGAAGGGGAGAGCATCTTATTCCTCACCCATCTGCATAAATGAGTTAGATAAAGAGCCTGGTCCACAACTTTAAGAACCAATGAAAATAGTTCTCAGGCTAGCTAGGTTCCCATAAAATTAATCAACCCTCAAAGATTGTATCATTTCTACCACACTTTTCCTTGTAAGCAATACTATCACATTGTGAAAAAGCAGGTACGGTGGTGTGGATCCCATGCTCACTGTCTAGTAAAAGTCTCATTTCGCTCCACTAAAGAGGAAAGAAAACGACTTGCACTAACACCTACTCTGTACCTAACACACTGCTAGTTTCTTTATGTATGGGTATCCCATTTAATTCTTGCAACAAATCTGTAAAATGGATAGAATTATCCCTGTTTTTTAGATGAGAAAAGTGAATTTGAAAATGACTAAGTGCCAAGTCTGTGGTAAAACAGCTAGTAAGCAGCTTAGCTAAGATTCAAATTCATGGCCGCCTTCCCCAAACCCTGAGCTATATTTTTGTTTTCAAGCCTAAAATCATATCAGGCCCACAGCTTAAGTCAACCTATAATTAGCCTCCAAATTTATACAGGCCTACCTCAGAGATACTGCAGGTTTGGTTCCAGACAACTGCAATAAACTAAATAGTGCAATAAAGCAAATTACACAAATAGTTTGGTTTCCCAGTGCATATGAAAGTTATGTTTACACTATACTGTAGTCTATTAAATGCACAATAGCATTATGTCTTAAAAAATGTACATACCTTGGGGCTTCCCTGGTGGCGCAGTGGTTGAGAGTCCGCCTGCCGATGCAGGGGACACGGGTTCGTGCCTTGGTCCGGGAAGATCCCACATGCCGCGGAGCGGCTAGGCCCGTGAGCCATGGCCGCTGAGCCTGCGCATCCGGAGCCTGTGGTCCACAACGGGAGAGGCCACAACAGTGAGAGGTCCGCGTACTGCAAAAAAAAAAAAAAAAAATGTACATACCTTAACTAAAAAATACTTTATTGCTAAAAAATGTTAGTCATAATCTGAGCCTTCAGTGAATCATAGTAGTAACATCAAAAATCACTGATCACAGATCACCAAAACAAATATAATAATAATGAAAACGTTTGAAAAATTGCAGGAAATTACCAGAATGTGACATAGTAACACAAAGTGAGCAAATGCTGTTGGAAAAATGGTGCCAATAGACTTGCTTGACACAGGGTTGCCAAAAACCTTCAATTTGTAGAAAACATAGTATCTTCAAAGTGCAATAAAATAAAGTTTAATAAAATGAGGTATGCCTGTATATGTTCCATTCTCAAAAGCTACAGTTATTTCTAAAAGAAACTTCCTGTCCCACACTTTATCAGCTGTTGGACCTAGGCTTTTAATAACAAGTAACCCAATTTCATCTTTCAAACTCTCCAGCCCATGAAAGTTCCCTACACACTTGAGTGCTTAAATACCTTTTTGTAATGGGCAATAAGAACTTTAAACTCACCAAGAACCACCAGCAAAACTGATGAATAAATCAATTTCTAGAGTCCACTCAATCATGATAGGTGGGTGTAAAAGGACAAGAGAACAGGAAGCATTGCATGTCTGAAAATGCAAGTCTCTCAATGAGAAAAGCATTCAAGAAAAGCATTTGATTTCCAAGAGACAGTGTCTGGTAATAACAATGGTGAATATGCGTTAGCTTGTATCATCTGAGAGCTTAAATAGATCATTCTGATGAAAGTCTATCCACAGATGAAAAGTTATCTCCTACCTGGCCCTTTAAAACATTCTCCAGTAGAAAGGTAACCGAGCAGAACGCTATGAGGCCTTTCCAGAATAGACCACCACCACCTGCCTTTTGTCTGTAGAAAAACTTTAATCAAAGAATAAATTTAATCAGAGAAATGAGAAAATGCAGAAAGAAAGGAAAACTGTCAAGCAAGACATAATAATGACACTTTAGCCATTAAACAAAATCAGGGACTTTTAGTCCTTCCTCAAGGACTATAGATAATATTCTGAGCCATGGCCTTTGAGCTGTTTTGAAGATACTGAAACCCCCAACAGGTAGAACAAGTTAACTGTATGCTGCCCACAAGCACGTAGACCACAGACCAGTTGGAACCAGAAGGTTGATGATGCTGACTCCCAATTACCTCACCACCAACCAATCAGAAGAATGTCCATGAGCTGATCACGCCCTGCTCCTTGAACAGTATAAGACTTGTCACTACCCCCTCCATGGCAGGACACACAGTTTTGAGGGCATTAGCCTGCTGTGGCCCCCTTTGCCTGGCAAAACAATAAAGCTATTCTTTTCTACTTCACCAAAAACTCTGTCTTGGCATTTCTATTCGGCACCAGTGAACACAAGCACAGAGAAATAGGGAGAATTGAGGCTCGTAGGGGGACTAGGTCAGCTTCCTCCAGGCAGGAAGCGTAATAGCCCATCAGTGAAATCAGGATTCTAAGCCTCAGGTGGGGTCTCTGAAGGACCAGAAAAGCAGAGGAGGAGGGACTCACTCAAGTTCATCCATTAACTAACTTTTTTTTTCCTTTAGGATCTTCAGTACATAGATTTTAATTAATCATACCTCTGTGTTCAGGGCATATTATAATAGTTATTTCATGTAGGAATCCTCTCTCATTTTCTTTTGTTTTGTTTTCTCCTGTTTGATCCCCAACCCTCATTCCTATTTTTCTCCCCTGACAGGCTTCCAATGTGATGTGTTTGATATGCATCTTTGAATAATTCTATAGATGAATCTGTCTCCGTCCGCTCAGGCTGCCATACAGTGGCTTAAACAACAGAAATTTATTTTCTCACAGTTCTAGAGGCTGGAAGTCCAAGATCAAGGTGCCAGTATGGTTGGTTTCTGATGAGAGCTCTCTTACTTTCTTACAGATGGCCATCTTCTTGCCACGTCCTCATATGGCAGAGAGAGAGAAAGCTCTCTGGTGTCTCTCTTTATAAGGGCAATAATCCCATCATAAGGGCCCCAGCCTCATGACCTCATCTAAACCTAATGACCTCCCAAAGGTCCCACCTCCAAATGCCAACACATGTGGGGTTAGGACTTCAAAATAAGAGTTGGATTGGGGGACACAATTGGTCCATAGCCATATGCAAATTAAAATTTGCATAAATTATACTGTTCTCTTTTTTTAAAACAAATATCCCCCAAAGAACATGCCCTGCTTACTGCTGCCCAGGGAGCAGTTTTAGCCATTTTACTTGGGCAGAATATGCGTAAATGAAAGCAGAGAAAGGTTGCCTCAGGAATGAAGAGAAGGGGGCCAAGGGAATTAATTTCCCTCTATTGGCAGTTTTGCCTGATCCTGGGTGTCATCCCTCCTAGACACAGCACTGGAAAGCCAGAAGCGGATACAGGTGAAAATTTTGCCCATAATCCACACATAAAATTCAGGCATGACAAACCATCATAACAGATGGATTTTATGCCATCTAGTTCTTCCTTTAAAAATTTTTACACTTTTAATATTCACAGCATGAGAGCTACTTATTTTTGCTTTTTACTTAAATAAAATTCCATTATAAAGATTCAGGCCATAATTACCCAGGAAACTGTGTGAGAATGATCTAAGACCTGGAGTCTTAGACTAGAGCTTTATTGTGAAACAGACCGTCATCGAGATAATGGAATAGAAATGTGAACAATGTGTAAGCATTTATTTTTCTATTGCCTTGAGGACATCCAAACCAAGGAAGGTAGGCTTCTGAGGTTAGATGTGCGCCAGTGGGTCTCACACTTGAGTTGGCATCAGAAGCCCCCAGAGGGTGTGTTAAGTTTGGGCCCATCTTCAGAGTTGCTGACTTGGAAGGTCTGAGGCTGGGCCCAGGGATCTGCATTTCTCACAAATTCCTACTTGATGCTGACCCTGCTGATCCAAGGCTCTTACTTTGAGGATCCCTGTTCTGTCAAGATGCAGATGCATTGAAAGATTAGAAAATGGACTGGGATTCCCAATTGAATCTTTGTGTTTAGACAGTATATATAAAACATATGATTATTTTTATGTGTGTCTCCTTGTTTTAAGTCCTTATGACTCTCTAGATATATATTTGGAGCACAATTTTTACCAACTACCCAACCTATAATGGGGTATTTAAATACTCTTGTGCCCTCAATTTTTGTCTACTTGATCTGCCAGGTTCTGAGAAAGGTGTGTTAAAATCTCTCACTATGAATGTAGATTTTCAGTTTATTCCTTTGCTTTATTTATATTTCAAAACTATGATGAAAATTATAAATTGCTTTATGATTCTTCTATTTTCTTGGTAGGTGTTTTATTAATATAATTCATCTTTTCTTTTTCCTTCTCAATGCTTTTACCTTTGAGTTATATTTTGTCATTTTAACATTGTTACTCCTGTTTTCTTTTTATTAACATTTGCCTGGCATATAATTTTCCTTCCCTTTACTTTCAATCTTCCTGCACCATTTGGTTTTATATTTGCCTCTTTTAAACAGCTCATAATGGAATTTTTAAATTCAATTCTGAGAGTCTGTGTTGTTCACATAGACTGTTATTCCTGACATGCTTTTACTTTCTGTTATCCTGTTTTGGTTTTCTGTTTAATGTGTACCTTTTTAACTTTTTTCTTTCCCCTGTCTCTTACCGGTAAAAATTTCCATATTCTATTTTTCTCCTCTAATTACTTGGAAATTAAATCTATTACTTACTCTTTAAATAGTTACCTTAAAATTTTTAACATGCACCTTTAAGCATATTTTCCAATGCTTTCCAAAAAATTTATTTATTTTTTTAAGATATATTCAATGCCTGCTTACTCTGTATGAGGCACTGTCCCGGGAGCAGGGATTCTGCAAAGCATGACATGGACAATAATCTCATGGAATTTACATTTGAGTGGGAGTAGAAAGATAATAAAGATGGCCTGTGGGTATTTACAGTCCAGCAAGGAGACCAGTGAAAAAGAAAGAGGGCAGTGGGAGGTGAGGTCAGGAAGGTGATGGGGGCCAGGTCACAAATGGCCACGTGGGTCAGAGTGAGGACCTTGGCTTTTGCATTAAGTGAGTTTGGAGCCATCGGAGGGTCCTGATCAGAGGAGAGAAACCCTCTGACTTGGGCTTAAGCAAGGTCACTCTGGCTGCAGTGTTGAAAATCTAATGAAGGGAAGCAAAGCGAGAAACAGGAAGCTATTGAAAAAATCAGGTGAAATATAATGGTGGCTTGGACCAGAGGAGTGGCCAAGGTGGTGAAAAGTAGTCGAATTCTGGCTATATTTTAGAGGTAAGGGCCAAAAATAAAGTTTGCTGGGAAACCAGATTGTAGTGGGAGCAAAAGAGAGGAAGACAAAGACTTTCTGTGACCTAACTAGTCAGGGTCCCCTGAGCCTTCAGACCCCACTCTCAGTCTCTGTCCTTGGCCCATTTAGCCCAGTTTTAGCAAGAATTCTGCTAGGCTGGTTTAGTGAAAATCTCCCACCTTTGATATCTGTATGGACTGAATGACTCTCCCTCCCCCAAAATGCACATGTTGAAATCTAATCCCTAATGTGGTGGTACATAATTAAGACATGAGGATAGAACCCTCACGAATGGGATTAGCGCCCTTAAAAGAGTCGGGAGAGAGCTTGCTTCCTCTCTCTCGGCTCCCTCCATCATGTGAGGATACAAGGAGAAGTTGGCAGTCTGCAATCCAAAAGAGAGCTCTCACCAGAGCTCAACCATGCCAGCACCCTCATCTTGGACCTCCAGCCTCCAGAACTGTGGGAAATATATTTCTGTTATTTATCAGCCACCCAATCTATGGTGCTTTGTGATAGCAGCCTGAACCAAGACTTATCACCCTCAGCTACCTTCAGCAAGAATACTGTTGAGTTGATCTAGCATGAATCCCCCTAGCCTTGATGTTTCCTCTTAGAACTTTCCATCCACTGACCCCCACCCCACCCCCCACCTCCACCTCCACTCTGCCCTTTGGCTATAAATTCCTACTTTTCCTTGTTGTATTCAGAGTTGAGCACAATCTCTCTCTCCTCTACTGCAAATCCCATTACAATAGTCCCCCCCCCCCAAAATAAAGTCTGTCTTATCAACTTTAGCAAGGGCCTGAATAATGTTTTCTCTAACCAGAATAACACTAGAATGTTTCATCCCAAGACTGAAGGCCTGGCATTGCCACTAATGGGAAGAAGAACTGGTTATAGAAGGGCAGGTTGGGAAATATTGGGAGGTAAGTTCAGAACATGTTAAGCCTGAGAAATCTCTTACACATCCAAGTGAGATGGAAAGTGTGCAGTTATAGAGAAGGGACTGCAGGCTATTGGACGCAGCAGGGCTAGAGAGAAGCATTCAAGAGTGTTCAGCGCAGGGGTGGCTTTTGCTGACACAAACGTGGAGGCATCCATGAGGCAAGCAGTGTGGAGAGAAACGAGAAGGTTCTAAGAACTGAGCTTTGGGACAGTGTACATTCAGAGGTCAGCAAGAGAAGCCAGGGGAAAACTTAAAAGCATAAGATAACAGTCAGAATAACAGGGGGGAAATCCGGTGAGCGCATGTCCTGGAAGCCAGGTAAAAACAGTGACCTATCTATGAAAAGGTGAAGTACGATGAGACCAGAGATGGACCATTGGATTTAGGAATGTCACCAAGATCTGTGGAGACATTCAAAAGATCAGTTTCAGTGGAGACAAAAACCTGTTTGGATTGTTTTCTAGAGAGAATGAGAGGAGAGAGATTGGAGGCAATTATAGACATACTTTCCAAGCCATACTTTGGCTGCAAAGAAGGGAGGCCATTGGTGGCCACTGTCAGGTCAGGAAAAATATTTTTTAAGATGGGGAAAATAGTAACATGTCTGTATGTTGATGGCAAAGATCTGATTGAGAGGAAATAACCCATGCTTGCAAGAAGAGAGAGAAAAGAAATAATGGAGAGAAGGTAGACTATATGGACATATGCCCTTGGAATATATTTGTCGAAAACACCAGACCATTTATTCCATAAAGTTTCCCACAGTCTGGATGTTGGTTGTTGCATTTCCATGTATAGTTTAAAATGGTGGTTTCTAAGCATAACTCTTTAAATAGCAAAACTCTCTCTTTAAAATAAAAATACGATGTGAGCGATATTCACAGTCGATAAACTGTAGGAAGGCACAGCTTTCATGTTGAGGTGCGGCAGGCTAGGAGAGCCCAGATATGCCCTCTCACGTGCGACCCCTCGGGCCACACCAGAACCAAGGGCTGCACTGCAGTTGCTGTGAGGCCTTGGGTATGAACTACTCTGGGGTGGAGAATCAGTAGATAAGCATGGATTTCTGTTCAAAGTGAGATTTTGAACATCTCCACTTGTTTATGGCATTGAGCTGGAATGAGATCAAAATATTATTGCTTGAAATAAACAGAATGCAGAGTTTCCATTTAAAGCTATTGCCGTGACTAGAGATTATTTTCCATAGAGAAGAATCATAAGTAACCATCCTGTTTTGGATTTGTATCCCTCTTTGCATTTTGAGAGTTTTCACAGACATGATATCATTAAATCCTAACTGCCAACTTCCTGATAGCAAAGCTGAGGCTCTGAAAGGTCAAAGGCCATTATCACACAGCTAATAAATGGGATTTTTCCATATCATGTTCTCTTCTTTGGCTGTCGAGAAAATGGTACTGACCGCAAACATCAATAGGGCATCCTGCACTTTAAGTCGTTTTGCAGAAGTGGCGATGCATCTGGCTCAGACATTCCGTTTCCTTAATGATTAAGGGGACATGTTCTCCAGATGACAGTGCAGAACCAGAGGAACAAGCTGTGGCTACTGAACTAAGCAAAATTAACCAGGTCCGAACATGGCCCCTTCAGGGCACTCTCACTAACTGAGCAAGGCCTGGGGAACCTTCTAATTCTAATTAAAGTTAGAGAGGGGGTGTTTTTCTTGCTTGTTGTCCATTCCAGGCAGGACGTAGAAACCATTTTACCATGTATCATGTTGTCTCTGATTAGACAATGCACAGATTCTGTTGAAACACAGCTTTGGGGTTTCTTAGAACAGTAATGAAACAGAAGGGTCTCAGCATGTCAAAAAGGAGAGAGAGTTCCACAGGAACATTTCTGTACAGAAACAGAGACCTTACTCAGGACTATGGGTTTCTCGGCTTCTCCAGACTTACAGTAATGACTTATGTGCCATCAGGAGCTAAGGTATTTTCACAACCTCATATTAAGAAGCAGAAAGTTCATAAATATTTACTAGATTGTTGCCTGTGACATATAACTTTTTCTGTCCCCATAAATTATAAAATGTGTTCAGATTTTTACGTCATTGGGGGGAGAAAAGTGTAGGAAAACAATAGACAAAATAGGTCAGTGAAATGGCCAGCTCCACTCTGGTGGGCTGTCTGATTCTTTTCCCTGACAAAACCCCACTATGGAGAGAGAAAGATTCTCAAAGCTCTGGAAGGCAGTAGCTTAAATGAAAGCTCCACATTCCAAGATGAAACTCATCAATCCAAGTGACTTCCTAACTCGGAGTTCTCACACTAACAAAAGTTCAAATAATTGACCATTGAATATACTGTTCCCTAACGTAAGCTTCTAAACTAGGCATCAAGTCACATTTTCCAGCTTCCCTTCTGATACTGAAATCTTCACATTGATTTTCTTCTCCTCTTCTGTTGTATCTCCTACATTCTAAACTCGTTTTGATTATCTCAAATAATCAAAATAACCTCAAATGAGAAATAATAATCAAATAATGACTAAAATCTTAGGCCATTTAAGGACATACTGCCATGATGCCACAACCCCAGAGACAGAGCACATAGTTTAAAAACTGGTGGTTCGCTGTTCAAATCTGTCCTACAAACATGTATTATCTACGCCACAAAGTGTTTTAAAATTTTTAGTTGATTACTAAAATTTACAAATTGGAGGATTTCTAATGATTTTATGGTCCAACTTAAAAATTTGGAAAATCTGGCAATACTAGGTTCACTGATTCTCTTGGTGTTTCCATGTTGCCACAGTCCTCACCACTCCCTATTGTCCTTACACTCAGTCTATTTCACTTTATAGGCATTTGAGCTTACAATCTCTTTCCAAATGTAATCCCTACCCAAATGCACCCCCTTCAATAACAGAGGAACCTCTAAGATAAATTTTAAAATCACATTTTCTTGTTCTATTTAATTATTCATTGATTCATTCCAATACTGGCATACCAATGCTAGCCACTGAGGCTACAAAAATGATTAGAACCTTTTTGGATACTATTTTATACATCTAGTACAATGGCTAACATCCCAAAAAACCTAATACCACCAAATGCTGATGAGGATGCACAGCAACAGAAACTCTCAGTCATTCCCAGTAGAAATTCAAAATGGTACAGTCCCTTTGGAAGACAGTTTGGCAGTTTCTTTTGTGTCCCTTCACAATTCATATGTTGAAACCCTACCCCACCAATGTGGTTAGTATTAGGAGCCGGGGGCTTTGGGAGGTGATTAGGATTGGATGAGGTCACCTCGGTAATCTCATGAAGAAGATTAGTTCCCTTGTAAGAGTCACAAGAGAGCTTGCTTCCCTTCTCTGTTCTCCATCACGTGAGGATACTGAGAAGTCAGCAAACCTGGAGGAGGGCCCTCACCAGAACTCGACTGTGCTGGCTCTCTGATCTCAGACTTCCAGCCCCCAGACCGTGAGAAATAAATTTCCATTGTCTATAGTCCCCACCTATGATGCTCTGTTAGAGTGGCCTGAACTAAGATACATGCAACTGTTTGTAGCAGCTTTATTCATTAAAAAATGCACAAAACTAGAAGTAACCAAGATGTCCTTGAGTATGTAAATGGATAAACTGTGATATGTGCATAAAATGGATTATTTAGTGATAAAAAGGAACAAGTTATTACATACACGACATGAATCTTAAATGTATTTTGCAAAATAAAAAGAAAAACTAGTCTGAAAGGTTATATAGATATACTTGACATCGTAGAAGAGGAAAATCTCTAAGGACAGAAAACAGATCGGCGATTGCAGGGTTTTGAAGAGGGGGCAGGGGGGCAGTGTTTGCCTAGTTGGAAGCACAGAGCACTTTTTAGAGTCATCTAACTAACCTGTATGGTACAGTAGTGGTAGACACATGATGACATGCATTTGCCAGACCCATAAACTTTACAGTACAAAGAGTGAATCTTAGTGCAAGAAAGTAGGAAAAAAAAAAAGACTTAGGAGGTCAGGCTATCCCAGGATGGAATAGAGACAAAAGAACCTAACTTTACTACAAATGTATGAAATAACTTCAGTACAGAGGTGGTAGGAAAAAGGTGCCGGCCTAAGTAACTTTGGAAATGAGTAGAGGTTGCAGGACTAAATTAGGTAAAAGGAAGTTTACATAAGCACAGTACTCGAATTGATAATGTTTTCCCATGGGGGAAGAGGTTAACAATTCTGAAGCCATCATAGATAGACAGATAGACAGATTTTGGAATTGAACAATTAAGTAAATGGATGGCAGATGGTGGGAGCCAGATTTTTCACCACTGGAGTGGGAAATTACAGACAAGTAAAAGAAGACTAGAGTGATCCAGGTAGTAATGGATTTGAGTTCAAGAACATCAGTATGACTTCATGTTTAGCTTAATTTAGATACAGAAGGATACATATAGAAATATTTATAGATATACGTATACACATGAGTTAGTCTACATGCATATATCTTCTTGCTCTCTCAGCTGGGAAGGGCTGGAAGCAGTGACACCCCAGTAGCAATGAGCACTCCTAGGGCCACCTATTAGCTTCTAATACCACTGTCCAATAAAAGGAACCAGGGCTCCTTGAAGAACTGGCTGATTCCAGGGCTGGGACGGGGATTACATAGGATAAGCCTGGAGCATCTTATAGTGCCAGAAAGTCAGGAAGTGCTCAAAAAAAAAAAAAAAAAAGATGGGATTATGTAAAAGGGACACAGGAGCCAACCTGAAAGAGCTCCCTATGGCCACAGCTAGAAGAATTTGAGCAACAAAATAATTTAGTACTGGATTATAACTCAATGTATAAAATAAATATGCATGAATCCATACTAATATAAATGACTAAATAAATAAATGGAGAAGAAGAGAGATATCTCCCATAGAGAAAAATCCCAAATAATTTATGTAGATACTCCCCCATCCAGGAGGTTGAGTGTGGGCTGCACTTAGTGACTTGCTTCCAACAAGTAAAGAAAAGCAAGTGGGGAAAAGTACAGTGGAGAATACTGGCAAATACTACCTGAGACAGGTGATGAAGGTTGATATCATCTGTGATAAGCCATGTTGATAGCATGTGACATTTCCCCTTGATCTGATGTGATGAGAATGACACTATACCTCTGCTGTCCTCCTCCCCAAAACAAAACACCAAACAAGCAAAAAAAAAAACAGTTTAACTATGAGAAAATAACATCAGACAAAGCCAACCCAAGGGACACTCTACAGAATACCTAACTAGTACTCCTCAAACTGCCAAGGACCTGAAAAACAAGAAAGTCAGAAACTGTCACAGACCAGAGGAGGCTCAGGAGACATGATGACTGAACGCAATGTGGTGTCCTCGACTGGAACCCAGAACAGACCATGGACGTTAAGGGAAGCCTGGCGAAATGTGAATAGAGGCTGGGGTTTCATTAATAATACCTACCAAGTTTGATTCCTTATTTGTGGCAACTGTATCATGATAATGTAAGATAATAACAATATCTTACTGAAACCGGGTGAGGGGTACATAGGAATTCTCTGTACTGTCTCTGAAAATCTATCTCTCTACTATCTTTGAAAGCCTATCTCTGTGCTATCTATAAACCTAAAATTATTCTGAAGTTAAAAGTCTACTTAAAAGCAAACAAACAAAAAGAAGTCTTGAGAAGTTTTCCTATCTAGAAGGCGACATATTTCTTCTGCTTAGAACACTACACCCCTGGTAAACTCTTAATTCTTCCTGTAGATCTTAGCTTAAGCTATTCCTACACCCTGAACTGGGTCTCTTCTTTGTTACTGCTCATACAATCCTTTTCTCATTATTCCCAGCAATTATGCCACTATATTTTTATCTGGGGAACACTGGTTAAAATCTGTCTTCCATGAGGACAGATACTGTGTCTGTTTTGCTCCCCACTGCATTATCGCAATACCTAGCAGAGAACGTAGCACACAGCTGATGCACAATAAATAGTTTTGGAAAGAAAGGAGGAAGAAGGGAGGAAGAGGGTGATGGAGAAAAAGAGACAGAAGGAAGAGGGGTGGATATGCATTATGATAGAGCAACTATCATAAGATGAGGCAAATCAGACTGGGCAAGTGGAAAGTGAGTGATGGACAGATAGGGCACAGAGGATTTTTAGAATACTGCAAATACTCTGTAAGGTATTCTGATGGTGGATACAGGTCATCATACATTTGTCAAAACACATGGAAGATACAACATAAAGAGTGAACTTTAATATAAATTATGGACTTGAGTGACAACGAAGTGGCAAGTAAGTTCTTTGACTTTAAAAATTTGCCACCCCAAAATGTCTCTTTGGCATGTGGATTATTCTGCACTGAAAACAATCAAGGCCCAAAAGACTCAGGAAGAAACTTTGACCTTCCCTCTAACTGTCTCAGAGAATGTAGATAGAGGACCTATCCCAGCAAGGGAACTGTCACCGCAGACAACTATAATGTGAACTAGGTAAGGTAGACCGGGAGGAACCTAGCAAAGTCTCTTTGTTAGAATTCCTCCCATTGTCTCTGCAGGGCCCAGGCAAACATTTGCTTTTCCATCTCCACGTGAATTGCCTTCCTCCTCTTGAAGTCCCAAACCACTACCCCCAACAGCCTCTTTTGTGTTTAGCTGAAGATGGTATTTAAGGTGAGGGTTTTGGCCATTTTGGTGAGTTACTCAGTTCTTCTGGGTCTCTCCCATGTATACACATTATTAAACTTTTGTTCTATTTTCTCCCGGTAATCTGTCTCATGTCAATTTAATGCTTAGTCCAGCCAGAAAAACCTAGAAGGGTAGATGAAAATTTCTTCCCCCCAACAGTAACAAACATACCACTGTGGTGGGAGGTTTGGTAGCGGGGAAGGCTATGCATGTGTGAGGACAGGGTGTATTTGGGAACTCTCTGTATCTTCCTCTCAATTTCTCTGTAAACCTAAAACTGCTCTAAAAAATAAAGTCGATTAAAAATGCAATCAGGGCTTCCCTGGTGGCACAGTGGTTGAGAGTCCACCTGCCGATGCAGGGGACACAGGTTCGTGCCCCGGTCCAGGAAGATCCCACATACCGCGGAGCGGCTGGGCCCGTGAGCCATGGCCGCTGGGCCTGTGCATCCAGAGCCTGTGCTCTGCAACGGGAGAGGCCGCAACAGCTAGAGGCCCGCGTACCGCAAAAAAAAAAAAAAAAAGCAACCAACTTTCCAAAATATGAGCTATACGTTTCATAACATTTATACAAATGGACATATACATTTCATATTTGTACATTCTTACGCACATAAAACATTTCACACACATATATAAAACATGTGTACAAAGTCTCCTTTCCAAAAGATCACCATTGCGCAGTTGTTTTTGCTTCTTTGTTTTTATTTTCTTTTGTTTACTTTTTGCCCTCTAAAAACAACACTGCAAACTCCATGTCCAATGCACTGATGAAATCCATAGTTTGCCTGAAATGCAATCTTTTATTTCAAGTCATGCCCACTTTTTTAATCGTTTTACATATTTCCTATGTGTCTCTAAAAACTATTTTATATCACCTTGCTATTAAATCTTTAACAGATACAGTTCAACAACATCCAGGGGCAGAAAGGGATGCACTGACTCATAGGTGATAAAAATTCACAGTAAAGCCACAGATGTAGCAGAGTGAGAATTGCCACACCAGCAGGAACTGGAGATAAAAGAGGATTACATGTGATGAGATGTAGTAACTGACTAGAAGTCACCGAAAAATACCAGATGGATGACACTGCTCTGTATATCTCTAATGAGCCTGTAGACTTTATTGAGTATCACTATAGGTTCACTTTTAGTATTTTCCTGAGTGTAATTGAAGTTTATTGATATGCTATTATTGCCCAGTTTAGATGTGACCATAAAAAATACCATTTGATATACTTGTGTCTCCACAGAAATCTTGGGCTTTTTGCTTAAAATGAAAGCTCATAGTAATAATTGTCATAATATTTATTCCTCTTCCTCCATCAGACCTTTACATAGACTATGGACAGTAACTGCTCCAGATAGCATTGAAATTGCAGGGATATTTTCAGGAGTGATTGGCACATAAAAGATCAGACGTGCAATTTTGGATGCTACCAAGGGAGACAAAGGACTTTTATGTCGAAGGTAAAAGAAAACAAATTTATATGCTGAAATGAGTTGCCATAGGTGGTGCACTTCTCTATTAGTTATCATGGGTCTATTTCCCATTTAGTTTTCATTATAGGAAGAGGATAAAAATAACTGTCCGTCTGAGCTAGAATATTTGTTCTGTAAACACAGAAGCCTCAGATCTCAACAAAAGACCTCTCAGCATAATAAGCAAAGGGTATTTCCCTCCACAACAAACATTTTAAATTAAGCTGGAAATAATGAGTGTGAAAATGATTGCTTCTCAGAGCAGCAAAGAAAAACTCTCCGTGGGAATTCCAGGTACAGCTTAGATCATATCACCATTGAGTTCGTATAAACCGATAAGAAGCTGCTCTAAGCCCCAGGTCAAAGGGCCATGCAACTTGATTGTACTTTCACAAGCTGAAAACCAAATTTCCTTATTAAGGAAAACACCTGAATTCTGAACTCTGGTGAGGGCTTGGAGTAAAGTAAAGCTGCCAAAGTGATGTGTGGTCCTTGGGACCTGAGGCTTCCCAGAGGAAACAGGAAGGGAAGGTAACTCCCAGCTGAGGGAGGCTTTCCTTTTCCCCACCCCCTTCCTCTCTCCAACCCACAGATACATGTGCCAGCCGCACTGGTACGCCCCGCAGGTCCCACCCAACACACTTTTTCTATGAACTGCACCTTCAGTGTTGAGAGCAACGTGCCAACATTGGCTAAAGTCTGGACGGCACCTCAACCTACACTTCCAGCCCTGCTGCAGTGTTGCTCAGAAGGCTTCGAGCAACAACAAAAGGCTTCAAGCAACTACAAAAGTACCACTTTGGGTACTTGGAGCCAAGGTTAATTACCCCCAAAGGTCAGCAGCTGTGGCATCAGCCTTTGGACGACAAGTCTACCTGCAGTTAATTAGGACTTAGGGACTGAGAAAAAGTCAAGTGGGCTCACCCAATCTTTGAATGGGGCTGATTCACAAACTGCCCCATTTCAGCAGCACTGGGTCCCTCTGATGCTGGCAGGCCATCCTCAGGAGTCCCACACACAGACCTCAGAACCCACAGACTGCAGGTCACAGCCACAAAGATCTTGTCACGTATAACGCTGGAGACCAAAATCTGTGTTCCTGGTCCTGAGTGCAAGGTTCTGTGGGTTGCCATTCTTAACAGGTGTCACAGGATACAGACAATGATCATATGAAATTATTATTATTATCATTATCATTTATAATTCTCTTCAGGGTCAACTTGTCGCTTAAAGCACTTAAGCACTTATTCTTTCAACAGTATTTGTGGGGTGCCTGCTCTTTTTCAGGGAATGGAATTGGAAAGTCTCTCCACTTATTCTAACAACAGTGTGTGTTGAGCACTCAGTGCCAGGCACCTTGATCTATGCTGGATTTGGGGAATCAAAGGCTTGGCTACTGCACTTGTGGGGCTCCCATTCTCGGGGGGCGATGGGAAATGTGCCTTCCCACCTCTGGTTTCCATGAGGAAACCATACCGCAAACACTCCTGGCCTCCTGATCCGCTACTAACCCCTTCCCAAACAGGCGGAAGGACTCACCCGGTGGGTTTGGCTCAAGCCTCCATTGTGTGGAGCTAATTCAAAGATTCCATGCAGGCGGAGGACAGTGGGATCTGCCCTCTTCCTTCTCCACCTGGATCAGCAGAAACAGCCCTCTAGTTGAGTGTAGACGCTCTAAAGACGCTTTCTCCCAAGAGGGCTGCCCAAGGGCTCAACTGAGGGAAAGGAAGGTGCACACCCATCTGGGCACAGACATTAACCTACACCTTCCAGTCCTACATCCCAGCCTCCGTCGGTGACAATGGTGATACTTCAGTTTTCCCTTCATAATGCTTTGTATCTTATTTTCCAGCGAATCCAAAACTTAGATGAAGATGGGGTTGTATAATAGATTCCCTCAAAGATACCAACAGCATCTGAATAGAGGAAATAGAAGGGAAAAAAAAGTAAGCCAACACCTAATTATACAGTCACTAATTGTGTAATTTGGCACGTGCCTTGCCTTCAAGGACCTTACAATCTATTAGGGAAAATAAGACATGAGTACACGTGGCTTTAATACATAACACACCGTGGCACTAAAGAGACAGAAAGTGCTATAGGACTGACAGAGAGAAAGCCAGGCATGAAATTTACACAGAAACCAAATCACATGATCAGCCAGCCCTCTCTGGTGTGTGCTTCTTTGGCAACGCCTATATGTCTTCTGTGACAATGTCACTCTTGTAACAATGAAGGTGCCAGGATAACTCTGTGTTCCCTGATGAATCCTGGCACCACTGTGGCTTCTTATATTATCTTGCTTCTTGGATTCAATAGAATTTGTTTTGATTATTCCTTGATAATTCATGTCATAATAGCAATAATTAAAACTTCACAGTTTCAGCTTTTCCCTTCCTCAGCTTTTAATCTCACAGCTTATAAAAAATGTTTGCAGCTTTCGAGAATTACAGGAAAATACGGTGCAAAAGCCAAAGAGCATGCAACTTCATTGCAACAAATTGGGTGAAAAAGAGGGAGAAGAGAGTTTGAAATAATAGGTCAAAGAAGAAGCTGAAATTTAGGAGACTGCAGGGAGTCACAGATAAAACTGGTGGCCCTGCCTTCAAAATTTTCATTATTGCTGTAATAAGGACTGTCTTTATGTGGACCCCTCAGTGTATGATGGGTCTAATTCCAGAGGGCTCTCTGACCAAATCTTTCTGTTCTGTAGAGGGAAGTGGTGTGTGGGGTTGATCTACCTCTCAGAAGCATCTTGGACTCAGCCTGAGAGATCTCGACTTTTTTCTGCTCCCTTGTAGCTTGTCAACTCTGGGTACCAGACTGGTTACACTAACGCCCTCCTAAGTGAAGAGCATGTCATGTATTTTGAGTTCCCTTGGCTTTAAAAAGATATGTCACCAAGACCTCACCATTATGGTCCTGCTTCTCACAGCCCTCTGCCTTATTAGGGAACTTCCTAACGGAGTCAATGAGGGTGTCACACCTAAAAAGAGGCAGAGACACAAGGGCACCTGGCGTGGGTGTCATCAACTGTCCCCACCAGCCCACAGTCGTATCTGTCAGCCTGGCCTGCTCCCACGTGCAGATATGCACCCACACTCTTGCGCGCTCACAGCCCCGCACCCCGGGCCACAGCTGGTTAGACTAGGGGTAGGCAGTGGATACAGGCCAGGCCGTGGTCCCCTCTCTGAGAATTTGGAATTGAGGGGTCCAAGGAGCGACAGAGACAGACACAGACGGGCTTTGAGGCTAGATCTGTACTTGGGAGATGTCAGTGGCCTCCGGCTTTGCCTGCTCCAGAGAGCAGCACAGAGAGCCAGTCGGCCCAGAGAAAAGAATGAAGAACAAACCACAGGGAAAGAGACCAAGAGGTGAGCAGGAATATCCCCTGGAATTTTAGCGGAATTCCTGGTTCCTGTAATGATCGTTTCTGAATCCCCGCCCATCCCTGACCTTAAGTTCTAAGACCCATACCTGCCTGTTGCTAAAAGATAAACTGAGGCATATTAAAAAGTTTAAGAGATTATATGAGCAAAAATCATTTCAGGCAGCGCCAACCTGGCTAGGAGGGCTCCACCACCAGGAACTGGGGCAAAGCAAAGCAAGGAAATGATTGATTGGCTGGAGCTTAAAGCCTCGTTGGCTGTTTGTGATTGGTTGCCCTTAGGTTTCGATTTTGTAACCTTGAGGCATTTACAGGCTTCGCTGATTCTGGTTTGCGTACTAGGCCACCACACACAGCATTAGAGCCATCTCAGCCTAATGGCCTCCTTGTTTAATTAATTTAACACTGTGCTCTTATGATAAATTCCTCTTTTTTTATGTAAGTTGTTTTGTTACTTGAAACCCAGAAACCAATACAGTGCAGAGCTGCTGTAAAAAGTCCCTGGGCATGTAAGTTGTAGCAAAAGTCATCATGAACAGTGATGCCTCGATTGTGTGTGATGTCACTCTCCCTGTGAATTCCCTTGGATACCTGAACAGTGCCTGTACGCCTCTCACTTTATATCAATATTCTCCAGCCCCAACCCGAGTGCCTCCAGCCCCTCCTGGAAAATACGGCTAGTAGCTGTTGGCTGGGATGTGCCCAGTCACTCCTGTCTCCATTAAGATAATGGATGGGGACAGTGCAACTCAGATAAAAACACGAGGCTCAGCAGTGTCCAGCCCAGAACATCAAAACACAATGGCAGTCGTTTACATCAGTCACAAGTGGCTCCACTTAACAGCCTTTTTGAAGAAAAAAAAGGAGAAAAGAGCATTCTTGTTGCTGCATTGAAAAGTGTGAAAATGATCATTTGTATAACACAGCTTCTGCCTTGAACACTGAGATGCCCACAATGTAAATGGAGATCAAAATAGCGGCCGGCAAACAAATAATGCAAAAGTGTCTCAAGAAGAACACCCAGGGTTTCGTTTTCAGATTTATTTAAAAGGCTCACGGGTTGCAAGCATCCTTTCTTTCTCATTTCCAAAGGGTTTGTCATGCCTGTCCTGTGCCAGTGTGACTGAGCTGGGTCTCCAGTGCCCTTCTTTAAAGCATGCATAAAGCAGAGGTGCCCAGGGCAGGCCCAGAGCACCAGACCCAGCTGCCACAGTCCTGGAATGCAGGCCACCGCGGGCCGCAGAGCGATGAAAGACCAGCATCAGGCATCTCCAATGCTTTGATTTTCAAGAACAGCTTGACACCCATAGCAACGTGGCTAACGTGAAAAACACAAGATAAAAACATTCCATTTAATTAAAAGCTCACAGTTCAATGGTAGTATAATTATTACAAGTGCATTTTATGGCTGTCTGCATTCATTTTGGGTACATAAATTAATATGCAAATTACCAGCCCCTCTCGTGTTCTTAAGAAGTTCCCCTGTCAGTCTTTTCTCCTCCGACATGTCAGTTGCATAAAGCGTGGCTTTTTAAATGCAAAGTAAAATTCACATTTATGGTTCTTCTGAAATCTCCCTACGCCGGCGAGCTTTGCTTTAGATGAGTGTTGAATTAACAGAGCACACCTCTCTCTGAAGGCCTTCAGGACCACAGAGAGACTGAGACAGGCATGGCCTTCTGACTAATCAGGGTGAGAGACTATTTTCCATCTCAAGGACCACCTATCAAGGTATTTGTGGTTCTCATTCATCCCTTCAAGGACTTTGTTATGGGAAAATATTGTTCTGATGTACAAAAAAGCAAATTCCCAAACCATAGACAGATGAATTTAATATTATTCACCGGGAAATCCTATAACGAATTACTTAACAGATGGTCTGTAGGTATTTAGAAAATACTTAGCACACAGGCAGCAGACCCTTAGAAATGGTGTGGGCTCTCAGAACACGATGTGCCCAACTGACCTCATTTCCCTCTTTGAGAGAGTTACTAAAATGGCTTAGCCGCAACATTCCATAAGTATATCTCACTGTGAATAAGGCTTTCAGAAAAATCTTTCGTGACTTCCTAGTAGACATATACAGAAGACGAACCAGCTGTGTGAACAGTCCCATCTGTTTTTCTTGGGCTACCAGAGACTCAAAGGTGGGACTTACAGGTGAGCTCTGATTCTAGGCTTGGTACCGTTTCATCAGTATCTCTACTGTTGGCCTGAATAAAGTGAAGGAAACCAGAATATGTCACCCCACGATATGCCTCTTTGACATAAGAATTATTTTGAGCTGAAGGCAATTAAGAAGCTGCAATCACGGAAAAAGTTTCCTGACCTTCCCCTATTTGCTAAAAGCAGGACACAAGTTTACAAAGGGGTCCCTCCTCCCCTCTCTCAGGAAGGACAAAAGCTAATCTAATCTAGACCCTCATCAGCCTGGAGATGGCACCAGAGGAATCTGCATAACAAACTTTACCAACTAGCCTTGATCTACCATTAGTTTTCCCTGCTTCTGACTTCCCTGGGGCCACAAGGTCCTTTTCCTTTTTCTTGGTGCTTCTCTAAAACTTATTGTTCCTATACTAAGATGCTATATAAACTCAAGTTCTAAACAAACCTTTGATTTACTCATCTCTGGTCACTCCATGTGTTACATGGGCAGTGCACATGTTAAGAAACCTCTGTTCATTTTTCTTTTGTTAATCTGAAAGTCTCATTTAAAGGGCCCCAGCTGGAGAACCTAAGATAGGTAGAGGAAGAGATTTTTTTCCTCCCCTACAAAAGTCAGAGAAAATATGCTTGAATGATGTATAAGTGTCTCAATACTAGAAGGGACAACTAATATACTCTTTGTCAGAATTAAAATTCCTGAAGTAAAAACATCTCAGGAGACTGAGCCTATTCAATGAAAAAATTCACTTTTAAAGAACAAGAATGACTCAGTTCATCTGAAAAAAAAAGAGTTTTGGCTTCCAGTGAATCCAAGAGTGCCTGTTAGCTTGACATGGATGAATAAATAATGGTAACAGATTTCACTAAATAAGAATTATAGAAAATAAGCTAAATGAGGGCAAGGGCTTGGTCTTTCTCACTGCCAATGCCAAGAACAGTGACTAGCACATAGTATGTACTCAATATTTATTAGATAAATAACATTTTCTATTCAGCTTTTAAAATTATAAACAGAATTTACATTGATTGTAGAAAATTTGGAAAGCATAGAAAAGCACAAAGAAGGAATAAAAAATTACCCTGAGTCCTGAGATAATCTCTCTTAATATCTTAGTATAGTTCCTTCAATTCTTTTCTCTATGCACTTTTCACATGGTCTAAATAAACAATTTTCTATCATAGCTTATTTACATTATAAAAAATTATTTTCTAAATCTCTAAAATCTTCATAAATGCAATTTATATAACTATATAACAGTCCAATTTGTAGATGTACCACCACTAACTGTTGGCTATTGAGATCGTTTCAAAATGTTTTATATATTTAAAAGATGCTGGGGAAAGTACCCCTGTGTGTGAAGGTTTTCTATGTTTCAGAATGCGTGAAAACTTCGTTGCCGTTGGAGATCTCCAAAAGTAAACAGAGTTCCCTTATGAAAACAGCCAAGAAGGCAATCATTCCTCCTAAAATACAATGCCTGCCAGGAAAGTGACAGAGAAGACAGTTAACTTGCGTGAAGCATGAGCTTTGGACAGATTTCTGTCTGATTTTGGTTCTGCTGTAAACCAGCTCTGCAACAAGTTTTCCTGCAGCCAAGGCTCGGTTTCCCGTTCTGTAAAATGGGAGTGATAACATGGACTTTGCTGCACTGCTGTGAAGGAAAAAGGGAAATATTGCCTAAAGTCCAGATGTAATAACTTAGGACATGGTGGCTGTTATTGTAAACATGGACATGACTATCCAAGTTTCCAGCGTCTGTTAACAGAGTTCTGTAACTTTGCTCCCTGGAACACATAACCAGTCACTGTTGGCCAGAAAGTTCCTCCAAGTCAACTGAACAATGAGAAAACTTTGAGAGCAAGCTCATTTTTTAGAGGGCATTAAATTCATACCACATGTACCTCTCCTAACAGTCCCCTGCTACCTTCCATGGTATAGCATTCCATCTTTGCCTTAAATTTTTTCCAGAAGATTCTAGAACATTTGTTATCAATCTATATCAGTAGCTAATAATTCTATTCAACAACAACAACAAAAACAGTGAGGCTTGGGCTTCCCTGGTGGCGCAGTGGTTGAGAGTCCGCCTGCCGATGCAGGGGACACGGGATCGTGCCCCGGTCCAGGAAGATCCCACGTGCCGCGGAGCGGCTGGGCCCGTGGGCCATGGCCACTGAGCCTGTGCGTCCGGAGCCTGTGCTCCGCAGCAGGAGAGGCCACAACAGTGAGAGGCCCGCGTACCGCAAAAAAAAAAAAAAAAAACAGTGAGGCTTTCCTCCTGTCTCTAGAATCTAAAGCAGTATTGCTGTGGTTTACGTGAACTATAGGGGAAGAAAAATCATCTTCCTTCTACCCTTCTGAGTTCTTGGCTGAGAACCCCTATAGTAAAAGATTAACAAGAGAAAAATAGATTGAAGCTTATTAACATGTATACCTCATGTACACATGACAGAGACCCAGAAAAACTCAGTAATTCCCCAAGATGGTTCAAGCCACCACCTTAAACACCATCTTCAGCTAAAGACAAAGAAAAGAAGGGAAGAGGAGAGGCTAGTAAGGGGAGGTGATCAGGAAAAGCACATTTAAATCTAAACTTTTCTCCATTTATAAGAGTATCTTAGATTTAGAGCCATTCTTCTCTTCCTGGTACAGAGAGCTATACTCTCAGAAATGAAATTTTCCTTTACAAAGGTAACTTCTTTTCTATCTTCAGAACTCCTCCTGTGTCTGCTGCTTTTCGAAAATAATCAGCTCGGGCTTCCCTGGTGGCGCAGCAGTTGGGAGTCCGCCTGCCGGTGCAGGGGATGCGGGTTTTTGCCCCGGTCCGGGAGGATCCCGCGTGCCGCGGGGCGGCTGGGCCCGTGGGCTGTGGCCGCTGGGCCTGCACGTCCGGAGCCTGTGCTCCGCAGCGGGAGACGCCACGGCAGTGAGGGGCCCGCGTACCGCAAATAACAATCAGCAGCAGCAGCAGCAGCAGCTCGAGATAATCCTTATGCCGGAGAGTTGTATTTGGGGGTGGCGTATTCTGCTACCCTTCGGAACAACAGGTGGGACTGCTAAATGCCAAGTAGATGTTGTTGAGGGATGGCTGACTGCCACATTCATCTCTCTTCCTACAACCAAAAAAATTTTACTATATCCTTGTATTTTCTTCTACCAAACTTTCATTTCCCAAATGTTTCCTTCTGTTCAATATTTCTTTCTGAAGAAACTACCTACAAGTATTGCTTCCTCCATCAAATAATCAAGGTAAATACTGGATACATTATTCCATGAAGGATCCACCTCCCCTGCCCAACCCGATTTCACATTCTTTCTTCAAACCTAGGTCTTAACATAAAGTGTTCCTATGTGGTAAGCTGAATGATGGTCCCCAAAGATGTCTACATCCTAATCCCTAGAACGTTTGTATAGAACCTTATAAGGCAAAAGGGACTCTGCAGATGTGATTAAGTTAAGGATCTTGAGATGGAGGATTCTCCTGGATTATCCTGGTGGGCTCTAAATGTAATCACAAGGGTCCATTTAAGAGGGAGGTAAGAGGGTCACAGAAGGACGTGACAACAGAACATGAGGATCAGTATGAGGAAGGGGTCATGCATCAAAGAATACAGGTGGCCTCCAGAAGCTGATGGCACAGAAACAGATTCTCCCCTGGAGCCTCCAAAAGGGACCAGAATTGTTGACACCCGACTGTAGCCCAATGAGACTGATTTTGGACTTCTGGCCTCCAGAACTGTTAAGAGAATACATCTGTATTGCTTTATAACGCTAAGTTTGTAGTAATTTGTCACAATAACAATGGGAAATTAATAATCCTCACTGACTATTATCCTTCTTCCAGAAAATCTTTACTTCATTACCTATGTCCTGTCATCTTCTTTTGTCAACCTTATGAACAAATTACTTCTATAGGGAAAAGAAATTCTAATACCACTGGTATTAATTTAAATATTATAATAATTTTTATTGTAATGGTTTTAAAACATGATAAATATTGAATTAAGTATAAACTCCTTGTGCTTATAGCTCTAAGACAACTCTACAACCAAAATAAATTTACAAAGTAATTACAAATAAAACTACAACACCAATACAATTTTTCAAAAATCATTAATGTGATGGATGATGTTTACTAAGAGCAAATCATCAACTTTGAGGTTAAGAGAAGAAAGATGTACACATGCCTTTGGGTTTCACTTATTCTGGAACCTCTTGACTTTAAGCAAGATGGACCATCATTGAAGATTTCACTGTTACCTCTGTTGTTATTTTTCCTTTCCGCACTAAACTGAAATATAACCCTGATCCATTTTATCGATGGGTCTGACAATGTCATAGTACATTTGAAAACAAAATACTGGACACTTCTACCATGTTATTTAAAGGAAAAAATTCATAATTTCACATTTAATACTATAATTGTTGCTAATAAATTATTGAAAAGAAGTATGTACACATTCAGGATCACAGCAACATCAATCAATACTTCGTGTTGGTTCTTTCATATTGAGCAGCTACATGCCACGTGTTAATTCAACCTTCACTTTTTAATATTTGAACTCCTACAAGTCCCTTTTTCATCCAGTGTCCTTAGCACATTTTTTGGCTTATGCTGAGTACAAATATGATGGCAAGTAGAAAAACAAACACAGGCCTGAAATTTCTAGGCAGTACCCAATTAAAAGATAGTCATGCAGGTCACCCAGCTTGCCATCAAATAAATAGAAGTGAGAATAAAAGAAGGGAACATTTCATAAAACTCATGGACCCTGGAGAATGTAACTATAAGTCCCAGGGGCCAGAAAAGCCATTTTGGAAAATTTTTAATCTAGACTTTTCTCATTTCTCTACCTTCTTTTTTCCTCTCCTCCAGTTGCTGTAATTATTTTGTTCCCATAAATTTCCTTTCCTTCCTTAAGGTGGCCCAATACGTTTTACTTCCCTCTCTCTTGCCTAATGGAAAATCTCACAGATATTAATCTCCCACCTGGAAATCCTTCCTTCCTTATGGCTGGTGGGGCCCACACCCTCCTGGATGAGCTGAGGAATGTAATAAGCCAAGAGCTGCCTACTAGTGACTACAGTGAGCATCATTCCAATTTTGTCTCTCAGCAGATGCGCTGATGATACATTTTTCACCGTGTTCCTTCCACTACAGTTGCTTACAGGGCATTCGAATGACTTACACCACATCATTACCTGATCATGTGGTTCTAAATACACCGACCCCTTGTCCAGGGACTTTTACAGGCGTGACAATGAACATCTGCTGATCTCTCCTCACCCTGTCCATCAGCTGGAACACCTTGTGAGAGAATCCATGGCTGTAACGCAGCAGCTACATGGGCATCAGGCCTGGGACATCAGCCTCGTCCCACTCCATCCACACAGGTGTGCTCTATCTCCCGTACAAAACAGCTGCAGACTAGGTGGCAATCATTTTTACTCAATTAATATCACTGCTAATGTAGCTGTTTCAGAAAAGAATTTTGAAAACACCCAAGTAGTGCAAGCATACTGTCACACATTTTAGAACCTGAACAAAACTACTCAATGCCAAATACTCAAAATAAATATTCGGTTGACTTCAGGTAGAGAAAGCTTCAGACTCGTTGAATGTCTCCCACTTTGCATTTGAAACGACTGCATCCTTGTTCCCGAGTCTTCATCCTTCCCTGGGTCCTTGAATTTTGTCTTGTGACTGCAGTTTTTTCTACTGGAGGCAAAGTTTATTCCTTGTCCCGCCAAAGTTAGGTTTGGCTATGGGATTTGTTCCAGCCAATGGAATGTGGGTGGAAGTGAGAGTGCAAGTCCTGAGCTAAGGCCTTAAGAGGAATTTCATGTTTCTGCTCCCCTTTGTAGACGCTTCCAACTTCTACCATGAGACAAATATGCCCCAGCTACCCTGCTTCTCCAGAAAATCGAGAGACAGGAGACCTGCCAAGCCCACCTGTGCCCAGCTTAGATCAAATAAACCCCATCTGTTCGAGGCTGGATTGTGTCTCTTCACATTTCCTATGCTGAAGTCCTAATCCCTAGTACCTCACAATGTGACTGTATCTGGAGATATAGGGTCTTTAAAAAGAGGTCATTAAAGTCAAACGAGGCTTTAGGAGTTGGCCCTAATCCAATATGACTGGTGTCCTTTTAATCAAGGGAGATTAGGACACACCCATGTGCACACACAGAGGAAAGACCATGTGAAGACACAGCAGGAAGGCAGCCACCAGCAAGCCAAGGAGAGAGACCTCGGAAGAAACTAAAGCTGCTGACACACTGATCCTGGACTTCCAGCCTCCAGAACCCTGAGAACATAAATTTCTGTTTAAGCCATTCAGTCTGTGCTTATTTGTTATGGCAGCCCTAGCAAACAAATACACACCACCCAACTCATAGACACCTGAGTGAGAGTAAGTGATTATTGTTTGGAGTCATTGAGTTTGGAAGTGGTGTGTTACCAGTATCACTGTGGTCATAGCTAACCATTATATAGATTTCCAATTTTCATCCACAGTATGGTGTCTTGCAGTCACAGTATAAATGTTATGACTGTATAACACAAAACCAAAGTTCCTGGAGGGCAGGGACCATCTTCCATTTGGCTTAGTGCCTTATATCCAGGACAATGCCTAGCACAGAACAGGCACTTCACAAATGATGGTGGAGTGAATGGACAGGTGAGGAACAAGGGAGTGTACAAATAAATGAATGGATGCTGCCCCTGGATAAATGGAAAACAACCATCAAGGAAATATGAGAGATGAAAGGTACTCCCAGTTTTGAAAATTTAAGGGCAAAAACTGGCATGTGTTTTAAAGTCAATGTGCAAAAAACAGAGAGGGCTATTGTTTGTTTATTTGTTTGGGGGGTTTCTTCCCCACTCTGTCCATGAAACTGCATGTTCACTTTTTGTTACTGTTTAGTCCTTTTAAGTGCTGTATCTCTGGAACAAAAGATTATCTAAGAAGCAAGTTAGCCATTTATCACGCAGCAACAGGGCCTGCTGCAGAGGCAGCAAGCATGCGACGTCCCTAAGAGCTGAGGACCAGATATTGAGAGCAGCTATCCATCACCAAGGACTGCAGGATGCTGACAGCACACTTCAGTGAGAAGGGAAAAGAATGATGACAGCAAATGTTCACTGAGGCAGTGCACGTGGCTGCTGTCATCTTTTTTCATACCCGTGACTCATTTATTTCGTAAGTGGAAGTTTATACCTCTTAATCTCCCTCACCTATTTCTCTCATATGGCTACTCTCTTATAATAACCAAGACTGAGTTCCTCTGAGTTCAACAGTTTCATAATGGTTTCATACAATTCATAACATTCCTCTCAGATATGGTTTTGAAGCAATAATCAACTTATTATTACACTCTATGGACAGAACACCTGTGTCCCTCCCCTAAATTCCTGTGTTGAAACCCTAACCCCTAAGATGATGGCATTTGGAGGTGATGCCTTTGGGAGGAAATTAGGTTTAGATGAAGCCATGAGAGTGAATTATATTATCCATAATTCGATGGAATTAATGCCCTTATAAAAAGAGGGTACACCAAGAAGAGGCCATGTGGGGACATAATCAGGAAGAGGCCCTCACCAGGCACCTGACCATGCTGGGACCCTGAACTCAGCCTTCCAGCCTTCAGACTGTGCGAAATAAATGTTGCTGTGGTTTAAGCCCATTAACACCTGTCTATGATATTCAGTATAGTAGCCCAAACTGACAAAGACATTATGTGCTAACGACTGATGAGAACAGACTAATAGATAAGACAATCATAGCTTATGTTTATACTATACGGTGGGCAGTTTGGCATAGTAAAAAGTGCACAGAATTAAAATAGGTCTGTGTTCGAATTGTATCTCTACCACTTACCAGCTGTGTGACTTCAAGCGTTATTTTGCCTCTCTGAACTTTGATTACACAACTTTAAATGGTATAGTAATACCTGTGTTATCTGGTAGTGTGCCTGGCTTGACAAGTACTTAATAAATCAAACCTGTCTTAGGATCACTGTCTTTATTATTTGGCTTTGCTACAGAACAGAACTATTTAGCTCAAAATATTAAACATCTATTTCACTTAAAACTCCTCAAAGGGCTTCCCTGGTGGCGCAGTGGTTGAGAGTCCGCCTGCCGATGCAGGGGACACGGGTTCGAGCCCTGGTCTGGGAGGATTCCACATGCCGCGTAGCAACTGGGCCCGTGAGCCACAGCTACTGAGCCTGCGCATCTGGAGCCTGTGCTCCGCAATGAGAGGCCGCGATAGTAAGAGGCCCGCGCACCGCGATGAGGAGTGGTCCCTGCTTGCCACAACTGGAGAAAGCCCTCACACAGAAACAAAGACCCAACACAGCCGAAAATAAATAAATAAATTTAAAATATATATATATATATATATATATTTAAAAAATAAAACTCCTCAAAGTTAGAGACCAATACTCATTCAGCACATTCTTTTTTATTTTTTAACTGAGGACTTTTTTTTTTTTTTTTTGGCACGCTTTGCAGCTTGCGGGATCTTAGTTGCTAGGCCAGGGATCGAATCCTGGCCCGGCAGCGAGAGCGCGGAGTCCTAACCACTGGACCACCAGGGAAGTCCCTCATTCAGCACATTGTTACTGGACATACATACATACCAGTATTTTCCATAGGAAATGAGCCACTATCACTAGGGATAATTGACGATTCAGAGAATCCATTCATAGAAGGAATTTCCCTCACTGATGGTGATAAAAACTTAAATAACTAATTTTAAAGAATGCATCCAAGATGAATATTTTGCAAGCACTGGGTAACTAATTCATTTGAGATGAAAAATAAGTTATTTACTGATTCTAGCTAAATAGCTTAGTGACGTGTTTCTGAAGTTTTTGTTCCCTGGTCACATTCTCATTCTGGCTATACGACAGTATTTTCACTGGCTTCACCATGTTCCCATGTTAAAACTGAAAGCTGTAATTAAACTTAAATTTTTCCATTTTCTTTATGGCAGAAAATATCGACATATCTTCCATCCCCACCAAGGTTGTCTTACAAGATTTTTACCACAGGGTGGGTTCTAAAACTTGCATGTAACATAAGCTATAGCAATGATTATACATTGGGAATAGGTAGTGAGGGTTTAATCAGACAATTTATGCCTTTAGATTTTCACTTTTAACATTCTAGGAAATAAAGGAGGAAAAAAATCCTATTAACCCTTTGTGTCAGAATGTTATTCTAAGTCTATCACCTGAAAAATAGAGATCTTTTTATTTGCTATCCTCAAATTCAGGCATAATATTTAGCAATTAGAAATCTTCTGTATAATACTTTGTTTTCTTATTTATTTATGTTTGTTTCTTGGAGGTATTTATGGATTTTTAATAGTTTTATGTTATTTTAGATTTATAGAAATGATATATGCTCATTGCCTTCCCAAAATCAGAAAATACAGAAATTTTTAAAGAATAACAATCACCCCAATCCACAATCCAGAATTAACCACAGTTAATATGTGGGTTTGTAGTCTTTTAGACTCTATATATTCATACACAAAAATTGATTTTTATGAGTCATATTATACATGCTGCTTTGTATGTGTACATACATGCTACATATATAGTTATATTATACATGATTTTTTCCCTTAATAATTTACTGTGGATATCTTTCCATTATCAGTAAATATAGATCTATGCCACTATTTTCAATAGCTTTATAGTATTCCACTGTATAGAACAAAGATTGGCAGACTTTTGTTTCTGTACAGACAAAAGATGGGCAAAGTGGGTCAAATTTGGCCCACTGCCGGTGTTCATATAGCCCACAAGCCAAAGATGATTTTTAGATTTTTAAATGGTTACATTTTGAATTATCATATTAATGCCTATATAATATCCTCAACTTTGCCTTCTGACCCCAAAGTCTAAAATATTTTTATCTAGCCCTTTAAGAAAAAGTGCTGACCCTGGTACAGGTGTATCATAATTCACTTAGTCCATCCCAGACTGATGGATGTGTTTGGCATTTCCAGCATCTCTCTACAGTAAACACCACTGTAGTGAACAACCCGTAGGTATACTTTTGAATGCAGGTCCAAGTTCTTCCCTAGGATAAAATCCTACTAGTGGAACTGGGGAAGCAAAGTAGCTTCGTTGTTAAAGTTATGATACACATTGCCTAACTATCCTCCAAAAAGTTGACCTATTTGTTCGGTTATGGACTGAATGTTTGTTTCCCCCCAGAGTTCATATGTTGAAGCCCCAACTCTCAGTGTGATGGTATTAGAAGGTGGAGCCTTTGGGAGGGCATTAGGTCATGAAAGTGGGGCCCTGGTCTGATGGGATTAATGCCCTTATAAGAAGAGAGAGCAAGAGAAAATCTCTGCCATGTGAAGACGTGGCGGGAAGGTGGCCATTTACAAGCCCAAAAGAGAGCTCTCACCCAGAACCGAATTGGCTGGCACCTTGATCTTGGTCTTCCCAGCCTCCAGAACAGTGAAAAAATACATTTCAGCTGTTTAAACCCCCAGTCTATGGTATTTTGTTATGGCAGCCAAGAAGACTAAAACAGACTCACATCCACTTCTGTAATCCTATGGGGGTGAAAGAACCCCCCTTCCCTTCACTCTAGCCTACCAGGGGGGAACAGATCTCTCAATCTTTGCCAATATGGTATGTAAACAATGATTCCACATTTTCTCTTAATTTTCATCTTCTATTACGCATGATGTTGACTCTTAATAAGGTAGAAAAACTGTTAGTTCTTTTGAGAAAAATCAGCTTGTCTTTTCCGCATTTACGCATGTGGTATGCAAAACCAGTAGGCTTCCAGAGAATTGTTTCATCTCCTTGCTCTTGTCTTGTGAATAATTAGAGATCCTTATTAATATACCCTCTTTTCCAAGATTTTAAGCATTTTGTGATTCTCCTCTGAGCCGTTTCCAGCTACTTTCTCTCCACCCACATGTTTGTAGACAGATGTTTTTAAATGGCTTCCGTTAATTACTCCTGGCTGATGGTAAACTCTCACAGGAAGTTCTTGGGACTGGAGGCACAGAAACACGTAGTGAGGGTGAAATGAGGTTATTTCACTGTATTTTCCATCTGAAACCAAGTCCAACAACCCGAACAGCCCACTCTCCCCACTATGAGGATGCAATGAAATTCCCCTCATATATCAGCCTTAGAACTTTTACCCAAAAGAAAACTCAAGAGAATTTAGTCAGTATCAGCTAATTTTTATCCTTGGAAATGAGGGTGCTTCTGTTCAGAATTTTCTTCAATGCCCAAAACTATAAAAATCTCACTCTCTCTAGCTAGTGAAAAATCAGTACATTCTCCTAATCTCAGAGTTCATTTGAAAACAAATTTCTACATCAAACTTCAACATGTTATTATCTAGCCTATTTGGATGACTATGGTACGTGTCTGATAGAATTCAGTAGCAATAACAATCTCCAAATTCTATTAGGAACTGTCAGTTACACCCCTCAAGTGTCATGAATTCATAGGAATATCTCCACACTAAGTATCTAATACTGCATAGAATATAAGTAGTTGCAAGAAAACAAATTTCTAATTAAACCCACCTATAATATAAAAATGGTGAATCCTGAAAGATCTTGGAAGAGAGCTTATGGAAATCAAAGTAAGTATCACCCCTTCCCATCCTCACTGAGAATTTCACTGACCCACACTGGGAAAGCTAAACCTGAAAAATCAATAGCTAACTAATTAGTAGTCATTACCTGTCTGCTGTGCTTGAAAGACCAACCAGAATTTAGATGAGAAACACTGGGAGATTTCACACTGGTGCTTTAATTTCAAATGACGCCACATTAAAGAGTGAGCTATTTTCAGAGTATTAAAGAAAGCTGCACCAGGTTATTTGTGTTTGGTTTGTTTGGCTGATTGGTTTGCTTTGTTTTTATTCAGTATATATGTTGTTCATTTATTAATCCATTCAACATTTATTTTTAAGTAACAAGAATAAAAGCCTCTGTATGCCTGCATGCAAGCCCCCTGGGACATGTGCAATTGACCCCTCCTGCTTCAGCAGCCACCTCCCCACTTTTTCTCTAGAAACTCTGCAGCAGAAGTATGATGTATCTGAAAGAGATAACTTGTCAAATGCTTGAAAAACGAAGGAGGAAATCAAAGAAAAGGCTGGAAAACCTAAGCTCTCAGTTTCTTCATCTGTAAAATGGGAATATCGGTATTTATGTTTTAGATGTACCATGAAGATAAAATGAATTATTACATGTGGGGTTCATAGAACAGTGGCATGTGGTAAGTAATCAATAAATGTTAGCTATTCTTTTTTTTTTTTTTTGGCTCAAATTTTGAGTCAGGTACTATACATCGTGCTGGGAAATACAAACATAAGTCACAATTATTGACTATATGTTGCTTACAGTCTAGAGCAGGAAGACATTCAAGTAAATTACATATTACAGCCCTGTGTAATACCATTCAATAAGAACACTACATCCCAGACTCAGTGTTAAATACTTTACGTGAATTATCCTGTTGAATTCAATTATCTTATTAAATTTATCTTTATCTTTTAAATTCAATTATTATCCCCATTTTACAGATAAGGATGCTGAGCCTCCGAGAGATTACCCACAGTACTCTAAGGGATACAGAATATCATGTCAGGGACAAAACAAATACGAGAACTCAGGTCTGTATGGACCCAATGCCTACACATGCTCTCTTAACGTCATGCTCTACCTTCTTGAGCAGGTGACACTGGGTAAACAGAGTCCTGAGGACATGCAGCTGTGGGTCCAAATGAAAGGGTGGAGAGAAGATCCCATGGCAGACACACAGCCATGGGAGTCCAGGGAGTAGAACTCCTATCTTGCTCTGAGTCAATTTACTAATTAGCATTGGAGAGTTCAAAATATTCCTAAGGATTTTGAAGTTTAAATAGATAATCTCTCCATCTGTAAAATAATGATTTTGTGAGCATGACGTGGGGCAAGGAATGCTGGCCCAAGGGTCGGAAGAACAGAATTCACATCCTAGCTCATTCCCTACTTTGCTCTCTGAACTCTAGCAATTATATCTTTTTGAGCCTTTGGGTGCATCGTCTGAGAAATGAAGACACTGGACTAGATGACTCCTAGGATTCCCTCCAGCTCTAACACTCTCTGTTCTCTATTTCATGGCTCTGTGTGGGCAGTATGTGTTCAATCAATTATCCTTCTGAGTCTAGACAATTCTCTCAACTCTGATTCCTAAGACACCCAGGTACACCTCCACTCCCAACTCCATTTACTCTTTGAGCCATTTCATTGGCCATTTCTTCTTTTTTAACTTTGGGCCCCGTATTAGATTCCTAATGCTGCCGTAAGAAATTAACACAAACTCTGTGCCTTAAAACAACGCACGTGGGCTTCCCTAGTGGCGCAGTGGTTGAGAGTCCGCCTGCCGATGCAGGGGATACGGGTTCGTGCCCCAGTCCGGGAGGATCCCGCATGCCGCGGAGCGGCTGGGCCCGTGGGCCATGGCCGCTGGGCCTGCGCGTCCGGAGCCTGTGCTCCGCGGCAGGAGAGGCCACAGCATTGAGAGGCCCGCATACCGCAAAAAACAAAACAACAAAAACAAAACAACGCACGTTTATTACCTCACAGTTCTGTAGTTCAGAAGTTGAAATGGGTTTCACTGGGCTGAGGTCAAGGTGTTGACGGAGATGCCTCCCTTTCTGGCAGCTCTATGGGAGGATTCTAAAAGCTGCCCACGTGCCTTCTTGCTCCATCATCCAAGCCTGCAAAAGCCATAGCCACCTCTCTGGTTCTCTTCCGCCTTCCCCTTCCCTTTCTAAAGGCATGTGTGATTACATTGAGCCTACTTGGATAATCCAGAGTAACCTCCCTAGTTTAAGGTCAGCTGATGAGCAAACTTAATTGCATCTGCAACCTTAATTCCTCTTTGCCACAGAACGGTTCCAAGGATAGGGAAGAAGACATCTCTGAGGCTGTTACTCTGCCTACCCCAGGACCCTTTATGCTTCAGAGTCTCTGTGCTACTTTCAGCCAGTTTGGATGACACAGTAGTAGCTGTGTAAGTGGCAGCTGCCAGGGATGTACTACCTGGACATCTGAGGTAAGCTGCCACCTACCTCCACACCTGTCCCTGAAGTTCACTGCCACCCTTTGATGGGAGAATATGAAAGACCTGCCATGCTTTAAGGATGGAAACTAAAAGTGACCCAAGGATTACCTGGCTCAGTCGCAGGTGCCACACTCCTCAGTCTCCTTTCCCATCACACCCCAAACAGTCCAGCACTTTGCTAGGGCCTCATTCCCACAATGCCTTGCTCTCAGCTAGGCGTCATCAAAGCCATTATTTGCCTGTATATTATTGAAGCTTAAACCAATATGTTAATAAAGAAAAGCCCTAGAAAACTAAAAAACCCCTATAAGAACCACAGGAATGAAATGAAAGGAGATCTTTTACGTAAGGTACCATACCTATTGGGTTACAATATAAAATGCCCAGTTAAATTTGAACCTCAGGTTAACAACAAATAATTTTTTAGTATAAGTACATTTCAAATACTTGATGGAATTACTTAAACTAAAAAAAATTATTTGTTGCTTATCTGAAATTGACATTTAACTGGGTGCCTTGCATTTTCATTAGCTAAATCTAGCAAGCCCATCTATCTGAACCTCTTCAAACGATAGTATCTTACCTCCATATTCCCTCTCGCCAAAGGCTAGATATATTTCCAGGGTTCACTGTTCCCTAGTCCAGTAGAGAACTACGTCATACAGATCCAAAAATATGATAATAATTGTTACCAGAAAATTTTAAAGCTACTGCATGGCAACCATTTTTCCTGCATTGTTTCCACACAGATGTGTTATAACCCTCCAATCAGTCCTGTAAGGAGGAAATTCAGTCTTGGAGAGTATCTTACCTTTTGTTACCCAGCTACTAAAATGCAGGCTGAGAGTTCAAACCTGGGTCCTCCGGCTTCCAGACACTAATGCCATCTCGCCCCGGGAGCCACAGCTTCTGCTCCGTCACGTTTCCTTGGTTTTGTCATCCACACATTTTAATTCTCTTCACCAGAGCTTTCTTTCTCTGGCACTAATAAAGCCATATTTGACTGTTGTCAAACTTGAGATAAATGTACACGTGGGTCCCAGACAGGAAAAGATGAAAAGCGCAACTGAACTACAGGACCGAAGCGAATACCTTCTGCTGTCACATAGCACAGTAGCTTAGCTATTCCTGCATTGGTAGCTTTTTCTGTATTTCTGTTTTTAAAGTCTGAGGCATATCGTTAACTAGCCTATATCTTTGACTAAGTTGACAGGACCAACTTTTATTTAATCCCATTCAATATTGGATGTGCTCCAAAGCCTACCTTTGATTATCTGGACTAAAGGAGGGTATTGCAAAATGCAAAGCAAGGCAAAAATTAACTCTCCCTTCAGAATCTATTTCCACGCTTAACATTCTGTCTAAACTGTGAAGCAGCGAGTCAGAGACTCCCTCACCTGAATTCTGTCTGGCTCTGCCCCACACACCCCCAGCCCTCCCTGCTCGACTCTCCATAATCTCAGGCTAAGAACAGCTACTGTATGCTCTGGTCTCCCCCCAAGACACAGGGATGGGGTGAGCTTTTGGTCTCCAGAGAGCTGCCCTATTAGGGCACAGCTGAAAACAACAGCTTCATCTTTCAGGACTATAGATCCAGGTCTACTAACAAGTTCAAGTGCCTCCAAGTGATGAACGAGCTATAACTCCTTGCCTATTGTTGAATTATCAATAAAAACCATTTATCTCTTCTTTTCTCCAATTCCGCAGGTGTTAGGAGAACAAGATACACTACACATTATCTCTGCCCTCCAAGGACTCATAGTCTGGAGTAGAATTAGAATAACAAAACACAATGTAATATGAACAGCTTTTAAAAAGTGGTACATACATACAATGAAATATGTATTTGGCCTCAAAAACAATGAAATTCTTTTATATGCTACAACATGGATGAACCCTGAAAACATTATGCTAAGTGAAATAAACCAGACACAAAAGGACAAATACTGTATTATTCCACTTATGTAATGTAACTAGAATAGTCAAATTCATAGAGACAGAAAGTAGAAGGTGTGAAGGGGAAGTGGGGAGTTATTGTCTAGTGGGTATGGAGTTTCATTTGGGAATGCTAAAAAAAGTTCTGGAAATGGATAGTGGTAAGGATTTCACAACATTGTGAATGTACTTAATGCCAATGAATTGTACTCTTAAAAATGGTTAAAATGGGGACTTCCCTAGTGGTCCAGTGGGTAAGAGTCTGCACTCCCAATGCAGGGAGCCCAGGTTAGATCCCTGGTCAGGGAACTAGATCCCACATGCATGCCACAACTAAGAGTCCGCATGCCACAACTAAGAGTCCGCATGCCACAACTAAGAGTCCGCATGCCACAACGAAGATCCCACTTGCTGCAACTAAGACCCAGTGCAGCCTAAATAAATAAATATTTTTTAAATGGTTAAAATGATCAATCTTATGCTACCTATATTTTGCTACAATAAAACTCTCACCAAACTGAAAATTTCCTCTTAAGGTAACCAGAAGGCTTATAAAAAACTGAAGTCTGATTATTTGTTTGCCAAAAAAGGAGCAAGTGCTATAGCAGATACATTTTATAATTGCAAAAAAAAAAATCACCTGAATATATAAATAAAAGCAGGCTGGCTGCTTAATTCACTAGGAGGCCAGTATGATTTTGCTTTATAACATTCAAAGCATAGGAAAGAGTATCTTTCATTTAGGAAACTAGATAGCATATGACTCAGCTACAAGCTGCTACAGTGGGACAGAAATTGAGTCTCATTTTTGCGAGGGGTAGGAAGAAGGAGCTTTCTTGAAATGTTACAAGAGTCTCAGGGAGTTAGTCATGTCCCTCAAAGAAATCTATCAGAGGTCATAGCTCGGCTGTTTTCCCTAGGACGTGGACTCCCTTCACACCTAACTCAGCCACTAGTGTTCAGTCAGTCCCCAGTAATCTACATAGTGACCCCTCTCCCAACTTCTTGTTATCACTGATCAGGGTTTTTCCAAAAAAATTATACATAACATAGCAGTACTTGTGATCTAGATATTTCTAAATTGTTCCATCTTAGATTTCATTGGCAAACAACATGTAGAACAATAAACATGAAAGTGTAGCTTTCCTTGTGAAAACTAGATATGAAAAGAAAAACTCCATATTGTTACTTAATGCCAGTTTGAGTTAGATTTTGAAAATATCTTGAGCCATAATAAAGGGACTGCCTGTACAAGAGTATTCCCCTTTTACTGTATTCCTTTGCACATCATATGCAAGATATGGGCTTATGCTACTCAGCATCAAAACACCAGGCTCAGTTGTCTACACATGTGAAGGCGATATTTGCAAATGGTAAGGCAGAATTAGGATACATTCCTTTAAAAATACCTTTGAGCATGTTACTAAGAATAAGAAGTATAACAAAAGACTGCTTTAAATACCACATAAAGAAATACAAATTCTATTAATACTGAATTCTTGCAAAGCAAGGTCAAGGAACCTAGGACTTCTGGTAGCTAGACAAGACTGACCTTGGCTTCAGTGATTTAAAAACAAAGAGAAGATTACTGGAGATAAAAGCAGGTTCTCCTAGGTAACGCTATCTGCCCTTTTTGGGAATCGGGAATCGACAGTATTACGCATTCCTCCTATAGTTTTCATTTTACCAACTTGCCTAACATTGTTTTCTTATTTGTAACATGTGTTGAAAATACTGTCCTGTTACGGTTGATTTTATTAAAAGTCAGAGACAAGGATATAAAGTGATTAATAAAACTTATTATAAAATGCTTTACAAAGCATCATAGCTTTTATTTTCCAAGTAATTAATTCAAAACATTTTACTGAAATGCTAAATGGCCTGGAAGAAGCAGCATCTTACTAATCAATGGATATATACCTTAATCTGAGTTTCCCAGAGAGCATTTTTGTTTCCCACATAAGATATGTATATGTTCAGGTCCCTGGAGTTACATCCCCAAATTAACAACCTGAAAATTATGTGATCATTTCTCAGGGATGAGCATCACACTCTGATAGCAATTCTGAAAGTACACTTGCCATGTACCCTAAAAAGATTTTCTACCCCAGCAGTAAATCACAGTAATACGCTGCTGCTGATAATGCCCATAATGTCAGCATCATCAAGATTATTTGTTGAAGGCAAATATTTGTTGCAGAAATGATCTCTGATTTAAGTAGGAACAGCATGACTGAAAGAATATTGAGAAATCACAAAATTACTGGAAGGCTATAGAATGGCACTGTCCAATAGAATTTCCTACAGTGACAGGACATGTTCCATATTCTTACTGTCCAATACACATGTAGCTGTAGAGCACTTTAAATGTGGCTGGTGCACATTAAACAAAAATTAACTGTAGTTAATTTAAATTAATTTATATAGCTATGTGTGACTTGCGTATATCATATTGGACAGTCCTGCTGCAAAACCAGGAACCAATGTGGGTAGGCAGTAGCCACCACAGCTAAATCCCTCCCTAAAAACTAATGCAGTGAGGACTCATTTCCCCCACAAGACAATGCAGCCCAGGACATGGAATACAGCCACTGTAACTTCTAGAAACCAATGCTGCTTCTACTGGGACAATCTGCCACATTGGAACCACTGTGATCTCAGTATCTTTGTACAGGATGGAGGCATCATGTTGGTTAAGCCTGGGTTAAGGGCCCACTTCCTTCCTCCCACAGAGGAAAGAAAGCAAGTATCTGGCATTTAAAGCTTCCATAGTGGAAGACAACTTGGCATAACCCTTAGCCACTTTTTTCACCAAGATTTATAAGGTAGGGCACTCCTCTAACACAGAAATGGGATCCAGATGCTAGACCGCCAAGCAAAAGTGACAAGTGTCCACTGTGTCAGCCTTCTGGTTGTCTAAGATCATCATACACTCTTCTTCTTTGGTAACATTTGTTGAGAGCTCATCAAGTCTAAAATTGTTCTAAAAACTTTACAAGAGTAAACAGATTTAATTCTCACAACAGTCTTAGGAGGTAATGTAGTAGGTTAAGTAACGGCCACCCAAAGGCATCAGTCCTAATCCCTGGAACCCATAAATGGTACCTTATAAGGAAAAGGGGTCTTTGTAGATGTGAGTAAATTAAGGATCTTGGTATGGGGCAATTATCGGGGATTGTCCTATCCAATCACACGTGTCTTTATAAGAGTGAGGCACAGGGAGACTTAACTCACTCAGAAGAGGAGAGGGGCAGGATTGGAGTGATACAGACTGAAGCCCAGGAACGCCAGCTGCCACCAAAAGCCGTAAGAGTCAGAAAGGATTCTCCCCGCGAGACTCTGACGGGGGGAGCGTGGCCCTGCTCACACTGTGGTTTCAGACTTCAGCATCTGAAGTATGAGGCAGGGGGTAGTCACACTCGAGCAAGGACAAGACTGTACTAGTGATGCCTGGGTCTCTCTGTTTTGTGTCACGTGATCCCACCTCTTGCCCCAGCCATGTCCACTCTCAGAGGTGGGAATATGACCAGAGACTGGACAGGGACAAATGACACAGTCTAGAGTGAAATAATGAGCTGAGACCCTCGAATTCCCCCTCTTTGACATTTAGGAAACGTGGAGAATTGGGGCCAATTCAGAGGGTGCTAAAGCCACAAGGGGATGAGGGGGGGCAGGGCAGCCATGGTGGGCACAATTCAAGCTGGAGTCAAGAGAAAGCACAAGTAGTAACTAAGCCGAGATGGTCAGGCTTGGTGGAAAGGAGGATGAAGCTGGCGGGCGGTAGAGCAGAAATGCCTAGAGAAAGAACTACACGGTCGTGAGAACCGGTAAGACAGCGGGTCCTTCAAGCTGCCTTCAATTCCAAATGTGTTCTTATAATAAACACCCTTTTCACGAGGTAACTCAAGTCTCTTGGAACTCATTTTCCCAACTACAACAGTAGATCCTCATGCCAGGAACTCCTCTCACCCTGTTATTTGGGCCGGATATGTCTGGGGTGGGGATGGGGAACTTCCAGCTGAAGGTTGGGTGGCCCTAATTTCAAGGCCAGAGTTAAGCTGAGATTGAAGCAGCTAAGGTCCATTCTCATTATTCAGAGACTCTGTACTTGCAAATTCACCTACTCACTGAAATGTGTTTGTATCCCCCAAATCAACACTCAAGGCACTTTCACGATCATTTGTGGACATGCTCAGAGCAGCAAAAATTCAAGTCGCCTGGTGTGCACATTCTCAGTTGAGGTGGAACAAGGTGATGCTCTGCCTTCTTATTTCATGTCAGGCTATAAACAGGTGTCCTTTTCACTGTATATTCAAAGCCACTTTTTTCACATCTTTTCTGTTTTTTCTTGGTTGTTTCACCATTTTAAATGGCCCCCAACTGCAGCACTGAAGTACTGCTTACAGAGAAAATGTGTTCGGTAAGGTTTTTTCAGGTGTGAGTTATAGTCTTTTAACAGAAACACACATAAAACAAGGTTATGTGTTGACCAGTTGACAAAAGCATTGTGACCAGAGGCTCATAGAAACTTAGCCCTGTATTTCCCCTGGGCACAGCGGTGAAGTACTCACTAACTCAGTGTTTTCAGTGACCACAGAACAAAACTGCCCTGAATACAGAGAAATGACTCTATATTGTGTTAATTTCCGGATGGGCAATGACCACGTCGGTCATATTCACATACCCAGTATACAGTAAGTATGTAGTAAATACTGTTTGAATAAAGGAAGAAACAAATTAGTTCATTCACTAAAGATCAAAGCAGCCAATAGCTTGTGTCAGAAATTTTCTTTGCTTTTGGGAATTAGTTCTGAAACAATGGCAATGAATGTCACCTACATGAGGGTGATCGCACAGGGTTTTTTAAATTACATCCTATTAACTGCCACCACTGATGCAAAAACTGCCAAACTGTACTCAGCACTTTCCTTTCTAGAAATGTTTGACTGTGTTTCACAGCCAATGCATAAGCCCCAGAACAGCGCTTGTTGCTAAGCATCGTTGCCTGTAGAGGGAGAAACTGACATGGTGAGTCTAACGTGCTTGTCTGAGGTCAGCAGTAACACAGGAGAACAGATTTGAAGCTCCTGGTGTGTGTGTCGTAACCCTTAGCCAGTATTCATTTCTTCAAAGTGAAGTCAATTTCCAAAGAGAATTACTTCACCTCCATATAACTGGAGGTGTCACTATAACCAGAATTGCAATTTTAGTGCTTCCGTGTTGGGGCAATTTAGGACTTAAATTTTACTTCATTATGTTTCATTATAAATACTTCCACTGTGAAAACAGAGTTCAGTTGGCAGTCTTTGCCCAGAAGCATCTCAGAACTAATTTAGCATGAGGAATTTAAAGCTGTCTTCCTCCAGCCTTGTTTTCTAGGTCGCCCTGGAAGCCACATGGAACAGGAGGATGGAGGGGCACTGCATTCACAGCTCCCAGCATTCACTTTAATCTTCTCCCCAGTGCAATTATCTTACTAGGCACTGAGAAATCTATTACCCGAATTTACAGCAGCTCTGGAGCCATAAGACAGCACAAATTGTTACCATTTTGATTGGAAACATAAATTGCAATCACTTCAGAAGGAAGCTCCACATTGGAAGCCCTTGTCAACCAGAGTGATTTTCATTGGGAAAGAAAGCTGGTCACAGAGGATGGCTGGGGAAGGAAATGTTTCTAAGGTACCATGGTTCCTATCATAGGTAAGGCTGAATGTATTCACTGAGCAGGCTTCAAGGAACATCACCAAATGTAAATTTAGAGGGATTTATAAATGACTCATATATTGTATGTCATGTTCATATTAGCCATAATGAAACAGATTGCAAACACTGAGTAAAGTCGTCAGCACAATATTTGTCATGCCCAGAGAAGCCAGAAATAATATCATAGTTCTCTCCTCAATTTTAAACATGAGCATTAAATCACAGTTTATGCTAAAAGATTAAGCACACATTAGCCTCTTCCAGGGCATATGGATTGGGGGAAGAAGGAAAAACAATGAGAGAAGTAAATGCCCGCAGTCTCATAGGAAGACAGATTTCAGAGTAAGCCATGGAGGCTGCGTAGAGCAGTAGAAGGAGCACTGAAATAAGACTATGAAGACCAAGGCTTGAGCATCTCTCTGCCTATCATAAATGGCTATGCCCTTCGAGACCAGCCACTTAGATTTTCTGGCTCTCAATTCTGTCTTCAGTGAAATGAGGACAATTAAAAACTTCCCTCTCTATGAAGCAGAGTTGTTAGGAAATGCTGTAAAACCATGTCCAAGTTTTTCAGAAGTCTGTATATTACCTGCATATGACATTTAAAGGTGGGAGGAAAGTACCCCAATGTTCATAGCAGCACTATTTTACAATAGCCAAGATATGAAAGCAACCTAAGTGTCCATCAACAACAGATGAATGGATACAGAAGATGTGGTATATATTTACAATGGAACACTACTCAGCCATTAAAATGAATGAAATTTTGCCATTCACAGCAACATGGATGGACTTGGAGAGCATTATGCTAAGTGAAATAAGTCAGAGAGAGAAAGATAAATACTGTATGATATCATTTATATGTGGAATCTAAAAAATACAACAAACTAGTGAATATAACAAAAAAGAAGCAGACTCACAGATATAGATAACAAACTAGTGATTACCAGTGGGAGGGGGGGAATTTAGGGGTGGCAGAGTGGGAAGTACAAATTATTGAGTGTAAGATAGGCTACAGGGATGTATTACACAACACAGGGAATATAGCCAATATTATGTAATAACTGTAAATGGAGTGTAACCTTTAAAAATTGTAAAAAATAAAATAAAAACTTAAAGGTTGGAGGAAAGTTATCTAATGAAAATTTGGATTTTTATAAATGTAAATGTTCATAAAGGCATTGATGGCTCTGATACTCTCCCTATCCACAGTCAAGGCAACTGTACTGGAAGAAAATCAGTCAAGACACTCAAATTACTTTCCCAGCCCTGCTACTAACTAGCTATGAAGTTTGAGCATGTCACAGACATTTTGGATATGAATTTACTCATCTGTAAAATGAAGTAACTACACTAGGTGGTTTCTAAGGCCCTTTCCAGAAAGTTCTACAATTTTATGGAGGATTTTTTCTATCGTCTGTTCTGTGTTACAGATACTTCCAATCTCTTCCCATGTTCATGGGTCTTGTCAATTCCAACTTTCTTGGAAATAACACTGCCCTAAATAGTTTCTGGGCAGAAAGGGGACCACTGAAAGCAAAAGAATGAATTTCCTTTCTTCTCCATTTCTGAGGTCCCATTAAAATTTGTGGGAGTTGGAAATGGGGATGATTAGTTTTAGGATTCCCGATTTCTTGATAGCAAGAGGGTATTTGGAAGGAAAGTTGACTTTGCCAAGTATCACAAACTCCTGAAAGTGATGATATCTGAGCTGAGTGCTTCTATGAAGCATGTTCAATAAAACCAAATCGATTGGGCAAAGCAGTCTTCTACGGCTGAGAAAAGAGGATACAGTGATCAGAGTACAAAAGCTGCCCAGACTTCAATAACGTATTGTTAACTGGCATAATGTTCTGAGAAAGTGTGAGCCCTCAAATTAACAGCACTGAATTGAGCCTAATAACTACATTGCAAGACATCATCTCCCCTCCTCAATCAATATTTAATTTTCTCACATGGCCCTCGGCCTCCCACAAGCTTTTATTATGTTTTGCAAGGAACAGCATTGACCTTGGGGTGTGCCAGTCACCTCCAATCTTAAAATCCCCAAACATCCAAGTGTGTCTGGAAACATTCCCCAGACAAACAGAGGCTAAAATCTATACCCAGAAAAAAAATTTTTTCCTAAAATATTCACTTCATATTGTGTCAGATGTGTCAGATCTTCATCATACAGTAAGCCTAGAATGATTAAGATTTGGAAATCAGCCCATGCTTTTCGGAGAAGTAACTTTAAGAGACTTTGCTTGAGGTCACATAAATCGAATCAGCAAACTCACACTCTGAGGTTGCATTTCGCTGTCTAAATTTCACATTCCACAATTCTGGAGCTTCAGTCACTGAAACTCAACCAATCTTGGGGGAAAATGATTTTTTCATTTCAATTAACAAAGATTACTCCGGAGTGTGATGATGGGATTAACTTTGAATCTTTGGGGACTTCAATATTTTGTTCTAGCATCTCAATGTTGTATATTACATAGGAGAGCTACATTTTAAGGTAAGGAGAGAATTTCTCAAAATAAATCATCTTCTATTTACTCATTTAATTCATAAATGAAGCGCTGAGTTGACATTTCTTCACAAGGCAAAAAAAACCTTAAAGAGACAGCTCAAGTTCCATCACATCCTCCAAAATGTTCTATGGTTAACTCTATAATAAAATGTTGCCACTCCTAGCATCTGTATTAGATTTGTATTAGGTTTCTGTTGTTAACTAATTACCACAAACTTGTCCACATCCAGCAGGAAATAAGTGCATCTTTGTCCGAACATTTCAGGAATAATTCTTGAGATTCACTATGATTAGACTGGCTTAGGTCTCATGATCTCCTCTGAACCAGTGTCTGGGACCAAACCAGTCTCTGATTGGTTTAAACTATGTCCTCTGTTCCACCTCCAGAGCAAGACAGAAAGCAAGGCTCTTTTATTAAAGTAAGCATAAATGGATGTCAGGCAGCCAAAGCGTTGTGCAATTGTCCACTATATCATTATATTTGAATGTTTTCATCAGTTTTGTTGTAAAGGGATGAGAGTATGTTATGTTCTTTTTTTTTTTTAATAAATTTATTTATTTATTTATTTTTGGCTGCGTTGGGTCTTCGCTGCTGCACGCAGGCTTTCTCTAGTTGCAGCGAGCAGACTCTACTCTTCGTCGCAGTGCGTGGGCTTCTCATTGCGGTGGCTTCTCTAGTTGTGGTGCACAGGCTCAGCAGTCGTGGCTCGCAGGCTCTAGAGCGCAAGCTCAGTAGTTGTGGCGCACAGGCTTAGTTGCTCCGTGGCATGTAGGATCTTCCCGGACCAGGGCTCGAACCCGTGTCCCCTGCGCTGGCAGGCAGATTCTTAACCACTGCCACCAGGGAAGTACCGAGAGTATGTTGTATTCTTAACTACTACCCCACTGTTGGATATATTAGGTTATTTCTAGTGCCTTGCTATTCAAAAACAGTCACCCAAACAGCCACTTTGCCCTGGAATATTCATTTTGAGAAAATTTTCCTAAAATATATTTGCAGGAGCAGAACTACTGAGTCAAATACAATAAGCATTTTTAAGGCTCTGAAAACATATTGCCAAAGTTCCTTCCAGCAAGCATATATCCCTTTACACTTTTGCTAACATTCTGAAAGAATTTCCACTTCAATGCCCTCTTACCAACATGAAGCATATTCATCTTCCTCCATCTTTGCCAGGGGGATAGACCCAAAGAAGACGAAGAGAGAGCTTGATAAAATCAGCAGATCTGATCACGCAACTTTCCTGCATATAAGATTTCAGTAACTCCCCATGACCTTGAGGACCTAAGTCCAAACAACTCCTTAGAATGGCACAGAGTGAAGTAAGCCAGAAAGAGAAAAACAAATATCGTATATGAATACATATATGTGGAATCTAGAAAAATGGTACAGATGAACCTACTTGCAGGGCAGGAACAGAGACATAGACATAGAGAACAGACTTGTGGACACAGTGGAGAAGGGGAGGGTGGGACGATTTGGGAGATTAGGATTGACATATATACACTACCATGTGTAAAATAGCTAGCTAGCGGGAACAGGCTTTAAAGCACAGGAAGCTCAGCTCTGTGCTCTGTGACGACCTAGATGGGTGGCATGGGGGGTAGGAGGGAGGTCCAAGAGGGAGAGGATATAGATATACATATAGCTGATTCACTTCATTGTACAGCAGAAACTAACACAACAATGTAAAGCAATTATACTCCAATGGGGGGAAAAAAAAGAATGGCACACAAGGCCTTCTAATGGTCTCTCCACCTTCCCCACCCCGTCCCCCCCCACCGCTGTTGCTTCCCAACGCACCCCTGGCAGATTGAACTAGAGTTCCTCAGTAGCCTTGGTTCATATTTCTGTTCATATTTCTGTCTTTGCGTATACTCTTCCCTTCTCTGCCTGTCATTCTATTTCCACCTTGTACATACCATCCAATCTCAGCCTCAATCACACAGTATTGCATCAGCGCTTTACATGGCCCTTTCCCATAAAAAATATCTCCTTTCCCTTTTTTACAGTAAAACAGAGTCTTTATCCATTTTTGTATATCTAGGCCCTAGCACAGTGTCTGGCACCAAAACAAGACATAAAGTAAATAACCATATAACCACTGAATAAATGACAGGCGGTAATGGAAAGAGAATGGATATTGACAGAAGAGAGTGGGAAGAAAATTGGTATTATAAGAAGCAAATCCAAATTTGACCTCTGTGATTCTGAACACAAAACTTAACCTCTCTGAGCTTCATTTCATTATGTGACATGAGGCTAACTAGTCCTTACCATCATATCTTCTTCACAGTATTAAAGATCATATTGAGTGTATCAATATGCTATATGACTATCAGATGTACAACAAATAATAAAATAAAAAATATTCTTGGGACTTCCCTAGCAGTCCAGTGGTTAAGACTCTGTGCTTCCAACACAGGGGGCGTGGGTTCATATTCCTGGTAGGGAAACTAAGATCTCACATACCACATGGCCAGGGGAAAAAAAAGGAGAAGGAAGTACAATTATGTTGTGGATGAAGGAATAAAACTTAAATATAAATATATATATATACACACACACATATGTATATATATTCTTTAGGATTTTAGGAAGCACTGGCTCTGCAACCCTTCATTAGAAGCCTGTCTCAATGTTTTATCCTCTTCATAGACCTCAAACAATGATATGGGTGAGGAAAAAAATGACAGATGGGAAAATAAAAAGTATACAGGAGTAAGTTAACGAAACAGACGACATTCTGGGGGTTCTAAGATGGACTCCAATTACCCAGTATTGAAGCAAATCTAGAGTTGCAGTGGACACAGCTGCTGGAGTTGAAATGGCCCAAAGGATGTTTAACATGATCAGGACCAGACCTGCACAGAAAACAGAACCCACAATCATCATCAATGCAGCCAACCTAGTAATGATGTCTCCCGCCTCATAGGAGATAAAATTGGGAAAAAAGCAGAAAAGGGCAAGTAAGTGATAAAAGAAACAGAGCAACATCCAAGGAGGAAAAAGATTCATTCAGGAAGACGAACTGGCTGGAAGTCTCTGACACACACCCCTACCTACCGATAGGCCTGGCTCCAGCCACGATAAGAGAAAACACAGAATTATACGGAAGAACGAATCTGCAGATTATGCATATAAGTTGCCGACTGGTGGGGTTTGGCCCTTTGGCTGGTATACGCTGACCCTGGCACTGAAGAGAGACTGCATTCACAGCCTCTGGGAAATAGAGGCTGGTTTCAATAGCCACTGTCACTTCCCATAAGCCGCACCCAAAGATCTGCCACATGTACCTAGACGGGGCTGCCTCATCTTCCAGCAGATGAGGGCCTGGAGCTTGTGGACATTACAGGCAACCGAGGAGGATTAATTAGACCGTGTCTCCAAAGCACTTGGAGTTCCCTGGAGGGAGGCCTTTTAATTATAGTATTGGCCAGGAGCAAGTGGGAAAATAGACCGGCAAATAATATCAATTTTGTCTGGAGTACAAAAGAATAGTCTCCATTTGGATCATTTTCTTGCCTCAAGTAATGCATCTGTGTTTTCCCACCTTCTTATTCTAGAACCCAGATTTTTTTTTTTTTTTGGTCTGCATCAGGTCTTCGTTGCTGCACGCGGGCTTTCTCTAGTTGCAGTGAGCGGGGGCTACTCTTCCTTATGGTGCGCAGGCTTCTCATTGCGGTGGCTTCTCTTGTTGCAGAGCACGAGCTCTAGGCGCGCAGGCTTCAGTAGTTGTGGCACATGGGCTCAGTAGTTGTGGCTCGCGGGCTCTAGAACACAGGCTCAGTAGTTGTGGCGCACGGGCTTAGTTGCTCTGCGGCATGTAGGATCTTTCCGGACCAGGGCTCGAACCCATGTCCCCTGCATTGGCAGGCGGATTCTTAACCACTGCGCCACCAGGGAAGCCCCAAACCCAGATATTTCTTAAATAAGACACATTAATCTTATGCCTCCATTTTCTTGTAGGATGTGCTGTACTATTCTTTTCATTGATATTATTCAGACACGTTATTATTCAGCTCAATTCATTTTTGAGAATTGCCTTTCTTTTTTTTTTTTTTTTTGTGGTACGCGGGCCTCTTGCTGTTGTGGCCTCCCCCATTGCGGAGCACAGGCTCCGGACGCGCAGGCCCAGCGGCCATGGCTCACAGGCCTAGCCACTCCGCAGCATGTGGGATCTTCCCAGACTGGGCACGAACCCGTGTCCCCTGCATCGGCAGGCGGACTCCCAACCACTGCGCCACCAGGGAAGCCCGAAAATTGCCTTTTAAAGAGAGAGAGAGAGATGCTTCTTTTTTCTACCTATTTTGAATTGTATATAAAATGAAGAGCAACAGAATATTTACAATAACTTGGTTGCAGGATTTGGTTAGAAATGTAATTTGTTTGTGAATTAATTCTATTTTCAGAAGTAAACATCAGTTACCAACACCTGAAAGAGGCACACAACACAGTTTAAATTTCTAGGAAATTTAGCTATACTTCAAAATTCAGATAAGAAAGCCAAACAGGGCTTTCTAGTTTTAACACCTTTAACAGGTCCAATCCCACCTGCACAAAAAACTGGTTTAAAAAGTTCATATTTATGTACCTTCCACAAAAGATTGAAATAATCAGCATTTGGGCTCATGCAGGAATTTGTGCACTTACTCATTTGCATTTGGGAAGTGGGAGGTTTGACTCTGTTCCATTATAATTTTATTAATCATTTAGGATTAATTATTTCAATTAATGATATGAAGGAGTTCGATTTGGTGAATTAGGAATAGAGGAAAGATTCTCTAGCATCTACAGACTTGTGTTCTAATTTTAATAAGTTGAAGAAGAATTTGGATTGGTGGGTCCTACCCTGGCACGAAGGGACATGGATGCAGAAAGCAGCATAGACTCTAGGTTGACATACTAGAAGATTAGGGTTGAAATGACAGGGGCTCATGGACTTGCAGGTTTGCACAGTGCTTGGCACAGACATGCCCCTCAATCTTTGCAATCTGTTAAGGCAGGAAAACAAATGCAGGCTTCTCCCACCCTGCCCTCCTCCAGGGAAACTAGGAGAAAGTGGAAGAATGAAAGTGGATTTTGGAAGGAAAGAGAAGCCCAGGGTACAGTCACTTAGCTCACCAGTTCAAAGGCATTTCACCTGTGAGTCTGACCACTTGAGTGGAGGATGATCGTTTTGATAACTAAATTGCAGCCAGCTGCCTTCAGGCATCAAATGCCCTTTCCTGTGGTGCCTAGAAAGCCCTGCCTGCATGTTAGTAGCCATACAACAAACCACGGATGCCTACTTAGGGCTTACACCCCAGCAGGCATGCCCAAAGCCAGGTTGGGGCGTCCTTCCAACAGCTACAAGTTCTGCTCAGTGTGCTCTTTTCCCAGCACTATGCAATGCAACACAGAAATGTTTTTATCCTTTTTAAAAATATATATTTGTTTGTTTGTTTGGCTGTGCCGGGTTTTAGTTGCGGCATGCGGGATCTTTAGTTGCGACATGCAGGATCCAGAAATGTTTTTATCCTTAAACAGAGAAGAAGCAACCCGAGCTAGGGAATTTAAACCATTTGCCCTATCAATAAATAGAACTGAAATCTCCACAGGTCAGGTATTTGGTTGCTTTTTGCCGTAACTGCTTCAGTGCCAGTCCTTCTCTGAAGCTTCCCAGAGCCACTGTCAGGCCCTCACGGTCATCCGTCCCACCTGGTTCCCTGGATCAAGGGCATATAAGACTGGATTGGATGATTCCCAGCTGTAGATCATCTTTTTCATTTGCATTATGATTTCTTCTTTGATCCATTGAGCTATTTAGATGGGTGGTTCAATTTCTAAATGTATGGGGATTTTTCAATTTAATCTTCTTACTACTGATGTCTAACTTAATTACATTGAGGAAAGAGAATGTGGTCTGAATAATTCCAGTTCTTTGAAAGTCGCTGATACTTGCTGAAGGCCTACTATATGGTCTATTTTTGTAAATGTTCCATGTGTGCTTGCAAAGAATGCATCTTGGGGCTTCCCTGGTGGCGCAGTGGTTGAGAACCTGCCTGCCAATGCAGGGAACACGGGTTCGAGCCCTGGTCTGGGAAGATCCCACATGCCGCGGAGCAACTGGGCCCGTGAGCCACAACTACTGAGCCTGCGCGTCTGGAGCCTGTGCTCCGCAACAAGAGAGGCCGAGACAGTGAAAGGCCCACGCACCACGATGAAGAGTGGCCCCCGCTCGCCGCAACTAGAGAAAGCCCTCGCACAGAAACGACGACCCAACACAGCCAAAAATAAATAAATAAATTTATTAAAAAAAAAAAAAAAAGAATGCACCTTGGGACTGAATCTTACATATGTTCAACAAATCAAGAATGGTAATTGTGTTATGCAAACCTTCTTCGCCATTTTTTAGTCTGCTTGGTATAACAATAATTGAGAGAGATGTGTTGAAATCTCCCACTGTGGTGATGCCTTTATCAGTTCTCCAATTTAGTCCTATCAATTTTGCTTTATATATTTGAAAGATATTTTATTATGTGTATACACATTTAAAAGATTAAATCTTCCTAGTGAATTAAATATTTGTCATTAAGAAGTAATGACACTAATAATTCACTAATAATGCCTTTTACCTCAAAGTCTATTTTGTTTGATAATAAGCTGGCTGTCCAGCAGTCTTCCTAATTGTATTTGACAGGAATATATTTTTTCACCCTCTTTCAACCTTTCTGTTCTTATAAATGTGTTTTGTGAAAACATCATAGATTTGTTTTTTTTTCCCATCTGTTTTTCTGACAATCTTTTAAATTGTAAGTCCAGTTTATTTCTTGTTTTTGAGATTAATGAAATATGTGAACTTGTTTCTGCCATCTTTTTAATTTTTGTCTCTCCCTTTCTATGCATCATTTATTCTGCTTCTGTACTTTTCAATGCCTCTTTTTTCTTCTTTTTTGGTCTTCATTTTGAATTGACAGAGGATATTTGTTTGTCTTCATACCACTTTTCCATTTATCACCTTTACGAGCTTGGAAATTAAAGCACCCTAAACCTGTTCTTTTAGTGACTCCTTTGAAATTGTACTATGTATATTTAACTTAAAGTCTAATAATAGATTATACCTTAACCTCTTTGCCCAAAATACAAGGACTTCAGGGCAGATTTACTATCCTTTCCCTAATATCATTAACAACCTTTTCGTTGACAAGTGCTTTCATTCTGGGTCATTTTTTTTTTCTTTTTTTTTTTGCGGTACGCGGGCCTCTCACTGTTGTGGCCTCCCCCGTTGCGGAGCACAGGCTCCAGACGCGCAGGCTCAGCGGCCATGGCTCACGGGCCCAGCCGCTCCACGGCATGTGGGATCTTCCCGGACCGGGGCACGAACCCGTGTCCCCTGCATCGGCAGGCGGACTCTCAACCACTGTGCCACCAGGGAAGCCCCATGGGTCATTTTTAAGGACAAAAATTAATCATTATTCACTTATCTAGAAACACTTTGAAACACTTAAATTTACCAATTTCCTGGCTCACCATTCCTTTTTACCTCGCAATCCTTCTGCAATCATTTTTCTTCTTCCTGAAACATACTTTTCAGAGGGTTGTTTAATGCTAACTTAGTGGTGGTAAATCCTATGCATTTTTATCTGAAAATCTCTTTACTTCTCTCTCACTTTTAAAAGATTATTTTGCTAGGTACAGAATTCTAAGATGACATTTATTTTCTTTCGTGAAGATGTTATTCTACTATCTTCTGTATTCTATCATGGCCTTTGGGACATCTATTCTGTCTGTCTTTATTAATGATCTATATTTTTCTCTGCCAACTTTAAAATCTTCTCTTTGGCATTAGTATCTGAAGTTTCATTAATCTGTGTCTGGAAATGGAATCTATATTTTCATCTCTTTCAACATTCTGGAAAATTCTCAGCAATTATCTCTTCAAATATTGCTTTTTATCCACTCTTCCCTTTCTTTCTAGCATCTCTTAGACTTGTTGTATTACTTCTCATTCTATTCTCCCTCTTAAATTTCCTGCCATATTTTCCATCTCCTTTCTCTGTGTGTATACAGAGAGAGTGTGTGAGTGATTTCTTCAAACATATCTACCAGTAATATTCTCTTTATGTGCGTCAAGCTCACTGTTCCTTTATCCCACTGAAGTTTTTCTTTTTTCTCCCAACAATTATAGTCTTCATTTTTAGAAGTTCTATTTTGTTTTTCCCTGAATCTCCTTGATCATTCCTGATGTCTCCTATTGCTTCCTCTGAGTGGTAAGGGTTAATGTGTCCAAAGCAGATTCCCTGAAAGCTGGCCTCCTAGAAAAGGACTTGGCTGCCTGAAAAGTTCCGTGGAAACCAGCCACCAGCTCATTGCTTAAGGTAATCAATCCTAGTCAGCCTCAAAGTTTGGCCTGTAGCCCTCTGACCATGCCAGGGGATGGGCTACACTTCCTCATCCATGAACACTAAGTTGACAGTCCAGCTCTGGAGCCAAAGTTCTGCCACATCATATTGCTATTGTATCCCTTCCCAAAGCATGCAGCTTAAAGCCCCTCAGCGCAAGGTCAGGGTCCTTCTTGTGATGTCTGGCTCTGTGCTACCCTTAATCTATGCATTTTACCCAATAAACACTGCTGCAATGAGACAATGCCAAGTCTTCAGGTCAGCTGCCCTCCAGCTGCTGGCCCTCAGTTTGGTACCCACTCATAGGTCAAAATGCTGCTGTTGGCATTTGCTCCCCTGATAACCCTTTTCCTCCTGCTAACTTACTACTCAGAGTCACTCACAGTTTGCTCCTTTGGGGAAAGCAGGGAGAGAAAATCCCCTCCATCCTCTGAGCTAAGCAATTCTTCAAAAAGTAGGTCTTATTTAGAATCGTTTTTCAGTAGGAAGATCCCCCCAGAGTATCTCAGCCTCATACTGGTAGAACAGAAGTCTAGGGAACACCTTAAAATTCATTCTAGTTGTGAAGCCTGAAATGCAGCGGTGGTCCCAATATGACACCCATCAGATCTTCGGTCTCTACTTGGCATACCCACCTTGTCCCCCACATACACTTTGACTTTACAGCAAAACCAAAGCCAGAGGTTGGCTTCAGCACCCTCCCCTCCATCTCTGACATCCATTTCTCAAAGTTTCTCAGGTGCTGGTGAGACTGCTGGGATCTAAAATATTGTTGGAAGCTGTTGTTCTCAACCCTGCCTGCAGGTTAGAACCATGGGGGAGCTCTTTTTTTTTTTAAGATTTTTTTGACGTGGACCATTTATAAGTCTTTATGGAATTTGTTACAATATTGTTTCTGTTTTATGTTTTGGTGTTTTGGCCGTGAGGCATGTGGGATCTTAGCTCCCCGACCAGGGATCGAACCCACACCCCCTGCATTGGACTGTGAAGTCTTAACTCCCGGACCACCAGGGATGTCCCCATGGGGGGAGCTTTTAAATATCCCAGCGCCCAGGCAGCACCCCTGATCAATTGCATCATGATCTATGAGTGTGGGACCCACGCATCAGCATTTGGATGCAAAGATAAATAATTCACAGTGCTGGTCCTAGATGAACTCCTCCACCAGAGGAGGACACAGATAAGCAGACTAGCAAAATAACGTGACCTAGCCCATATAAGAGAGCTGAAGGAGATCAGAAAATGCCATCCCAAAATATGTCACTTTGCCATATGGATTATTTAGAGTTGTCATTTGAAAATAAACAGGTGCAGAAAGAAGCCTTCTCAGAACGTCCCTTATCTGAATAAAAGCAGAAATTTCTGAGAAGTGAGGACTGCCATAAATCTCCTTTCCCTGGAGTTTTACCACCAGGAAGAAGATGGAAAGTCAGCTGCAAGATAAGTCTGCACAAACAACCCTTACTAAAATAACCCTTATCTTCCATTAGTTTCCCCATGTATTTACCTTCCCATAATTTACCATCCCTAGAAGCCCAAATCCCCCTTCCCTTTGTGCAGTCACTTCTCCACAATTTATTGCCCTTTGTTAAGATGGTATATAAGCTTCTGAGTCTAACCACTTTTTTGGGTTTTTACTTTTTTCTTGTAAAGCCCCAAAGCAAGTAAAAATATTAATAACAATTTTTAAAAATATGTCTTTTCTCTTGTTAATATGCCCTTTGTTGATTTAATTTTCAGGCCCTCAATCACTGAACATGAGAAAGTAGAAGAAATATTTTTCCTCCCCTACAGAGCTGTGTATATGTATTAGGAGCAGAGAAAAAGAAGTGATTATTTCTATGAAAGGATGAGGGGAGAAAGGTCAGAGCCAGATTCACAGGGGAGGGAGGAGAGGCCCGTGCTGTCTCTTGAAGATAAAATAGAAGTTTGCCAAGTGCAAAGAATTCCAGGCAGAGGGCACAGCAAAGTACAGAGGCATGAAAGAGCAGAATGCCTCAGGAAGCATCAAGCATTCCACTATGGGTAGAGAATGTGGTATATATTGGAAAGCCTCTTAGAAAGATATGAAAGTCATGATCAAAAAGCTCAGACTTTATTCAGAAGGCAATGGAGAAATATTGATGGATCAAAAACAGTAAGGGACTTGCTTGCATGTGCATTTTAGGAAGAGGTAAGGAGATGACACCCCTGCTACTGTCCATGTTGCTCTCGTCATGAGACCAAACTCTCTTTTTTTTTTTTTTTTTTTGCGGTACACGGGCCTCTCACTGTTGTGGCCTCTCCCGTTGCGGAGCACAGGCTCCGGACGTGCAGGCTCAGCGGCCATGGCTCACGGGCCCAGCCGCTCTGCGGCATGTGCGATCCTCCCGGACCGGGGCACGAACCCGTGTCCCCTGCATCGGCAGGCGGACTCTCAACCACTGTGCCACCAGGGAAGCCCCAAACTCTCATTTTTGAATGTAGTTTTATGCTGAGACTGCAGGGCCAGGCCACACCCTTCTAGGTGAGGGGCGCCGTTACTCAGAAGGGAGTGAAGTCCCAGTCTCACTCCTCTTGAGAAGACTGAGATTCTAGGCCAGGAATTAAGGACTTAGGAGTTTATTGTGAGGTCAGAGGAAAAGGAGATCCCTAGACATGCTTGAAGAACTCGCTGCCTCAAGAGGAAAGAGGTCTCTGCCCCGGTTCAGGAGGACAGAAGCCAGCAGGGAGCACCACAGGTCTCACCAGGTCACTGAGCATCTCCAGTAACCAGTACAAAATGGCTCCTTGTATTGTCATCCCCTGTTTTTCTCATAAAGAGAAAAGGTTTTTTAAGTGCTGACATGTCAGTCCCAGTCTCAACTGTGAGATGGAAAATTAAACAAAGGGTCCATGTCCTGAAGTGGCAGAGGGAAAGTGAGCTGTGAACATAGCAGAGGTAGCAGCCATGATTGATGGCATCCCCCAGGAGAGGGGGCATATGAAGTCCAGATAACACTCCCCTCTCCCCCCAAGAACCTCTTCCACCATTCACTAGGTGGACTGGAGTGTCACTTTATTAAGAAAGCTCAGGGGTCTTCAAAGTAGGAGCTATGGACAACAAGGGACAAGCCTGGAGTCAGGAAACTCCATTAGGAAGATCCACATCCAGTTAAGAAATGATGATGACCTAAGACAGTGAGCATGGAGAGGAAGAAGAAGACACACTTAGGAGGTAGACTCCACAGGGCATAACGAAATGGGCCAGATGCCAGGAGCGCAGGGGAGAGTAATGATCTTGCAAACTAGGATCAAGGGAGCATGCGTGGGAAGCAGCAGGAAAAGCTCCTGAAGAGAGTGGAAGGAAATGATTGACGCAGCATTTTCTGGTCCATAGCACCAACCTTAAAAAATGTGATGGGGTGCAGACTTGGCAGGAAATACAGGAGCCCACTCCTCTGAATGATGAGGACAAAAGCCATGCCCATATTTATATCTGCCAGGGCCCAGCTTGCTGCTGAATACATGTTTAATAGACAAACAGAAGAAAAGGGAACTTCATATTTAATGGAAACATATCAGTGCAGCAACAGTGAGCCTGCTGCCTGGTAAGAGCCAGGACCCAAGTCAGTCTTGCTCCCAATCCTGTGTTCTTTCCACCATCCAGTGCACTGGGGGGATTCAGTTTGGTTTTGGTTTTTGTTCTTGTTTTTCCAGTTTTTTTTTTTTTTAATTGGGGATGGTCTCAGTTTTGTTTAACCAGCACTGTTCTCCTAATGAGGGCCATATGCCACATGGCAAACAAGGTATATGTGTAAGGAAACTGAAGCTCAGAGGGGCCAAGTGTCACACAGCTAAGCAGGGTATGAACCTGAACTCACACCCTCGCCTGTCCTGTTCCAAGCCCATGTTCTTTCCACTGTGAAAGGCAGGTTCAAATCATGCCTTGCTAAGCTTCTACTAGTCACTGTGTCAGCCTTGATTTCCTTGTCTGCAGTGCCTGCCTCACTGTCTGCCTCTCATGCCTCAGAGTGCTGGGCATGCACACGAAGACCGTGGTGCAGCCTCTGGTCCAGAGTAAGTGTGCCAATCCACTGGTGCTCATGGGAGGTGGAATAATGGCCTCCAAAGACCACAGTCCTAATCCCCAGAACCTGTGGCTGTGTTGGGTTACATGGTAAAAGGGACTTTGCAGATGTGGCAAATTAAGGACCTTGGGATGGACCTGGATGATCCTAGATTATCCAGGTGAGCCCAGTGTAATCACGAGAGTCCTTAAAAGTAGAAGAGGGACTAAGAAGTAAGGCATAGAGTTGAGGGAGAGAGTGAACGATCACTGAGTGAGTTGCCAGGGACCCTTCCTCACAGAGGTTTGGACAGGCCATCAGGTCAGGCTCAAGGTGAGTAGCCAAGGATGCAGGAGAAACTGAGGTAAGCAAACAGCACAGGTACGTGGTGTGAGGACATCCCTCCAGCTAGGAAGACAGCGTCTATCATTGAAACTGCCAGCCCACAGGCCGCAGGTTCTGTTTAGTTCAGCCCACACAGCGAAGCACTTTTTTTTTTTTTTTGCCTCAAAACAAAAGGATTTAGTAACAGAAAAAATGTCTCCACAGTTAAGTGTCTGTCAAAATTTTAGAATTATCAAAACTGTGTGAATGCTCAAATCAATGTCATACACTAAGCTAGTAAAACTTGTCTTTGTAGCTGCAAACTGAAAAAGTCACCCACTTATATTTATGATCACACAAACCACCTTATTTCCTCAAGGTTCAGCTTAAAGCAACATTTAATAGACGAGTTCAAAACGGAACACTTGCTTTGTTTTAACACAGCTGTGCTCAGACGTCTCCATTATGTACTCAGAAACCATCCTGGACTAAGCCAATTCAAAAAATACAGTTCAAAGCAGCGTCCCACTAGCCGCCTGTAGGTATCCTTGGAGATAATGGAGCGCTTCTGCATTGAGGCTTTTGCTCACCATTGAGGGAACCCTTCTTGGACAGGCAGCAGACGAAGCGTTTTTTATTTTTAATTAGCTGCCGAAGTTAAAAATTGGAAGATTTCATGTAAAACTCCAGGCAGGCTGTCAACACAGGCTCACATTCCATGAAACAAGAGTGAGCTGGAGAGCAGAGGCTCCCTTTTATAGAGACTATCGCCACTACCCACCTGTACACTTGCCTGGCCCCGGAGGCTTGAGGGCTCAGCCCCGATGTTGGGAAGCTGTGGAAGTGGTGAAGAGTGGCCAGGAGGGGGCAGCTGAAAGCCAGACTGTGAGGTGTTTCAGTCGCCCACTGAGTAGTCAGGAGACACTGGTATTGCCTCCTGTTCTCGTACCTTTCATAAAATGTGACTGGAAATCAAGAAACGGGACTGGTGGGGAGCACAGGAGAGATCTCCACTCTGTAAGTGGCTGAGAGGCAGTAAAGGCCTTTGGAAAAAGCAGGGCCTAGTTTACCTGTAGGAGGCCAAGCTGGCCCAGCCCCTTTCCTTCTGTTCTAGGCTGGGAGGGCCCCAGAAGAGGTTACTGCTCAGTAAACCCATCCTCCAACCTACACACAAATAGCACGTGCTGTCATGGGTGGAACTGTGTCCTCCAAAATTCGTACGTTGAAGTTCTTACCCCCAGTACCTCAGAATGTGCCCTTATTCAGAGTTAGGGTCTTTACAGAAGTAACCAGGTTACAATGAGTTCATTAGAGCAGGTCCTGATCCCACGTGACTGGCATCCCTATGAAAGAGATTTGGAGACAGACCCTCACACAGGGAGAATGCTGTGAACACGAAACCAGCCACCTACAAGCCAGGAAGAGAGGCCTGAACAGATTCTCCCATACAGCCTTAAAAGAAACGACACCTTGATCCCAGACTTCTGGAGCCAGGAGACAATACATTTCTATGGTTTATATAGAAGTTCAATAATTCTGGCTCCAGGACCCCTGTTTATTACCTCTCTTTAGCTTCTCACTGTGCCCCTTCCCAGGCTATCAAGAGCTAGCCAGCTTCCCAAGGGCTGATGACATATTTTTTTTAAAGTTCAACTGAGGAAGAGTGTAGCTGCCATTCATGCTGCTCACCAAATATTTCTAATTCTCCACTCTTCCAGGGGGCCTGGAGCACCACACTTCCCAGCTCCCGCAGAAGTCAGGCAAAAAAAAAAAAAAGGTCAGGCATGACCACATGACTGGATGGGGACAATGAAATCGGAGCAGAGGTTTACTGCATCATTTCCAGGAGGAAGGGTTAAAGGGCCCGTGCACATGTCCCTACACCCCTTTTTCCCACTGTGGTGGCCTTGGAAATACATGTTGAGATGGATAGGGTCTCCAGGTAGCCCAACAGTGTGAATGGACTTAATGCCACTGAACTGTACATTTATAAATGGTTAAGATGATAAATTTCATCTTATGTGTATTTTGCCACAATTAAATTAAAAAAAAAACAAGGTAGGTCCCTGTATGACTACAATCAGCAAAGCTCCCTGGACTGTTAGCATGAGCTAGAAATAAACTTCTGTTGGTTAAACCACTGGGATTTGGGGATTGCTTGCAATCTTGCTGCATTTTACTGAACACAGAGTAGATTTAGCTTCTGTAATTCCTCTTGAAAACTCTAGTATTTAACCACAGTTAAAACTCTTCCTCTAGTAGTTTAATTCTCCTGTTTATTAGAGTTACTACAAATAACATACTTAAGAATGAGAATAGCGGTTTTTGGTTTCAATACTTTCTGATAGCATTTTTGTTAGATTTTTAAATCACTCCAACAACAAAAAGTAGAGGTAAAACGCTACCCTAACATCAAGGCTTAAACCTACATTGCAATCTAACGGTTACAAAACTCTTTTACCTGTGTTTGTCATGTGCCCCACTAAACAAGCTGAGCTAGGAATCATGCCTTATTACCCCCAACCAAGAGCTGAGAGCACTGAGGTCCAGAGGGACCAGGAGGTGACAGAAGCAGGACTAGAGCCCAAGTTCAAGGGGCCAAGGGCTTCCCTCTCTGTGCCTCACTCATTAGGAGCACTGCAGAGACTATGTTTTCATCCCATTTCTAAACAGCAGTGCCCTATAGTTAAGACAATATAGCCAGCAGTAAGAACTAAAAGTACTTTAATCCAAATTATAGCAATATCTTACAAAGCTTAGCACAGCATTACAAATAGCTCATTGAACCAAGGCAGTTTGTTTGCAGGGTAAGCAAGCAGATTTTCCGCACAATACAGCAGTGCAGCTGGCAAGAGCAGGCGCTAAGATAAAGGATGAGGTGGGGCGTAAAGGGAGCTCATTTAGCAGTAAGTAGTAGACTCTAATGAAATTGCATTTTGGCCCTGTCATCATCCTTCTGAGAAAATTCCCCTCAAGGTTTTCCATTTGAATCCTGGGCATATTTATGAAGATCAAAGTAATGGCTTTTTAAAATTAATTATGTGAATTTGTAGCTCAACAACATTGAGTGAAAGGCGGGTGTTGTACCCCATGCCTTGTTACAGCTGTACATCACACACATCAAAAGCCCAGGACGCTCATGAGAGCACGTTCCCTGCGACATCAAGCCCCAAGCAGCCGGGACAGACGGTGGAAAGAGTGCACAAGATCAGTCCCCAAAGTTGTTGTGACAGCTTAACTGTATTACAGTGCTCGGATAATCCCATTTATTTGGCTTTCTCCTCTGAGCGAACGCTGGCCCCCAGCACAGCTATTACCAGGATTAAGATTCACAACTCTGATGGTTCCTCTTGCCCGCTCTAATATCAGCCCTGCTCAAAAGCCCTGGGAACTGTGCCTCAGCCATCAGACTTGCCCCTAGCCTTCAGCATGCTGAGACCCAACAGCGGCTAACTAATTGCAATTAAAATCTGCCACGTGAGTGGAAGAGAATAACATAAATTAATCAGTACATTAGCAGAATTACATTTAAATGTTCAAGTGTGCATTCAACATAGTGGGACATTTTAAATTATAAAGCAAAGTACTTCATTATGGATGCTGATATTTTAATGAGGAAATGTGATGTTTGGTTAAATAGGAATACAATATAGAGACTTCCTTAAAATTAGCATCAATGATGCATTTTTCATTCAAAAGACAAATTGTGATCTGTGTAATTCCTGCATATCAATGTGGAAAAATTGCCTGGAGCTGTGGAAACAGTTGAACATCTCATTCTCTGAAGACTTAATAATTTCAGCTGTACTAACTAGCACTTTATGTAAATTGTCAGATAAATCACAGCAATAAATACAGGTTTTAGAAGAACAGAACAGTATGCCTATCCTTAATTTATTCAATCATCAATTCATGTATGCTGAAGCTAAGGGATATGAAAGATTAAACGTTTCAGGCGGAAAAAAAAAAAAAAGGAAAAGAGGAGAAAATGTCTTTGATAGCCATATGGAAGGAGACTCCAGAGTAAAGGTCCCATCCAATTTTACAGAAATCTTGCATATTAAAATCACTCTATAAAAAAAAATCACTCTATGATGCATCTAAATATAAAAGATGGGTTACAATTTTACTGTTTGTTTTCAAGTACACACAGTCAAAGCTTAGTAATCAACATATACACCGGAGTTTTAAAAAGACTTCCTTATAAAATCATTATCGTATTTAATTGCATAAAACATAGAATTTAGGCCATGCACATATATTTGAAGGACTGCATCAGGTCGTCTTTATAATTTGTATGTATCACTTGAAGCTTACAATGTCAGAGGCACAGATCCAAAGATAAATGATAGAAGCTGCCAGACACTTGGCTTGCTAGTCCTGTCACTGGTTAGAGATGGGGCAAGCCAAAATGGGATTTTGTCTTCTTCAGGGCTGGCCTCTGATTTTATTAGCTGTGAGATGAATTCTTGCCGGTTTCTGTGATATATCAAACCCAGGGCAGAGCAGGATTTTGGCTGTGCCGCACAGCTTGCAGAATCTTAGTTCCCTGACCAGGGATTGAACCTAGGCCCCCCCAGCAGTGGAAGTGCCGAGTCCTAACCACTGGACCACCAGGAAAGTCCCAGAGAGTGTTTTAACAACAAAGAATACACACAGGACCACACCATTTACTGTATATATGAAATACGTGTATTTATTTACCAGTATCCAAGCAAATACAGACCAGAAATGGACATCACAAATAAGCAATGCCAAACACAGACCAAATGAAAATGCAAATAAAACCCGTCTTCCATGATATCCATTCTCAGCGTTGGAATCACTGCCCACTCCCCACTAAGCCCCACTCATGATTCTCTGTTAAAATTGCCTTATTAAGCATGACTGCTTCTCTTTCGCAAAGAACAACAGGTCCTAGCTGGCTCCTTCCTTGGGTTTCAGGAGAGTTTTTCTCTTTCCAAAGAAATCTTTCTCCTTAAACAAAGGCTTTCCTGAGTGTAATCACTCCTGTGGTTGACTTTCCTTATGATAATGTCATCATTTTGCCCCAGCTGATAGGAAGCCACCTTCTCCCAGGTAAGTTAGAGCACAGCTTGGCAACCTGACATCTATAAATATACCAGCTCACTTAGAAGCACAACCACTGACAATGTTGGATTTAACATGAGCTCAGTGATCCTGGAAAACAGTGAAGGTTAAGAAATCCCCACACTCTTTGGCTTACTGCGAAGCACTCTCCTTCCTCACGACTTAGTTAAGACTCATGAATGCCTCCCTTGTTTTCCTAGGACAAGGCCAGACACAGACCCTTCAATTCCAACAGCTGGCATCATATAAGACTAGCTGAACTGCTTGTGCCCAATGATAAAAATGCTTTTTAACCAAACTTTGGTTAAGCTTCACTCCTTCCTCCAGGCCCTGAATGTTGGCCCATCCTTGGCCTGAGCAGCAGATGGCCCCTCCGGAGAACTGGCTGGCCTCTGGGTCAGATATTCTCTGATCCATCATCCCATCACTTCCCCGACACCCGATCCTTCTAGACTTGATTACTCCTCTCTGTAAGAGAAAAAACCTTTTTGCCTAACTCTTGAGACATTTACAGACCTTATGCTTATAGCATTCCCCCTGCCCCCCACTCCTGCACTCCTTTGCAATAAAGTCTCTCCCTACTAAGTACAGACTTGTGTTTTATTTGACCTCAATAGCCAGTGGTGTCTAAGTGCCTCAGCTGCATGCAAAGAAGTCTCATTCTATTCCACGTGAATTATGAGTACTAAACCTCAGAATGAACCGAGGCTACTGGAAATTACTACAGACAATGGGATTTTCTTAGGTATTATGAGAGTTAAAAGCTCATTATTTTTGTTGACCTGCAAACACAGCAGCCAACCTTCTACACCAGTCTCCACTCACAACAGCCTGAGTCTAGTCTGAACAAAGAATTAGAAAGGAGTGAGTGTGTCTGCCATTCCACAGCTCCCATCAGGGTAAGAATGAATCCTGAACAGTTGGAAGGAAAGTAGGCACAGTGGGACTTGGTATATTAATATGGCAAAGCTCCAAAGCAGGTGTAGGGACACTGATGGTTACAAAAGCTATCATTTCTTTATGGTCTTAGGCCTACTAATTGAAGTGTTAGTTATGAAACTTGCACTTGTGTCTGCATTCATAGATATGTCTATAAATTATGTTTCTTTTATTTTTATATTCCACAAATATATATAGAAATATTCTCAGGAAAAATAATAATCATATTAGGGCACATAATTTCCTCAGTCTACTAATTAGAATGGAGTATTTCATCTCCTCCAGAAATAGCCAAAAGTGAAACCAAAACGAAATGGAAACCAAAGCTAAGAATGCTTTCCATATAGTAAGCTGGAAGTTGGCTGTGTCCACTGGTTTGGGCTTAATAACATGATACCATTTTCCCATGAGTCTGTATTTCTTGTGAATTCCATTTTTCACCAAGGGCAAGAAATGATATTGAGCAAAGGCAAAATTTTAAAAAGATAAGTTCTGGTGACATTTATCTTGTCTCATCTTTCCAGTAGAAATGTTATACCACATACACCATTTTAATAATCCAAAACAAAGCCCTGCGTGGTAAAATAAACAAAGAAAAAAGCCACTGGATTCCATTTTCAGGGCCCACGGGAATGACAAAAGAGGTATGACAACACTTCAGAACATAGTAAAAAATTTGTTACCGAGAGCAAAAAATAGGCAGATGGTGAATGAGAATCATATACATAAATTAAAATTTGTTTTTTGCTGTGTGGAGCTTCATCTCAAGTTAAACTTCTCAATAATTAAAGTTCTCTTTACTGTAAACATTTTTGTGAACAGGGCGATATTCACTTTCTCCTCACCCTTTTTCCTTAGTGGGGTAGGCAGTTGGATGCAGAGAGGAAGATAAAAGCTCTTTGACGCAGCCCAAGATCAGGAAAAAGATTTGGGAAATACCTAGTTTCACTCACCCAGGCAACAAAATTTTATAAAAAGATCCCAAATAATCCACAGAGGCACAAAGTTCTGACGACTTTCAGGACCCTGATTCTAGCTCACCCCCTGCCCTTTAGGGTAGTCACCAATTCCATTTTTTGACTAAGCTGGTTCTGTTTGCACGCAAGAGTCTTTAACACATACCTGCTGCGTGATTATTTACTGTACTAACTACTACCTAGCGCTTTCTATATGCCAGGCACTCAAAGTGCTCTTGGTACACAACCAACCAAAGGGAGGACTGACCATTCCTGTTCTACAGACGGGGTATCTGAGGTTTAAAGAGGTTAAGTAAATTGTCCGAAGTCACTCACCTATGAAGAAAGGGAGTAAGGACATAGACTCAGGACCATCTGGATCTTAATGACTCTGCTACCCAGCTTCCCAGGACAGCAGGCCCAGGTCTCGAACCTCATGGATGTATAGGAGATGCACTTCTTCACTGGTTTCCCTACACTCCCTTGTCTCAGCTTCCATAGCTGACTAACCCAGCATAACACACACACAGAATAACAGTGTTGATAAGGTTGCAGTTGGGTCTTGGATTAGGATCAGCTTTATTTCTTTGGGTTGACAGTCCACCTCTGCAATAACTCATTGTGTATAGTTTAGCTATCAGAAGACACTATTTCCCCCTCTTTTTGCAACTTCTTGCTCAAAATACCTTAAGGTCATTTCCTTTTGTCCTTTGTAACAGTGACATGGGAGAAACAACACAACTACAGAAAGATTAATGTGCTTACAGTAAGCTGGGTGTTATAAAATCGAACTGTACCCACCCCCAAAAGACATGTCCTAATACCCCACACCTAAGAATGTGATCTTACTTGGACATAGTGTCCTTTCTGATGCAATTAGTTAAAATTAAGTCATAACGAGTAAGTGGGCCTTGAATCCAATATAACTAGCATCCTTATAAGAGGAGGAGAGTGCCATGTGAGGACAGAGACACACAGGGAGAAGATAGTCATGGGAAGACAGAGGCAGATGTTGGAGTGATGCTGCCACCAGCTGAGGAATTCACAGGGCTACCAGAAGCTAGAAGAGGCAAGGAAGCATCCTCCCCTACAGGTTTCAGAGAGAGTATGGCCCTCTGACACCTTGATTTCAGACTCCAGAACTATGCCTCCAGAACTGTGACAGAATAAATGTTTGTTGTTTTTTTGTTTTTGTTTTTTTTTGTGGTACGCAGGCCTCTCACTGCTGTGGCCTCTCCCGTTGCGGAGCACAGGCTCCGGATGCACAGGCTCCAGCCGCTCCGTGGCATGTGGGATCTTCCCGGACCAGGGCACGAACCCGCGTCCCCTGCATTGGCAGGCGGACTCCCAACCACTGCACCACCAGGGAAGCCCACGTTTGTTGTTTTAAGCCACAAAATTTGTGATACTTTGCTAGGACATCCCTAGGAAACTAATACACAGGGTGACTTAGAAAGGCTGGAGGCAGGTACATTAGTTTGCAGGCTTTTGAATTTGACAGTCCCTATATGAGATGAGAGGCACCAAGCTCTGGGCCAAGGTGGTTATGGGCAGTGAGAATAGAAAATTTATTGACTAAGAGGATCTCCTCCCATTAAATCATCAAGAAAAAACTTTGCTTTAATAGCTATTCAAATAGAAATTGGCAAGAGCAAGCACTTGAGTTAAGAATGCCCTGGAGGCTTCCCTGGTGGCACAGTGGTTGGGAATCTGCCTGCCGATGCTGGGGACACAGGGGACACGGGTTCGTGCCCGGGTCCGGGAGGATCCCACATGCCGCGGAGTGGCTGGGCCCGTGGGCCATGGCCGCTGGGCTTGCGCATCCGGAGCCTGTGCTCCGCAGCAGGAGATGCCGCAGTGGTGAGAGGCCCGCGTACCGCAAAAATAAAAAAAAATAAAAAAAGAATGCCCTGGAAGTCAAACTGGAGAGTCACCTCAATTGCTGTCTACCAGCAAAGATAAAGACATAGTGCATTTATTTGATTTCTGCTCACAAATTAGACAAAGCATGAGAATTTGATAAAATTTAAAACCTAAAGAAATAGAATTGGAGGAATTAGATAATATAATCCAAAATTCTTATAAATGGGGGAAGAAAATAAGATCCTGAGGAGTTGGGTCTCATAAAGTTTACAGACCTAGATGGACACAGAGCCAAGTGGCCTCCAACCCCAAGTTCAATGCTGATTCTTAACAAGCATGAAGAGAGGACCTGGGAAGCCTGACATCATCAGCAAGATGGCAAAACAGGAGATTCCAGCCCTCATACCTCCACAGAAACATCAATTTTGACAACCATCCAGAGACATATTTCTGTGAGAACCTGGGAGTCCAGTGGAGAGGTTCCAAAGCCCTGTATAAGCGAAAAATTCACAGAAATAGAAAACGATTCTAAAATTCATAAGGAACCACAAAAGACCCTGATAGCCAAAGCAACCTTGAGAAAGAACAAAGATGGAGACATCACACTTCCTGATTTCAAATTATATTACAAAGTTGTTGTATGGTACTGGCATAAAAACAGAAACACAGACCAATGGATCTGAATAGACAACCTAGAAATAAACCTATGCATATGGAGTCAACTAGTCAGCAAGGGTGCCAAGAATACACAATGGGGAAAAGATAATCTCTTTGTGTCTCTTTGCTGTTGGGAAAACTGGACAGGCACGCGCAAGAGAATGAAATTGGACCTTTATCTTACACCATATCTTACACAAAAATCAACTCAAAATGAATTTAAGACTTAAATATAAGACCTAAAGCCATAAAACTCCTAGAAGAAAACAGAGAAGAAAACCTCCTTGACAATCGTCTCAGCAATAATTTTTTTGCACATGACACCGAAAGCACAGGCAACAAAATCAAAAATCAACAAGTGGGACTACACCAAACTACAAAGCTTTTGCACAGCAAACCATGAACAAAATGAAAAGGCATGGGAGAAAATACTCACAAATCATATATCTGATAAGGGGTTGACATCTAAAATATATAAGGAACTCATATAACTCAATAGCTAATAATAATAGTAATAATAATAACAATAATTTCATATAAAATTGGGCAAAGGAACCAAATATACATTTTTCCAAAGAAGACATACAAATGGCCAACAAGTACATGAAAAGGTGCTCAGCATCACCAATCATCAGGGAAATGCAAATCAAAACCAAAATTAGATATCACCTCACACCTGTTAAATGGCTATTATTTAAAAAAAAAGAAAGATAACAAGTACTGGAAAGGATGTGGAGAAATAGTGTGGTGGGAATTCCTACTATTGGTGGGAATGTAAATTGGTACAGCCATTATGGAAAACAGTATGGAGGGTCCTCAAAAGAATAAAAACAAAACTACCATATGACCCAGCCATCTCCCTTCTGGGTATTTAATCCAAAGAAATTGAAATCAGGATCTCAAACAGATACCTGCACTCCTGTGTTTATTGCAGCATTATTCATAGTAGCCAAGATATGGGAACAACCTAAATGTCCATTAATGGATGAACAGATTAAGAAAATGTGGTATATACATGCAATGTAATATTATTCAGTCTTTAAAAAGGAAATTCTGCCATTTGTAACAACATGAATGGACCCGGAGGACATCATGCTAAGTGAAATAAGCCAGACACAAAAAGACAAATACTGTATGATCTCACTTATATGTGGAATCTAAAATAGTCAAACTCACAGAAGTAGAGAGTAGGAGGATAGCTACTAGGAGCTGCAGGGGAGAGGTAAATGGGAAGATGTTGGTCTACATATACAAAGTTCTAATTATGCAAAAAGAATAAGTTCTGGATATCTAATATGTAGCATGGTGACTACAGGTATACCTGAAATATGCTAAGAGGGTAGATTCTAAGTGTTTGCACCACAAAAAAAAATGGTAACTATGTGAGGTGATGGATGCTCACTAGCTCACTAACTTCTCTGAAGTGATTATTTCACAATATATAGATATATCAAATCATCAGGCTATACGCCTTAAATATATGCAATGAAAACAAAAACAGGAAGAGATTTACAGACAGAAGTACACCAGGGTAAACCACCAAATCTTACCTGGTGGGGTGAAACTTCTAGAACTTCCTCACTTTCCTGATCACAGGAGGGGTAGGGATGGAATAACTCAAGAGTAAAATGTGAGAGTATTTTTCTTCCTTTGGGATGGGGTAGGGGGGTGATTCTCACCGTATTTTCAGGGAAGGTAGTAACACCTTGTGTTTCTAACATTGTTTAAAATGTAGGTTTTATTATTATTCAGATATGATGAGGCCAACAGATCAGGAGATGATTATCATTGAAGAGATAGTTTGTTATACTTACAGAACCCAAGGTGTTGGGCGGGGTGGGGGGGGGGGGGGGGGCGGTGAACATCCCATGGTGTGAGGCCATTCGGGGAAGAACTAGGGTTGGCCAGGAGGCCAAGAGAAAATGCGGGCAGGGCATAACGAAGTCGGTATGTATAGCAATCACGTTGCTTTAGGAATAAATGAAGGATAAGCTTACTACATAAAATAAAATCCAAACAATTCTCTTCGGTTAGTGTAAACTGCAAATACTTCCGATAATTCTGATAATAAAATGACGTGCACGCCGAACCCTGTTATGGTCACCATTCTAATGCTTGTAGTATTTTAAATCTCCTTCCTTGTAACTTTCAGAGAGAGCCATCTTACTCTTGTATACTTTTAGATGGTATTATCACAGATAAAGACAAATTATATTACATATTGTTGAAACTTGGTAAGTAGAAATATATCAGCTGTAATTACATAGGCTCTGTGGAGAAAAATGTGGTTTCTGTGGGAAGGAACATGCAAGGCAAGGTAAGTGGGTTTTGGGTTGGCGGGTTTGAAGAGTTTCTGCAGGCTCTGGGGTGCAGGGCTGTCTCCTGTTGTCCGGTACCCGGCCCTGGGATGACAGGCAAATCGACAGTGGCCCCGACTGAAGGAGCTAAACAGAGGACATGGCCAGGGGCATGGGCTCTGGAGTGATTGCTTTGCATGTGAAAGGTACACTGACACGTGTCATTAGCTCTCTCTAGGAAGCGGCTAATCCCTCCAGGGCCAGCAAGGCCCCAAGATGTCAATTTAGCAAATTACAGAAAATAAAAAGGCAGGATTAACACAAACTGTCGCAGGCAAAGCCTATTACCAACTCTCGGGAAATAAAAGTGGAATCTGGGTAATAAAATAAAGTCTAACCTTTTTCTTTTCCTTCGTGTTTAATTTCGTTGCTCACAGGGGGCCGCGCGCTGAGGCCTCGAACCGGGTCCTTCAGGCCAGAGTTGCCGGTGCAAAAATGGCTGCTCCGGCACCTCAGCTGGGCGGGCCGTGCGCAGAGAGGCCGTGCTGGGCGCCCAGCGCCTGCGCCTGCGCCTGCACCTGCCCTGCAAGAACCCCGCCCCGTCCCTGCAGCTGAGATCCCCGTAAAGCGGCCCCACCCACTGCCTGCTGGCGAGGACCTGTTCTCTAGAGTGCGAGCTCGCGCTTCTCCATTCTTTGATCAGAGAAGGAAGCTTCCCTTTGCTTCTGACCCAAATTTGGGCTCATTCTGTTGGCTTGAATGACACCAGGCAAGAGAACCCTTATTGGGGAGTGACTTGGGAGGATCTGTAACAAAACATCTAAGCCCTTGCTGGTGGGCTCTCAGGAATGAACTGTTTGGTCAGCGGACCTGAAAATGGAAGGATAGGACCCTGAGGGATGGGGAGAGGGGATGAAGAGAGTCAGGAAAGGGGGAAGGGTCTTGAATCTTTGAAAACTAGATACTTCAGCCCTATCCTGAGAACGCTTTGGGGAGCAGTAAGAGCCAGAACGTGTGGACGAGGACAGGTGTGCAGGGCAGGGCAGGGAATCTTGCGGGAGACCAGCACCAATCCCAGCACACTTGGGAATAAGTAAGGATGCCCAAACAATCAGGGTTGGCATCCTCCAATTTTTAAATAACTCAGCAGTAACGTGAGAGGCGATCTGTTTACCAAGTCAACAATCTGAGAAGTATCGGGTCAAAAAGAGTAACTCAATTCCCCATATCATCAGGTACAATTAAACCTAGATTACTAATATGAATGTTTTCATCATTATAGACCTATCAGGATGGTTCAGAGCAATCACATATTGATACGTAAAGGTTGGCCTATTAACTACTAAAATTAATTTTTTTAACATCTTTATTGGGGTGTAATTGCTTTACAATGGTGTGTTAGTTTCTGCTTTATAACAAAGTGAATCAGTTATACATATACGTATGTTCCCATATCTCTTCCCTCTTGCGTCTCCCTCCCTCCCACCCTCCCTATTAATTTTTAAGATTTTTTTTTTCCCTCAATTTAAAATTCCCTTGTATTTAAAATATTCCTTACTGGTTAGGTAAGAAAATCCTGGAGAATTGTCAGTGTCCTTGATGACATAAAGGTTTTTGCCTTCAGGATAATCAATCATTCCAAAATAGTCAGATGCTATGTTCCCATGCTGGTTACTGAGAACTCCCACATGGCACAAAGAACTCGTCAGAACACTGTGCTAAGAGACCTGACTAACCTTTAGCCTGGCTTCTACCTGTACTATGCTATATCCCTAAAGGTGACCCCAGCCCTCCACACTGCGTTTTCATTCAAGAAAACACAATGCTGCTAAATTGAAAAATGTACATTGTCCCAACCCACGTTGCTAAATCATTACTAGTAATTCTCCACTTACTCTCCCTCTGCAATTTTCCATTTCCCCATCTCCCTCCTAGTCCCTTTTTGTTCCCTCCTTTTCACTTCCCCACAGACCCCACTTCCCCTTCTCTCTTTAAAAACTTCAGTCACCTTGTCTTAATTGGAGTTGAGCTCAGTTGACACTGCCATCTCTCTTCCCTACTGCCGTCATCTGAATAAAAGCTATCTTGCTGGGACTTCCCTGGCGGTCCAGTGGTTAAGACTCCGCAATTCCAATGCAGGAGGCACAGGTTCAATCCCTGGTGGGGGAAATAAGATCTCACATGCTGTGCAGCCAAAAAAATAAAAAGCTGTCTTGCCACTAGTATTGAGCATCCAGGGCTGGTTTTCTTTGACATTGCTGGAATAAATTAACCAGAATCATTCAGTCTCATCACCAAAATGTGGCTCCCTTTTTCCCTTATGCCTCTGCTATAAGTGACAGATCAAGAATGGAACCTTCTGGCAGAAATATCAGAAGAATGATAGCCTCAGGAGAGCACTGTTCCAGATATTCATGAGGCCATGACATCACTGTAAGGTGATGTCTCCACCTACCAGACTGTCCCTGGGACCAAGATAGGATTCCCAGCACTCCTATAGCCCAGCAGCAGGCAACTTTGTGACAGCCAACTGCTGACCCAAGATCCAGCAGAACATGAATCAACTGTGTAGGACTAACTGGAACTGAAAGCATAATTTAATTGTGGTTAGTGTCATTTTTCTCACAGCTGTTGACCAGAAACAAATAGACTGCCAGATATTTCTCCGGCAAAGTTGAGTTTATTTGGGATCAGCAGAGAATTGCAATTCAGGGTCTGCAACCACTGTGAGCTGTGTTCAAGTCCCCCACACAGCAAGGGAAGGAGAACTCTTTTATAGAGGGGAAAAGGAAGTTGGGAGGGCTCTAGTAAACAAAGAGTCCATGGCTTTTCATTGGCTGAAGCCCTGCCAGGGAAAAGGAGTCTTCATTCTACTTACAGGGGTTGGGCCTTATCTTTGCAGGATGTCAGAGCTCCCCCTTCTGGTCTCCCAACTCTATCTAATCTGTTTAATTAATTTTTTAATAAACAGATGTCTGTTTATTAATTTTTTACATAGCCACAGGAAAAAACACTTTTCTTTCACCTTGCTCTATCTTTTCTTTCTAGTATTTAGCAGGCTAATCTTGTGCAAACTGCAAGAAAACACTCATTGAAAAGTATGTTGCTCCAAATCTCTCTTCAGAATTCAGAGGAAATACTGTATGAGAAATCTTAATATAAGTTACAGGCTAATAAACTAACAAGAGAACTTAAGGATGATGAGTCTGTAGTCCCTGCACTGAGTCCCTTTATTTCTCATGGCAATGTAGTTATTTACACAGATGCAATAAAAATCTACCTTTGTAATGATATAATTGGATAAACCAAATTTAACCATTCCAGAAATGTCTTACTTAAATCACATTTAATTGGGTATGACCAGCCCATTATTAAAAAAAAAAACAAGGACTGTACTTCACATGTGGAAGTGATGCCTACAAAAACCATGAGGGAAACTGCCTAAGGCCTCCTCTCTGATTTACGGGGTCCCAGCCTTAAAGGAATTCAAGACTTGCCCTTCCTGGCAGGCTAGGACAGGCAAACATGCTGTTATGGACTGAATGTTTGTGTCCTCAAATTCATATGTTGAAATCCTAATCTTCAATGTGATGTTATTAGGAGGTGGGGGTCTTTGGGAGGTGATTAGGCCATGAAGGTGGAGCCCTCATGAATGGGATTAGTGCCTTTATTAAAGCGACCTCAGAGAGCTCCCTCACCCCTTCCCCCATGTGAGGACACAGTGAGAAGACTGTAGTATGAACCAGAAAGCAGGCCCTAACCAGACACCCGATGTGCAGGCACTTTGATCTCGGATTTCCCAGACCCCAGAACTGTGAGAAATTCCTGTTGTTTATAAGCCACACTGTTCGTGGTAGTCAATATAGCAGCCTGAACACTCTAAGACACATGGGATCTCAGACAAAGAAGATAAACTTTACAGTTACAGGTGCTGCAGGAGAAACCCAGTTAGCGTTCTTAGTTCCCAGACTGAAAATAGATGAAAATAAAGCCATACAGAGTACTTCTGGCATAATGAAAGTGATCAAAAATATGACTCCAAGGGCTTTGTAAAGGACACAAATTCATTCTTTAACCTGTTGACAAAAAGTTAGTATACCTAGGAATTGGAAAATTTTATTTGAGCCAAATTTGAGGATTATAGCCCAGGAAGAGCATCTCAGAAAACTCTGAGAACTGTTCCACCAGTTAGAAATGAAGGAACAGTTATATAAGTTTTTTGAAACAAAGGACTATACCTCAAATGACGTATTATTGACAGTTTACATAATCCAAATCTAAGCATCATCCTGGTGGGTCATGAGACCTCTTACAAGATCAAGAAGGAATGGTTTTAGTTTGTTTGTTTGTTTGTTTTGCGGTAGCACGGGCCTCTCACTGTTGTGGCCTCTCCCGCTGCAGAGCACAGGCTCCAGACGCAAAGGCTCAGCGGCCATGGCTCACGGACCCAGCCGCTCTGTGGCACGTGGGATCTTCCCGGACCGGGGCATGAACCCGTGTCCCCTGCATCGGCAGGCGGACTCTTAACCACTGCGCCACCAGGGAAGCCCAGGAATGTTATTTTTAAGGAGCTGTCTTGCTGATGCTGGGAAAATGTTGCTGTTTACGGTTAAGCAGGTATTCCTGCTGATGGAGGAGGTTTGGTCGATGCACAGTGCAGATACATGATGCACAGTGTGGGGAGAAAGGAGGCCAAAAGGCAGAGAAGAATTTTTATGTCTAAATTTTTCTTGTCTTGCCATAAAATATGAATTTTATTTCACAAACCATAACATCCAAGCTTAATACAATCAGGTCTTAATTATTGTCTCTTCTTTTTTGTTCGTATGTCAATTAAACCATCCAAATAGAACAAAACATCAAGTTAATGACCTTCTATCAGAAAATCTAGAACAGACATATTTGGTCAAATTTATACCGTCAGGGTAGAATTTGCTCATAAGGGGACTTGAAAAAATGAAACTGACATTCTTTTCCTTAGCTTATCTCTGTCTGATACAAGAAGATTGCAACTACCACAGCTCAGGAAAGATTTACATTTTTAAAAGCCATGCATTCCCTGAGATAAGCCTTGAATTACAGGGCCATTCTAAAGCCTTGCAGATTTAAACTCTGATCTGTTTCCTATTGTCAAGACACAAGACTTTCAATCAAAACAGAACTGTCAACTGCTACATAATAATTTGAACTATAAATACAGCCTTCTCTCTTTATTCTGGGAGTCCAGTTGCTCTGAAAGCTTGACTACAGTGATGAAAAAATTGTCTGAGTGGAGTTTTTTATTAGAGACAGGGTGGATAGATTTCTTTAGAAAATAATTATTTTTTTTAATGGGTGGGAGGACTAAAACCAATTAAAGGTAACTGCCCAGCCATCATCCACAACAACTAAAACATGGTTCGTAGAGCCTTTATTATAATGGGTAAAGAAAATCAAAGTTGGACGGTAAAGCAGTAAAAACAGATTTTGCTCAGGAAATATCGCAATGGGGGAAAGAGACCTCAGTATAGAACTTGCTCGATTCCAAATAAAGCAGAGATAAGTGGGGATTTACAGCAAAGGAGCAGGGTGGAAGGTCAGTAGATGGGAAATTACTGAGAGAAAACACCAGGGACAGAAGGGGATTCTGGTCAAAAAGACCTAACAGGACACTTGCTAAAGGCAGACGGGGTGATCAGACGCCCCCTACGGCATGGTGGAGGATGAGGAAATTCGGCCAGATACCCAGGGTGATCAGGTACGAAGGGTGGGAGATTCTTGCTAGACTGACTTAGCAAGGTGCTTGCTACAACTGGCCTCTGCAGGACAAGGCCCAACGATAGGACTGAGTCAAAAAAGGGCTAAGAGGGGACTGTCTAGAGTTTGGTCAAGGATAGAGTCTTTGTCAGTTGCCGAGGAGCTGTCCTGGCGATTGTCCTCAAGGTTTATATAGTCTAGACACGAGTCACCCTGACGACAAAACCTCCCCAACTTGGGAATTTCTGCTGCCTTGACCGTGAAAGGTCACACAGAAGTCTGTAACTGTCGATGCCTGGCTTTGGTTCCGTGGTGGGGACAGGTGGGCTCAGTCAAGGGAAGTTGATGCTTCCTGGAGAGGGAGCCATGGTCAGGAGAGAAGGAAAGGAAATGGGGAGGGGGCTGGGAGGACCAGGCTGGAGGAACTGGTGTAGGGATTCGAGAAGTCACGAGGAGTGACAGGAGTCTGTCGGTAGCCACCAGGTCACGCACCTTCTCTGCTATTAAAGCTCATCCAAGGGACCCTGAAACTCCAAATACAACCTTCTGCAGGGCAGAATTCCCCTTCTAATTCAGCAAAGCAATTCCAGGGAGAAGGGACACCCCAGGAGGCCGAATCACAGATGGGCTTCCTGCCTCCTCTGTCTGACCCAATTTTGACCTTGAAGGCCAGCTGGCCAGCGTGTTAACCAGTAGTGCTGCCTGAGCCTAGCAAGGGGTGGACACGCGAGGCAGCATGTCCCCAACCAGCTCCTCGAAGTGCTGGCCTCCACTCTGCAGCGACTCACCAGCAGTACCCTGCAGAAACCACGGATGGACCCAGCACACGCCCCTAAGTCAGTACTCAAGAGAAACTCACTTTTTTCCTGAGACAAGCAGAGAGCTGAATGCTCAGACACGAAGAAGTGAAGCACTGTATACCATCTCTTTTCAGTTGCTTGGAAAACAGAATGCAGCCGCTGAAGGCCAGGTGTTTTAAAAAGGTACTCTGGCCTCAAGACTTAACCATTAGCCATTTCAGAGTGCAAGGGATACTTTCAAATAGAAGGTGATTGGCCCCGGGCTACCTGACTTCCTCTCGTTGAATCTTGACATGGGTTAAAACTGGCAAACTGATCAAAAAGACGATTGATTGTTACTAACTCATGTTTATTGAGTGCTGCCATGGGAAAAAATGACCAGGACTTAGTATAGAGAGGCTTGTTCAAAAGGATTATTGCAAGGAAGGAAAAGGTACTATCGAAAAAGGGGGATGGGTATAGCTGTGACCACAAGCCCGTAAGCATCTCAAAATCAAGCAGAAAAAAGAGGTTTCTTTGTAGGGTGTGGGAGAGAGGAGCAGAATCTTTGGAGAGGAATCTAAGCAAGCAAAGGGAAGTGGCCAGCGGGGTCTGACCAGAAAGGGTCTGGCTGTGCTCAGCTGATTCCCAGGAAACACTGATAAGGGGAAACAGTCCACCGCTCCCGCTAGAGGGTCAGCAGAGTTCAGGGGCCCGTAGGAAAGAGGGGGGGCTGACAAAAATTTGGCGAAGACAAAGCAGAGGGTAAGAAAGGGGCAACTGGGAGCTTACTAAGGGGTTAGCACTGGGCTAAAATTCCCACGAAGAAGGCGCTACTCTTCTTTTTCCCATTTTGCAGAGGGAAACAGATTCTGAAAGTTCAAGCAATTTTCCCAGAGTCACACAGCTAATAAAGTCCATGTAACTCTTGTTACCCAAAGGGAGTAATATAAATAGGATATTTGGAGGGTAATATGGAGGAATTGGACCTTTTCTTTCATTTCACTTCCTCTGTAATGTTCAACACATGTTTGGGGGCGAATAGAGTGAATGAAGAGGGGGAGGGGCTACAATTCTACCAATCCACCCTCACTTAATCCCATGAGTCTTTTCATAACTGGTGTCGTACATCCTATGCTTTCGCTCTCCTAAATCTGAAACTAACTGAGCTTTGACTGAGTTGTTCTCCCCGAGTTGCCTACTAAGCTGCCCCGGGACACCCCAGAACCATCACGGGAAGACGGAGCCAAGGGAATTGACCACGTCGATACGCCTTTCTCATGAGCTTTCCCAGGGAGGGGGGAGAGGGATAAGGAGTTGTTCTCTGCCAGGTCCACCCTCCTAAGTATTATGCACCCGGACAGTGGATGCCCTGACCACGTAGCTTCAGCCGCAGTGACTTTGACACGCTTAATATGCACTTAAAAATCCAGATGTGCCTGTCTTGGGGCCAGGCCACCCATGTCACTGCCAACACTGCGTGGAGCTCCTCAGACTGGCACCTCCATCCTTCCCTGCCCTGGGGGAGGCTGGCCTCTTCCCCATGAAACCCCAGCAGTCTCTCAGCTGTCTCAAGACCTCCATGATTCATGACGCTGAAACTGAGCGCACCTCCCCTCAGCTGCGTGAAATAAGTACAAACCTCTGCGCAGGGTTGGCCATGAAGAAATTCGATTTCTTTGGGGTCTACACATACACAAAACCTCAGTTTTGGTTCCTGAAAGTCTGACACCCAGAGAGGGACAACACCCTTAAGGGACTAAATCAGAATTATGGAGTCTTATCCACTAGCTCCTTTCAAAAAGAATCCCACATCCAGAAGGGAGTGTTTCCCAACAGGCTGCACACAACTTCTAGCACTTTCCGAGCTCCTCCTTCCACAAATGCCCCATGAGGCTCCTTGAGTTATGGTCCCTCCCCAGCCACCTCATGTCCACAAGATCAGGCAGTTGTATACAAATGAGACTCAGAGACTCTGGGTTGCAAACGGATGCAAATCTACCTGAACTCTGGCTTGACCAAAAAAACAGGAATTTTTTTTTTTTTCCGGTACGTGGGCCTCTCACTGTTGTGGCCTCTCCCTTTGTGGAGCACAGGCTCCAGACGCGCAGGCTCAGCGGCCATGGCTCACGGGCCCAGCTACTCCGCGGCATGTGGGATCTTCCCGGACCGGGGCACGAACCCGTGTCCCCTGCATCGGCAGGCGGACTCTCAGCCACTGTGCCACCAGGGAAGCCCCAGGAATGTTAATAATACCTGCTCATAAGTGGCTATAAATTCCATGAGGTTGGGACCAGATCCACCTGGTTCACCATTGTATCAATAGCACCACACAATGTGCCCTGAACCTGCTAACAATCAATGTGCATTTGTTGAGTGAGTAAAAGAATAGAGGAATGAAGCAATGCTGCTTCGTTAGGTTTTTGTGAATATCAGTTAAGACCCCATATGGTTTGTAAACAACACTTCTCTGCAAATAACAGCTAAAAATAAATTGGCTGTTATTGTTACTCTCAGAGATCTGTACTGTAGGCATGGTGTATTACAAAAATTAAAATGAACCATATTTATTGTAGAAATCATTTCCCAGAAAGAGCACATTTTTCTCAAATGTTAAAAATGGAAGAAATTCCTAATGTTGAAAGGCTCAATATTTAAGCCACTTGCATATGATAATAAATAAACACATTTTATATTGAATACATAAATACCATGTGCAAAGAATTAATAGTGACATTAAAAGTATTTTCAATCTTTAGAATCAGTGCAGAGAAATAAAAATAATAAATGTCTTACAAATAAGCATCTGGCCATGTTTCTTCTCCTCTGAACAACACATACACAAACACACCCCACACACAAGTCATAAAAGAAGGTCTGTTAGCCATTGTTAGATGCTACAAGCTGGGAAGCTAAATTGTTATTCCGGAATGGAGGGAGAAATTGCGGGAAGCAGCATATGATGACTAGAATTAGGCATCTCCCAGAACATTCCCAGAAACAAGCCTTCCTATGGTGTGATGGGGAGAAAACTTACTGATGACTTGGGGTGTCCAGAAGTAGCCATTATAAAATGTAACTAAAGTAAATTAAGCTGTCATCATAACCATGACACACAGGAAGCTAGGGAGCCTGAAAAGGCAGGTTTCTCTAATGCATAAGAAATGTTACCATAAAAAAAGGAGTGCTGGGGCTTAGAATTTGTCAGCATTTATGCTGCACAGTCTCAGAAGGAAAACACTGCCTGATGGACACAAGGAAGGTAGCTCTGTAATAAAGTGGAAGAAGAAAGCCTCAAGCAACCAACAGAATTCTCCACCTCGACATGTACTGATTCAGTAAGAGACTCCCTGGAGAGTGATTTCCTTCACCAGGCACCTCAGCACTGGGAGAGTGCCCTAGATTTTTCTCCCTTCATTCTATCATGGTTTTCTCCTGGGGCCCTACGCTTCACGTGTAACAGGCGAAATTATCGTGTCCACGTTCTCCTCCCTGAACAGACCACGTGGCCACGGCCTGGGAGCCAAGGAACAGAGGCCGCCAGCTGGCAGACAGCCAGAGCCACTCAAGGGCGGCTCGTGTCTCACCCTGTACTTTCTGGAAGGAAAACGTCTCTTCTCTACATTCATCCTGCACCAGCTGGTGTAAGAAGTCAGATCTGGGGTTGTTCCCAGATCAAAGGAGTTGCTTGTTGTAGCCTTGGGAGTAGGAGCAGTTGTGTGTGTGTGTGTGTGTGTGGGTGTGGGTGTGTGTGTGTTTTCCTAGGTTCCAAGTCACTTGCCAGGGCGCTGACAAACACACACTTTGCCTTCTTTGGCAGCTCAGCCTTGCTGAGATCACAGACTGAGGACAGTCTTTACTCAAAGCGAAAGTAGATTTCTCTCTGTTAAATGCTGAGGTGAGAGGTATTTCTGTTTAATTACAATAATTTCTGATTTCCAGCATACAGGCTTGAAACCATAGCAGAAGGCATCTTCAACTTGTAGGAAGTCTCAAACGTAAACAGATTGGGTTCTCAAATTTTGAGAGTCAGTCATTTGAAATTCCTCACAGGAATTTAATGTAAACCAGTACATGGAAGGTACATGGGAACAGATGCGTCTTCTAGCTTTGGAGTCGTTTGGCCGAGAAATGGGCTTTCTTAGGAGGGATGGATTTCTCGTCAACAGAAGAATGGACCACCACCCTGGCGAGCTCCCAGGTTTCTTCTCCAAGGTGTTTCAATTATTACTTCTCTAGATACCTTGTACATATATTTAGAATTTTAAAAAATAAAAGCTTATATGATTTCAGTCATCAAACGAAAAAATAAATAAACAATAAAATGGAAATGGAAACCATTCTTGAATTACCACGACTGCTAGTGTTTGAGGAAAAACAGTTTACTTAAAAGCAGGTGGGACGGCGTGGAGACGTTCGTGGATCTTCCAGTGAAACTTAGAGAAACGCTGTCCAACTTTCAAGATACAAGTCCAGCCCTTTGTCACATGACCCCCCTCCCTCAGTGCAGATGTCTCGATATCCCTAGTTTTGAGCCCAGCCTGCGGGGAGCCCCAGCCCATAAATGGCTGTGCCCTCTGCACATGTCACAGGGCTTTACCCTCTAAGGGCCAACAGCACTGCCCATAACCTTCATTAGACAGGGATTATGTATCTAAGTCAGCAGGAGAATGAGGTTCTCTTTTCTCCAAAATGACGAATGAAATAAGTTGCATAGACACAAATCCCTTACAATTATAAATAAATAAATAAATAAGAACTGAGAATGTAACGCAATGATGGCACTTTATTGAGCAGGGAATTGTTGAGAGAAAAATATTGACATGTTGTGAACAAAACAGATTTGTCACAGAATTATGCCCTGGAAAGGAGCTCAGAAACCACCCAGTTCACGTCCTGCGTATATACCCCTTCCTAAACAGTTGTTGTCTAATGCCCCTTGTTGCTACTCTTATTGCTATTGTGAGATTACTATTTGTTTTAAGGCTCATCTCTTCCCTGGAAAGAAAAGTGCCCTAGTTCTTTCTCTGGTTCCACTTTCCTATTCTGTCTCCATTTCCCATGCTCCAAATCCCCAACTTGGGGAAGCTGAAATAATCATTACACTGTTTTACTCCTATGTGTTCAGATCATAAAAGAAAGACACACTATAGCCTTTGATACTTGACCTTCATCATAGCCCTATCAAGTTACCTATTCTGCACAGCTTGATACAAAGCTAAACTGTGTGAACAAAAGAATGCAGAAACAAACAACTGTTATCAGGGAAAAGAAGTAACAAGAGCAAAGATAATATATATCAATGTAAAGACTCCCAGTTCTGTTTCAATGGTAAAGATTTGCCTGAAGCTCTCAACCACCAGGTCCACTGGAACCTGAGGAATGATAATGTTGGCTTTCTGAACCTTGGGACTTTCAGTTAACTTAACGCTTGGACTCTGTCAACCTCTGCCCCATTCTATGCTGAATTCTTCTCTGCTCAAGCCCCCTCATGAATATGCATGGACCCTTAGCTTAAAACTTCAGTTTTTGTTTCATTTTGTTTTGTTTTGTTTGCGGTAAGCAGGCCTCTCACTGTTGTGGCCTCTCCCGTTGAAGAGCACAGACTCCGGACGCGCAGGCTCAGCGGCCATGGCTCACGGGCCCAGCTGCTCAGCGGCATGTGGGATCTTCCCGGAGCAGGGCACGAACCCCTGCATCGGCAGGCGGACTCTCAACCACTGCGCCACCAGGGAAGCCCAAAACTTCAGATTTGCTGTTTGAGGAGAGACTGCTTTGGGAAAGATCCTCAGCATTCTCCTTACTTGCTGTAAGTAATAAATCCTTCCTTCTCCTGCTCTTTGGTTTGGTTGTGTCTTTTGACAGCTAGCAAGAGGCAAACCCAGTTTTGGGGGTAACACTCTCTCATGCTTGTGCTTATGTAATGGAAATCTTGTACATGTATTTTGTATTGTGTAGTTTTTGCTTTGAAAACATAAGAAAGTTAAGTTAATCTTGCATGAAATATGATAAACAGAGTATCTGCCACAGCGAACACTCAGTCACTTGTCCTAACCATAATTGGTACAAATGGTATTTTACATTGCTCTCCTCATGCTACTATAAATGCCTGTTTTATTTTAGACACGCTCAATAAATGTTTCTCTCGCTAACTCAATTACAGAGCCCATGTAAATGAAATCAAAAGCAACTTGGACTTGTTGTTTTCCTAAGAATTGTGTAGCAGGATCCTCTGATATTCATAGGCTGTAGTTTTTAATTAATTGCAATCAAGATCAACAGAAAACTCAATCAGGAATCAGCCTCTAAGAACAAAACAGGAAGCTATTTGAGCTGCTGTGGATGACTGCACGGGTGGTCTGATGAAACCATGTCCACAAATCCAACAGAAAACATTCAAAGGAAAATCAAGAATCAGTTTCAGAGGAGGCACGCACCTGCACTGTTATTTTGTCTACAAACTCCAAGAGAGCTTGGCATCTCCCAAAGCTTGTGTCAGAAGGAGAGTGAAGGGGAAACAGGAAATGCCAGAGGGAGATGGACCATTTCTCTGTCAGGGGTCATCTTAGCTAAATTCAGGAGGACACAGCAATTTTTTTTATATATATAGTATTTTTTTAATCTATTTATTCAATTATTTATTTTTGTCTGTGTTGGGTCTTGGTTTCTGCGCACGGCCTTTCTCTAGTTGCTGCAAGCGGGGGCTACTCTTCCTTGCAGTGTGCGGGCCTCTCAGTACAGTGGCTTCTCTTATTGTGGAGCACGGGCTCTAGGCGTGCAGGCTTCAGTAGTTGCGGTATGTGGGCTCAGTAGTTGTGGCCCGTGGGCTCTAGAGTGCAGGCTCAGTAGTTGTGGCGCATGGGCTTACTTGCTCCGCGGCATGTGGGATCATCCCGGACCAGGGCTCGAACCCCTGTCGCCTGCATTGGCAGGCAGATTCTTAACCGCTGTGCCACCAGGGAAGTCCAGGACACAGCAATCTAAGAAAAAGAATCAGCAAAAATCAAATAGTTTAAAAAAGAAGAAGAAGAATTTCACCGGATTTTAATTTGCTTAGACAAGGTATTCCTTCCTTTGTTCACTGCTCACTGGAATGGAACGTAAGGGGCCCATCTTGGAGCTTCCCTGTCTTCTTGTTTCTAATTCTTTATTCAGTTTGTAAATAGGACCATACTCCTCAAACACTATAGTTCTTCCCACTGAGACAGGAGGGAAGGGGACAGGGTGCAACCATCAAAAGAATGACACAACTGTTGAGGATACAACAAAAACTGTTTAGAACCTACTAGACCCCATTCTCTCTCAGGTCCCATTCTCCTGCAATGCCATTTGTCTTTTTTTAACCAAATTGAATTGTAAATTCATGAAATAAAAATACATTTTCTAAGGCAAGTCAAGGATAATTTGAATATAAAAATGTTTCTCTGCCCTTTGGCCTCCTCTCTCCCCTCTGCTGTGCATTGGGTATTTGCATTTTGCATCGACCAGACCTCCCCATTGGCAGATATACCTGCTCAGCCATAAAGAACAACATTCTCCTAGCATCAACAAGATAACTCCTTAGGAGGTATCCTTCCTGCTTAATCTCGTAAGGGACCACAATGACCCATGACCCACTACTCACTTTGTACAAATAGACCCGGACTGTGTAAACTGTCAATAATACATCACTGAACGTACAGCCTACTGTCTCAAAACCTTATATAACTGTGCTTTGACGTCTAACAGGTGCAACAGCCCTCAGAGCTTTCTGAGAGCCTCTTCCCGGGGTTATAATCCTCAATTTGGCTAGAATAAAATGTTCTATTTCTTTCTTAGATCAAATGATGAATTTTTTTGTACAAAATCAACTCAAATCTCCTATTTATAAGTAGCATAATATTAATAACCATGGAGGCTGCCCAATGAACGGTGCTTCCCCAGCTCCAGCCAGCTCTCTGGCTGCTGCCTTTCTTCTGGTTCTGGCAGAACAAGCCCCAGCCTATCAATAGGACCTTTCCTCACCCTCAGTCCCCTGTACCCATTCGATCCTATCTCTACCTCCCAAGGGACGCAAATCATCCCCCACAGGACCTCAAAATACTATTTTTTTTAGTGAATAGCAAATGGCAGAACGCTGTGTGTACTATGATCTCAGTTTCATAATAAATTTTTTTCAATAGATAATCAAGTATGTGTTAAAAAGTTGTAGGGCTAGGGGCTTCCCTGGTGGCGCAGTGGTTGAGAGTCTGCCTGCCGATGCAGGGCACACGGGTTCGTGCTCTGGTCCGGGAAGATCCCACATGCTGCGGAGCAGCTGGGCCCGTGAGCCATGGCCACTGAGCCTGCGCATCCGGAGCCTGTGCTCCGCAAAGGGAGAGGCCACAACAGTGAGAGGCCCGCGTACCCCCACAAAAAAAAAAAAAAAAAGTTGCAGGGCTTTTGTACAACACAATAGGAAGGCGTGGTAACATGGGAAGCTTTCACTTTCGTTCGTGATATTTAAACTTCATATATATTTATACAACTGTCATCTTTAAAATAAAGATCAATTTTTCTAAGACAACCTCTTTTGATTACTCTTTTTTAACACTATTCACGCTCATCTTTTCTGTAATGTTTTTGACAGCTGGATATTTTTGCCACTGTTTAAATGTATATAGTTATGCATATATTTTTCCTTCTTTCTTTTTTTTCTTTCAGTTATTGTCCTCTCTCCTCCCTTATATTAAAAATCTCCTTAAGATTAATGTAAATTTTATATCAGGTAATAGACGAGATTGTCTACAATCAAGAGACATGAATGCCTCTTTTAATACTCCTTAGAGCCCAGTTCATGGTAGACACTCTGTTGAACAACTAAATGAGGAGTGAGTATGTATAGTAATGAAGGAATCACACCAGCCCTTGGACCTATGTAAAACCTGCTTTAATATTCATTTTTTTCATCAGCAGTTGTGTATTTTCTCCAAAATATATATAACATGTATTAAATTATATAAGCCCCAGTAATTCTCGAAAACCTCCTTCTCTTTGTTTACAGCTGCCAACAAATTTACCAAAGCCAGATTTTCTTACCAACAATTTCAGTCACTCCTGACGACTGGTCAAAAACCCAGGACCCTTTTCAAACGATCAACAGATGTGGCGATTTAAGAATTACCGTGCTGGGCTTCCCTGGTGGCACAGTGGTTGAGAGTCTGCCTGCCGATGCAGGGGACATGGGTTCGTGCCCCGGTCCAGGAGGATCCCACATGCCGCGGAGCAGCTGGGCCTGTGAGCCATGGCCGCTGAGCCTGCACGTCCAGACGCTGTGCTCCACAACGGGAGAGGCCGCAACAGTGAGAGGTCCATGTACTGCAAAAAAAAAAGAATTGCGGTGCTAATGCAAACTCAGCCAGGGTCAATAGTGACGGATTCCACTTAGCTTTCTCAGGTTGGATGAAACAAGATTTTACAGCTTTTTATATCACCTGCTTTTCCAGCCTTGTATTTGTCTATCAACATTTAATTGTACTTCCAATGGCTGGAGACAAACCATCTTTTCTTCTTTCCAAATGAGAATTTGTAGGGGTTTTCTAGTCCCATTTGCCACCAAGTGCTCATCAGAAGATGAACATCCTAGCAGGAGGTCAGTGATAACGAAGGAAAAAAAGAGTTCAGCTCCCAGGCCCAGTGATGGAACCAGCAGAGGACCTTACCCAGCTCAAGTTGCCATGGCAAACCGCCTAATGAAAAAATGCTTCCATTCTGAACTCATCACCAGAGGGTGATTAGAATGTAAATAATGGTGAGATATGTAGGTGATAACATTTTTCTGTTAAAAGAAATACGATGCAAAGCACATTCCCTTTGATTAGTCACCTGCAGTAGGTGTGGCTACTGTTTATCCCACACCGAAGCCCTGAAGCCTTTTACAAAACCTACTGTTTTCCATCGGATCTTTCTGTAAACTCCCATTATACTGCATAAAAAATATGCAATAATTAAGGCAATTTAAAATTTAAATGGTTTTGGGGCAATTAGAGTGAAGTCTGTCATTTTTCTCACTGTAGGGTATGCATAGTGTATGGGTTAGCATCTGTTCTCAGTAATTCCTCCAATTCAATTACATCACATTTGGAAACTGCAGGCAGATGCAAGGCATCGCTTGAATCACAATTTATCTTTTTTAAAAATTTAATTTTTATTCACATGAAATTCAGGATATGTATCCCTAACCAAAAGTGGGAATTTTACATTTTCCATTCCCATCTATAAAATGCCTGCAGTATTGAAAACCACACGGCCCATTGCGGTAACACAGCCCTCTTGTTAAACACAGCTTTTGCTTTCTGGATTACCTGGACACCTACCACAGGAACTCGTCTCCTGCATGGGGAAAAGTCACACTGTAACTTCATTTTGGCATTGAGATGAGGTGAGCAGGGTGAACAGAGGCATCAGCACGCTGAAAAATCCAAAGAGAAAGAGCTCGGTGTGTTTGGGGCACTCGTTTATGTCTTTGTGCCTGTGTTCATTTGATAAGCATTGCCTGAGCACCTAGTATAACTCTCACCTGTAGAGTAGGACTGGGTGTGTCAGTTAAGCCTTATACACTTGGCCAAAGGCAAGGGGCTACCTTCTCAAAGTTTATCACCATTCTCTTTGTCCATGACCTCACAACAGGTAATAAATCTCATCCTGTAACTCTACCTACATACCGCCACTGATGCTACAAAATAAAGTTTAGTTCAGTGACCTAGTTCTCTCCAAGGTTGCAGCCGTGAGTCACCGCTAGCATTAAGTCACATCTGTGAGAACTACAAAATGGCACCCTCTGAATGAATAAATTACAAAAGCCGCTCCTTTCTCAGGATTTTAGCGCCCACCTTCCCCCTCCACCAAGCTACTTTGACCACGTGGTATCTGCACACCGCAGAGGGATGATGATTCCTTCCCACTAGTACAGATCTGACCCCAACTGCCCCAGCAGAAGCCATTTCCTGCATATCCTGTATCTCTGGGGACTAATGCTACCTTGACTGCTCTACCCAATCCCTGACTTCTTGTGGCTGCCACACCCCCTTCCTCCTTGGTCTAAAACTGTCCCTGGCTTCCCAGGTGTTTTCTGAAAGGCATCTTGGTTGATCCTTACAAGTGTTCTCAGTGGATTCCTCCTCCTTTTTGAGAGACCCTCCATACCCCAAAATGCCTTGAGGTTTTGTTGCAGGAAAGAGAATGGGGCGCGAGAGGATGGTCATAACCCAGGTCTCGGGCAAGTCCCTGGGACGGCTGCCAAGTGTGTGCTCTTGGCTTCGCACAGGAAAGGATTCAAGAGTGAGCCATAGTAAAGAGAAAGAAGGTTTATTCAGGGAGAAACAGAGTGTGGGCCATCTCAGAAGGAGAGAGAGGCACCAGGGTACGGGGTGGTCAGTTTTAATAGGGGTGGGTAATTTCGTAGGCTAATGAGTGGGAGGAGTATTCCAGCTATTTTGGGGAAGGAGTGGGGATTTCCAGGAATTGGGCCACTGCCCACTTTTTGGCCTTTTATGGTCTGCCTTGGAACTGTCATGGCGCCTGTGGGTGTGTCATTTCGCTCGCTGATGTGTTACAATGAGTATATATTGAGGCTCAAGGTCTAGTGGAAGTCAATCATCTGCCATCTTGGACCTAGTTGGTTCTAACCAGTTTATGTTGTGTCCTTAGGCTATGTCATTCTTTTAAAGGTTGGGCCCTGCTCCCTTCCTGTCTCAGTTTAACAGTGCAAGTGCCCTTGATTCTATACATAGCTCACAGGATGCCTGCCTCACCCCAAACCTATACTTCTTCTAACTCTATTGATGGAAGGTAGAGCACCCCATCTCCACACCCGAGAAGTGTGATACAAAACAAAACCCCACAGGAATTAGCCTATGGAGACTGAATGGTCATTATGCTAAGAGCATGGGCTTGAGAAACCTGGAGGAAGATGGTGGTTTGAGTGTGTGTCTCAGATCCCTCTCCATCTCAACTCCAGAGCAACACAACACCAGTCAAGCTGGAAGAGTCTGGAGGGTGCACTGGAGGCCATGGGTTCCCCCAACATCTCTGAAAGAGAGATGTATCTTCTTGGTGTCTGGGGAGACCCAAGGAGTCTGTAGCTGAATAAAAGGGGAGTTTAGCAACTCGAAGTGGGGTATTCCCTAGGCACCAGAGCCTAGATTGTTTTCAGGGAAGTTCTTTATCTGCCCATTTGTAGCATAGGTTCTGGAAGAATGTGCACATTCCTGTTGACCATGAAAGCCGAGGAGATTTGCTAAGTCCTTTGCTGGGGAAGGCTGTCACTTGAATCACTCTCAGAGAGACATTGCAACATTCTAGTTTTGTTCATAGAGGGATCACCAGCTTGACACTGCTCAGGAGACCTCGACATCCTGACCAGTGTGAGCGCTGAAGGAACAACCAAAGTGAGCAGGTTAAAAATATATAAATTTGTATCTAAAAGGACTCAGTAACCTAGGAAAGGGAGAGAGAAAGGCAAGGAAGAATGGAATATCTGGATAGTGGCTCCCACTGGAGGAGAACTAGGGAAGACCCAGAGGATAACTTTGAACAGGTGACTAATAAGAAACCCAAGGAGATTTAAGTAGAATACCTGAAATACATTCTGGAAGTTTAAGAGAGAAAAAAGAAAACTTGATGCTATGGACTGAATTGTACCTCTCCACCACCACCCTCAAAAAAAAATTTATGTTGAAGCCCTCACCCACAATGTGACAGTATTTGGAGATGGGGTCTTTGGGAGCTAATTAAGTTTAGATGAGCTTATGAGGGTGGGGCCCTCATGATGGGAGTAGTGCCCTTAGAAGAAGAGATGCCAGAGAGCTGAGCTCCCTCTCTCCCGCTCTCCCTCTCTCCCTCTCTCCTCCCCCACCCCCATGTGAGGACACAGAGAGAAGGCAGTCTTCTACAAGCCAGGAAGACAGTTCTCACCAGAACCCAACCATGCAGGCCCTTGATCTTGGACTTCCAGCCTCCCAGTGTGTGAGAAAATAAACTCCAGCACCCCCCACCACCCACCCAGCCTAAGGTATTTTGTTGTGGTAGCCTGAGCTAATTAAGACACTTGACATCTTTATTTTAAAATTCAATATATGAATTGGAAAAGAAGATGATCGTGGCTGAGATCCAAATTAATGGTCCACAAGATCAAGAACTCATAACCCAAAGCAAAAACACAATGAGATGAAAATCCCAAGGGAAAACACAAGAGGTTCAGAGGAGCAATCAGTCCTTGATATCACTCAGATTTCAGGGCAAATGCATATTTTCACACCTGCAAGGATATATATGATCAATGTTCCCTAGCCAAGGAAAATAGGAAGTACTTACCCAAATGCCAATTGACTGAGATCAGACACCCCAAGAGAGGAAAAGATGAGGGGAGAGGAAATGGTAGTGAGCAATGATTCTTTCAATTGATAGCTACACTAAATGGATAGTGCTAGTGTGTCAGGGAATCTATACTATGAATGGCATAGGAGAAAACTTCACATAGAAGGGATATGCTTAATGGAAATAAAAGGACAACTTTTAAAATATTGTAACAGGAGAGTGTAACATACATCTTTCAGAATTTGACAAATCAAGCAGAGAAAAATCAATAATAATAGAGAGGACTTGAATGATATAATCAACAAGATCAATTTAATAAGTATAGAGAACTGTGCTTTCCAGAGAATACAACTTTTCTCTTGTATCCATGTTATAAAAATTAATCATGTGCTTACCCACAAAGAAAACCTCCCCAAAGTAGAAATCTCACAAGCCATATTCTTGGTTCCTACTCTAACAAAATGAGAAATAAGCAATAAGAAGATGATCCCAAAACTTACATTATTAGAATTAAGGAACACTCCCTTAATCAATCTTTTATCAAAAGCATATCAAAATTTGTTTGCAACTTACCTGAAAATGCATCCAAAAACTAAGCAAGACTGATGGATGGACAGAGGAATGCGTAGTTGGGTGCATATGTGATCCAATAAATAAAGCAAAATGTTCATTGTAGAATTTGGTCGTGATGTTCACTATATGATTCTTTCAACTTCTCTGTATGTTTGAGCCATTCTGTAATAAAATATTGGAAGAAATGTATAAAAAACTAAAATAAACAATCAACTAGAAAGTACTGAAAGGAAGGTTTTATACCAAAACCATAGCTTAAAATGTTTTTTCTAAATAATGTGATCCCCTTATTTATTATTTAAAGGGGTTCATTTGTTTTCTTTCCAAATATTTTTATCAATTAGGTACTATGTGCCAGGCATTTTCCTAAGAGTTTACATATATTAACTCATTTAATCTTCACAACCCATTATACAGAGCAGAAAAATAAGGTACAGAGAGTTTAAGTAACTTGCCCAAGGTCACACAGCTTATAAATGACAAAACCAGGCTTTGAACAAAAGCAGCTAGTGTTCAGTCCATGTACTTAATCACTGCATTAGATTGTCTCTTCTAAGTTTTTCAAATTAAGAAAATAGATTAAAATTGTTCAAAAACAGAGCTAAAAGGATTGATTTAAAAAAATAAAAGCTGGGGCTTCCCTGGTGGCGCAGTGGTTGAGAGTCCGCCTGCCGATGCAGAGGACACAGGTTCGTGCCCCGGTCCGGGAAGATCCCACATGTCGCGCGGAGCGGCTAGGCCCGTGAGCCATGGCCGCTGAGCCTGCGCATCCGGAGCCTGTGCTCCGCAAAGGGAGAGGCCACAACAGTGAGAGGCCCGCGTACCGCAAAAAAAAAAAAAAAAAAAAAAAAAGATAAAAGCTGAAATAAGTCAACTATACTTCAATTAAAAAATAATAAAAATAAGGACATTTCAACAATTTAAAAAAGATAAAAGCTGACATTAATTAAATAAATATTATGGAAAAAAGATAAAAACTAAAACTTGTTATTTAAATAGATTTCTAAAATAGAAAATCGCTAGAAAGCATAATTACCAAAAAAGAGAAAGCTAATATATAATTCTTAGAAATGAATAAGTCAATTTTACTAGAGGTGTGGAGTAAATTAAAATATCAGAAAATATTAGCTGCCCTTTAGTAATAAATTTGAATATCTGAAAGCAAATTAGTATAACAAAAGTCAATCAAGGATAAAGAGAACACCTAAACAGACCAATAATGAGAGATGACATTAGAATATTAAAGTACTCCTATTTAGAAAGGCACTTGGTCCATTTGGTTTTCTTGCTGCTCTCAAACTTTTGAATAAAAGTAAATTTTTTCTTTTTTGGCCACGCTGTGCATCTTGCAGTATGTTAGTTCCTCGACCAGGGACTGAACCTGGACCACGGCAGTGAAAGCACCGAGTCCTAACCACTGGACTGCCAAGGAACTTCCAAAAGTAAATTTTTATTTCTTAGTCTTTTCTAGGTCTTTGAAAAAGATAGAAGATAAACTTAATATAAGTTTCAGAGAACTATGCAAACAGTATGTTTGTTCCATTTTCATAAAAGTGAACAAAAATGTAAACATTACTCATGGGTATATATTTTGTTCAGGCATAAAAAGCATTGTGAACAGTGACAAACCAGGTTGCTAGAGTTGTTTATTTCAAGAGGATGAAAATTGGGAGGGGTGGAAGTTAAAATGGGCTTTGAAGTCAGCCAAACCCAAATTTGGGTCCCAGCTCTGCCATCTACTCCTTGTGTGACCTCGCTCATTTGTGTAACCTCTGTCTTCATGAAGGGCTTATAGTGATCAATTAACATAATGCATTTAGAAGCCTGATCCATATATGGTAGTAAAGAAACTCTGGCTATCAGAGCTAGAATTCCCTTTTCCTCCTAATGTGCTCGTCATAGCAGTAAGAAGTGAATGTCTGTGTCACCCAGGTTCACACCTCTAAATGTCAGCTATATCCTGAAATTCATATTCTGCATGTTTCAAAAGGCACATAGGCTTTCTAAAGTTTCCTACATGGTACCATTAACTTGCAAATTTCCAAACCATGTCACTGAGACCCAAAACTAATGGGAGGTTGGTTCCACAAGATCTAAATGGGCCTTACGGAGGAGGGTTGCCATCAAACAGAATATGTCTGTTTCCAGTTCTGCAAAAATCCATCCCCATGAATCTGCAAAGAGAGAAAATCTGGTTAACTGCCCCCTTTCTACCATTTTTAGAGATGTGGGTACAAGTCCTGGCCGTCACAATCACAAGGTCTATTTAGGTATACTTCTTCCCCAGTGATGGACTGAATTTTGTTTCCCCCCCAAATTTTATATGGTGAAATCTTAATCTTCAGGGCAACGGTATTAGGAGGTGGGACCTTTGGGGAGTGATTAGATCGTGAGGGTGGAATCTGCATGATGGGATTAGTCCTATAAAAGAGGTTCCCACAGAGCACTCTCAAAACTTCCGCCAGGTGAGGTTATAGCAAAAGACTGCCATCTAGGAAGCAGGCTCTCTTGCCTGACACCAAATAGGCTGGCGCCTTGATCTCAGACTTCTGAGCCTCCAGAACTGTGAGAAATACTGGGTTTTTGTTGTTCTTGTTGTTTGTTTGTTTATAGGCCACCAGTCTATGGGATTCTGTTGGAGCAGCCCCAACGGACAAAGGCACCCACTAAAGACCATGCCTCCACCCAGACATCAAAGGCCAGTGAGGCTTTACAAATACACCTTCACAACTCTCACCAAAGACAATCAAATGTGAAGCACAACTTAATTTTTGGTAGAACACAAATGCCTGGCATGCACACGTACTTCTAACACACAATATATTGGAAACTCAGAGTGTAAAAGAACTGGAGGGAGTTGGTGATAAGCTAAAAGCATATCTTCTAGGGGAAATGCTTCTGGGAACAGTTTTGTTCCGGAAATATGGGCCCTCTCTCCAAATGCCAAATAAACTGAGGAGATGAACCATATAATTCAAGGTTCCCAATTACTTTCACTAGAAGGAAATATCCTGCTGATTGGGCAAAAGCGTTTTCTGTGAGTTGAATAATGTGGGTAATTTCCTTAACTCTATTCCATTTTGCCCATTTCCATGCCATCCAATCCGCAACCTGTGATCTCACTAAAGCTTCAAGTCCATTACAGTGCAAAGGTCGTCTTCTCCCCACACAAATCAGCTCCGAATGACCATGAAAGGCTCGTTGCTGCTGCGGGGAGCCTGCAGTACTGGAAAGCAGCCAGCAGCTGTCACAGATGCCACAACAGCTCGTGGTCCTCCGTCAATGCCTGTTCCACAGACCCTTAACTTCGGGGACGTGCCATTCGTCCCAGCACCAGCTGGCACGGTGACAGGTCTGTCTGTGGAGGGGTCTTCGCTAGCGCCGTCCTCTCGGCAGGGTTTTGGAGGATGAGGTGCTGCAGATACTCATCTTTCACTTCAGGACATGTCATCCTGCTAAATGAAGAAGCCCAACCCCCTTTGGGGTTCCCTGGATCTCCAGCACAGAGGGACACATGTACCGTCACCTTCAACGGCTCCACCCGGCCTTGTGAACAGCTGCTGTCCAGCAGCAGAAACAGCCTGACTGCCTGGCAACCCCCTCACGGTGGATGTAGGGGGTCACGGCCCCCATGCCACTAGGTGAAAGGTTTTGCGACCCCCTACAGCTTGAGACCATCAGCAAACGCAGCCAAGAGATGGACGCCCAGTGAGGAAGCAAAGGGCGCAGCGCTGACATGAAGTACCGCTGAGGAAAATGAAAAACGATGTTTCGCTGACCTCAGCCCAACCCTCTGTCCGTTGTCTTGGAGGCGTTCCAAGCTTGTAGGCTTCAGAGGAAGCTCTGGCAGAGGCCAAATGTGCTCTGTGTGCTCAGAAGTTCATCAAGGTCTCTCCTTGCTGTCCCAGGCCCCCGGAAGGAGCGGTGGGGCTGCCAGCAGGTTCCAGGGTGAGGGATGCAGGGGCCAGGGAGTGAGTGAGGGGGAGAATGGAGATGTTGCAGGAAGGGGACCCCTTCCAGGGCCCGAGAGTGGGCTCTTGTCTAACACTCGGAAATGCGTTGTCCGAGGAGACACACGTGCTGACAAAGTAACAGACTTTATGGGGAAGGGGCACCTGGGGGCAGAGAGCAGCAGCGTGAGGGAACCCAGGAGAACCGCTCTGCCACGTGGCTCGCAGTCTCGGGTTTTATGGTCATGGGTTAGCTTCCGGTTGTCTCTGGCCAATCACTCTGACTCAGGGTTCTTCCTTGTGGCCCGAGCATCCCTCAGCCAAGATGGATTCCAGCGAGGAGGATTCTGGGACGTTGGTAAGACATATGGACTGGAGTCTCCTCTCTCCTTTTGACCTTTCCCGAATTCTTCTGGTTGGTGGTAGCTTGTTAGTTCCACATCCCTTACCAGGACCTCCTGTTTAAGATAACTCATGCAAGTGGTTACTATGGTGCCTGGCCAGGGTGGGCGGTTTTAGTCAGTGGTTCCCCTAACAGAGTGGTGTGTAGGCTGAGAAGAGGCAGCGCTGTACCTTTTTAGACCTCCAGGCAGGCTGTAGATGGGGAGAGGGGAGCGCGTGATGTGCAGGATGATGGAAGCCAAAGGAGAGTAAGAAAATAGGCTATGTGTCTTTTTTTTTTTTTTTGGTGGTACACGGGCCTCTCACTGTTGTGGCCTCTCCCGTTGCGGAGCACGGGCTCCGGACGCGCAGGCTCAGCGGCCATGGCTCACGGGCCCAGCCGCTCCGCGGCATGTGGGATCCTCCCGGACTGGGGCACGAACCCGTGTCCCCTGTATCGGCAGGCGGACTCTCAACCACTGCGCCACCAGGGAAGCACTGTGTCATTTATTTTTGCCCAAGTTCCAGCTGGGTAGCAGCCTAGGAGCTCACAGAGGGCAGCAGACTTGCTCCTTTGCATCAAAACCCAGTAGGGATGGTTTGATTTACAGTTGAAAAGGTAGCGGAAGAAAGGATTTGCCTTTTTTTTTTTTTAACAACAACAACAAAAAGAGGTTTTCTAAATCACTGTTCAAAGCAAAGAGCCTGAGGCAGGGAATGAGAAACACATTGATCTGAAATCAAACCACCTTAATGGCTATCTTTGGGCAGCTGTGTGTGAGTGTGTGTATATTTGTGTGTGTGTGTGTGAGTCTGTGTGTGTGTAGCCTGGAGGTAAGTAGGCACAGGATGTTATTTGTGTTGGATAAGATAATTTTCAGATATCCTTTGCAGGGGTAAGAGGGAATCTTTGTTTCACATGTGGGTGAACTTCTTGCTTTCATAACATGAAATGCCAGCACCTTGCTACCCAGATCCTGTAAATCTGAGCGAGATTCACTGACATGACCTATGAGGGCTACTGCTCCCCTCCGCTCTCACCCCAGGCCACCCAGTCCCTGGCAGCACTGTGTTAAGAAAAACAAGCATAGACCTGAGAAGGTACACAGGCCAGTTCATAAGCACTGCAAAACTTGTGTGATTGACCCAAAATCCTGGTGCTCACATAGAGTCTATTCACTGAAGTTTAGAAATGGGTCTAAAAATTGTACTCTGCACCATGCTGGGTTCTAGATATATAATAGTAAACACGAGTGACAAGTTGCTTCCCCTCATGCAGCCTGTGGTCTAGCTGGGGAGAAAGACTTTATACAAATGAATATGGAATTTAAAATGTGGATAGCCAAACAGAGAAAGATAAATACCATATGATATTGCATATATGTGGAATCTAAAAAAAAAAAAAAGGATATAAATGAACTTATTTACAAAACAGAAACAGACCCACAGACACAGAAAACAAACTTATGGCTACCAAAGGGGAAAGGGTGGGGGGAAGGATAAATTAGGAGGTCGGGATTAAGAGATACACACTACTATATTTAAAACAGATAAACAACAAGGACCAAACTGTATAGCACAGGGAACTAGACTCAATATTTTGTAATAGTGTATAAGGGAAAAGAATCTGAACAAGAATATAAATATATATAACTGAATCACTGTGCTGTACACCAGAAACTAACACAACATTGTATTTCAACTATACATCAATAAAATAAAATTTTAAAATGTAATTAAAAACATTTTTTTAATGTGGATAAATGTGATGAAGAAAAAGTGCAGGACACTTTGAGAAAGATTTGTATGAGAACTTTGTTTAGGTTGTGAGGCCCACAAAGGCTGAGGCCTAAATAATAAAAAGCCAGCCAGGCAAAGGGGGTGGGAAGGGTGGTCCTGGCAGAGGGCACAGCATGAGCAAAGGCCCTGAGGTAGGAAGGAGATTGGAGAATTTGAGGAACTGTAAGAAAGGAAGAGTAGAAGGAGATAGAGACGTAGAGGAAAGGAGAGGCCAGATCACATAGGGCCCTTTAGTCACGGTACCATTTTTGTATTTTGAAAATAGTAGCTTCACAGTGAAAAAAACCTGACAGACACCATGTTGACCAAATAATAAAAGTTAACACCAGCAGTGGCATATAGAGTCATTCTACGCCTCCTGGTAGGATGTGCTGAGAAGGGCACAACGTCATTTCACTGATATTCTAGCCAAAGCCTGCATAATCTGCATTAATTATGAAGAAACATCAGGCAAACTCAAAATGAAGAGCATTCTACACGATAAGTGGCCCATAATTTTCAAAAATGTCAAGGTCATGAAAGACAAAGATTGAGGAACTCTTCCAGATGAAAGGAGACAAGAGCACTAAATGTGTGATCCTAGACCCCAAAAACGAGGTTGGTGGGACAATTGATGACAATTGACTAAAGTCTACATATTCGAGAACACTATTGCGATGATGTTAATTTTCTGATTTTGACAGCTGGACTGTGGTTTTGTAAGATGTTAACATTTGGAGAGGGGACTTCCCTGGTGGTGCAGTGGTTAAGAGTCCACCTGCCAATGCAGGGAACATGGGTTCGAGCCCTGGTCCAGGAAGATCCCACATGCCACGGAGCAACTAAGCCTGTGCACCACAATTACTGAGCCTGGGCTCTAGAGCCCACAGGCCACAACTACTGAGCCCACATGCCACAGCTACTGAAGCCCGTGCACCTGGAGCCCGTGCTCTGCAACAAGAGAAGCCATCACACTGAGAGGCCCGCACACTGCAGCAAAGAGTAGCTCCTGCTCGCCACAACTAGAGAAAAGCCCGCGTGCAGCAACGAAGACCCAACACAGCCAAAAATAATTAATTAATTAATTAATTAATATTTTTAAAGATTGGGGGAAGCTGGGAGAAGAGCCTATAGGAATTATTTGTACTATTTTTGCAAGTATTCTTTAAGTCTGAAATTATTTCAAAGTGAAAAGTCAAAAAATAAATTGAAAGAAATATTTAATTAAAAAAACTTTTTTTAACTTTTAGATCTCAAGGGAATGTTTAGGTTTTTAAACATCTGTCTGACCAGTGCATGGGAAATGGATTGGGGGTAGGACCACAAGGAGGTGGTCATGGTGCCAGGAGTTTTGAGTAAATGGCATCAATTTCCTCAGCTGTCAAATGAGAGGGTCCAGCTATCTGTATTTACAAGGCAGGTTCAGACTTACCTGCATTGGAGTCACCTGGGGAACTTCAGCCCTTCAGATCCCTGGGGCCCACCCCTTCATGCTGATCAGCAAGAGAATAGTGGTGTCTTGGTCAACTCCAGCTGCTATAACAAACTATCACAGATGCAGGGGCTTAAACAACAGACATTTACTTCTCATAGTTCTGAGGCCGAGAAGTCCAAGATCAAGGATCCTGGTGAGAGCCCTCCTCCGGCTTGTAGACGGTCACCTTCTCGCTGTGTCCTCACTTGGCAGAGAGAGAGTTCTGGAGCCCCTCCTCTTCTTATAAGGGCACCAGACCTATCAGATTAGGGCTCCACCCTTATGTCCTCATTTAACCTTATCTCCTTATAGGCCCTATTGTTACCCAAGAACTGGGTTCCCCTCTTGGTGAGTGTCAAGACGAAAGACACAACCAAGCCAAAGATCGGGAGAAGGTTTTATTCCTTGCAGCAAGTAAGGAGAACACCAGGGATCTTTCCCAAAGCAGAGTCTCCCTGAACAGCGAAATTGGGGAAGTTTTAAGCTAAGCGTCCATGCATATTCATGAAAGAGCTTGAGCAGAGGAAAATTCAGCATAGCATTGGGGCAAAGGTTGACAGAGTCCAAGTCTTGGTTGATTGAAGTCAGGAGGGTCAACATCATCATTCCATCCTCCACTGGGGGCCTGAGTTCCTGCAGAGCTCAAAGATATATTAGTATGTGTATCCTTTGAGGAGGCACTAGGCTCTGCTTTATCATTGCACTGTTGTTTGACTGCCTTCTCTCCATTCCTGCATTCCTTCGTTCCCTCAGGTTCGTTGATTACTGAGACCTGTTCAAGGCCAAGCATTGTGGCCAGGCTTAGATCACAAAATGGCTTAGGACAAAATGGCTTCTCTTACGTCAAAGAAAGCCATTCCTGGTTCTCTTTCTCTGGGGACCCCCTGACCTATCTGCTTACTCTATCTTCAAATACAGTCACATCGTAGGCGTTAGAGCTTCAACATATGAATTTGGGGGTAGGAGGGATACACTTCAGTCAGTAGCACATGGAGTCTGGGAACCTGTCATCTTGTATTAGGAACTTTCCCGGGCAATTCTGTTGTTCCTCTGAGATTGGCACCTGGTGGCTCTGGGTTGGGGAATTCTGGAATTCCGCACCTTCATCCCCACCGTGAGCGCCGCAGGCCCTTGTGGGCTGCTTGCTGTGCCTCATAACCCATCTTGCTCAGTTCGCTGCATTTCATCAGAGCACACAGTATGGCTCCAGGCTCTGCCACCACTCTCCTGCTCACCAGCCATGTGAGCCCGGGAAGGTCACTTCCTTCTCGTGGCCTCAGTTTCCTCATCTGAATAGTGAGGCGATTGCACAGATGATCTCTGCAAGATCCCTATGTGCTATAAAACTCTGATCCCTGAGACTAATGTTCCAGAGGCTTCCATTAGGCCCAATTCAGGGGTTAGCAGAGAATATTAAAAAGCACTCAGGATCCCTCACCCCATGGCAACTAAGAATATTCTATCTCCCGTGCAAAATCCACCCCATCAAAAAACAAAAGAGCCTCTGGCATATTACCACCTTGTAAAATCTAGGTATCAGGGAAACCTCAAAACAGGAGTTCTCCCCTTGTTTTGAAGTGCTACATGTCAGCTGTCCTTACCCAGAGTCAAAAATCCTCCTCTGCAGTGGGTTCAGGTCTTACGTTTCTCTGGCTTCCCAGGGCTCATGGATTTGCTGCCCTAAACAAGGAACGGTGCTTCTCCACAACACCCCACAGCCTACTGTGATGGACAGGGAACATGGGGAAGGATATTTAAGCATTTTAACAGCGTGGATAAGCGATACCTAAGACATACAGTGCCCATGTCAGAATGCCAAGAGGGGCTGAGCAGGGAGAGGAGCTAGTCTCTGCTTTTGCCGCCTCTGTCCAGCTTAAGCATCGCCCCATCCAGGAAAGCCTTCTCTGAACCACTCCTGTCTACACGATCTTCCCCTTCTATAAATTATTGTGGCATTTACGATCCCTGATCCGTCCCGTCTTCGAAGCCCAGAGAAGCTAAGACCATGTGGGTTTCGCACAGCACTGAATCCCTGGTGTGCTACAGATTGCCTGGCCCAGAGCGAGTGCACAATAAATATTTGTGAGATAAGTGGATGAGCCATTTTTAGCTGATGGACCCGCCTCCTGTTTCAGTCTGTTTCAGGGACTGTGTTTTCATGTCTCCTTCTTAAGACAGGCATAGTCCCTTCCCTTTTTTTTCTTTTTATCCCCAACACCTGCAAAGAGCCTGGTCCATTGGAAGCACTCCACAAACGCTCCCGTGAAGGAATGGAGACTTATGAGCGAACTAGCGGTTAGCACTTAAGGGGGACGCCTCAGTGGAGGTCTCCGGAGGAAATGAGAAGAGGCGCTGCCATGCGGAGAGCGGACACCCACCAACACGCAGCACCCAGACGTCCTGGGCTGGTGAGGGCTCAACGGCATGGCCAAGCTGGAGCTTCTAACAGAAGAGTTTATTGGACAGATTAAGCAGGTGCCTCTTGGGCCCGCGTCACCTCGGATTCCTGCTGCAGCTGCGGACAGCAGTTCTGAGTCACTTCCACTCCATTTACTGTTTTCCTAGAGTCTTCAGTCTCACCCCACACCTCTCTGAGACCTGGAAAGGGGCCCACTTTGTCCACCTCCATGCAGAGCATATGGCAGTTCTGGGGAAAGTTCTCCGCCTCCGGGGCAGCCCAGGATGGGAGCCGCAGAGAGATGCTTCTCCAAGACCATCCTTGGGTGGACAGTTTGCTCCAGGTCCTTGGAAGGGCCGGTAGGACTGCGTCCAGTTGTCCACAGCAGCGACCAGCCCAGTAATCTTCCCTTCCAATGACTTCTCCTCCTCTTTCACTCTCCCTGGCCCCTCACTTCTACTCTTTGAGTTTGGAAAATGAGTAGGTTTAGACAGAGAGAAGAGAGCACATCTTAAGCAGAAAGAAAAGCAGAGCGGAAGCAAAAAGGGAGGGAGGCTAGAAAGACAAAGGACGAGAGACATCATCATTTGCTGTAGTTACATGCGAGATTCAGGGTGGAGCCTGTAACCCAGATCATGGGACAAATGAATGCAGGTATCAGACCCACACTGGTTATCCAACGCTGTAAATGTGGCAGGAGGGGCGGGGAAGAGGAAGATCACAAAACAGCCTAGACACGTGTGTGTGAGGCAGCAACCCTGGCAGAGAAAGTCACCAACCTGGGTCCTCCCCTATTTCAGAATGTGAAGCTGCATCGCCAAAGCTGTTCATTGCACAGCTTGCAGCTTTCCAATCAGCTCCACATTGGCTCCATCAGTCCCCAACAAGAAGACCACTGTGCCACTCTCATGTACCAGGACATAAATATGTAAGCAGTTCGATATTAGCATTAATTAGCAGCGAGAGCCTGGAAATGCTTCACCTAACGCCAGGAAGTGCTGATGGAATTGTGCATCTTTTTCCTGTCGCAGGAGTAGTCAAGAATCATGCATAATGTAAAAGCACAGAGTGCAGCTGTAGCAGCAGGCTGCATCGCAGGAGATTATTTCACTGTGTTTTTATGATCGTGAAGAACTACCTTTCAACCAGGATCCCGAAGCATATACTATCCTACAGCCCTGGGGTGGTACTGGGTGGTGTGGAATCGTAATACACAACAGTAAATACCCATCCCGCTCAGAGGCCCCAAAGCTGGGCTCTTCATTGATGTTCAGTCCATATTTATAGAGTCTAGGAGTGCGGTGGCAGCAACATAAAGCAGGTGCCGCCTGACCAGCTGTGAGGCTGATTCGGACGCGTGGACGAGCCATCCTCTGGCAGAGAGCTGCTCAGCCCAGGAAAGCCCAAATTGTTCAGACTCGGAAAAGACGAGCCACAGCCAAGGAAACCCTGTTTCATGGTGTCAGCTCACCTCCTGGTCCTAGAGCTTCTGTGGGTTAGAGCATCTCCGAGGAAAAGTGAGGAAAATCCCAGCGGGCCCCTCAGTGTAGCCTGTTGTTTATTGCCCTCCTTTTCTCAACCACTATGGGTTTGGGTTTTTTTTTCCCCAACAGCTTTATTGGGATATAAGTCACATCCCATACAACTCACACATTTAAAGTGTATAATTGAATGTGTTTTGGTATATTATTCATTTTTTAACTTGTGGTAAAATTTATATATAACAAAATCTGTCATTTTAATCATTTGGGGTAGAATAATTTTTATTGTGGTAAAATATACATGAAATTTGCTATTTTAACCATTTTCAGGCATACAGTTCTCTGCCATTAAGTACAATTCAAATCTTTTAACCATCACCACCATCCATCTCCAGAACTTTTCATCACCCCAGACATAAACTCTCTACTCGTTAAACAATAACTCCGCATTCTCCCCTCTTCCCCCCAGCCCCTGGTAACCTTGAATCTATTTTCTGTCTCTATGAACTTGGCTATTCTAGATATTTCATGTGAGTGGAATCATGCAATATTTGTCTTTTCATGTCTGGCTTATTTGACATAGCATAATATCTTCAAGGTTCAGCCATGTTGTAGCATGAATTAAAATTTCATTCCTAATAATGCCATTTGCAGCACATGGATAGATTGGTGGTTTTCATCCACAGCATCTGTACCATTTTACATTCCCACCAGCAATATATGTGAGTTCCAATAGACTTCTTATTCTCCGTTTGTTTTTTTTTAATTATAGCCATCCTAGTAGTTGTAAAGTGGTTTCTTGTGGTTTTGATTTTCATTTTTCTGATGACTGGTGATATTGACCGTCTTTTCATGTACTTATTGGCCATTTGTATAGCTTTCTTTGGAGAAATGTGGTATTAGTTTGCTAGGACAGCCATAACCAAATGCCGAAGACAGGGTGGCTTAAACAACAGAAATTTATTCTCTCACAGTTCTGGTGTCTGGAAGTTCAAGATCAGGGTGTCAGCAGGTTTGGTTTTTCCGAGGCCTCTCACTAAGGCTTTTAGACGGCCACCTTCTCCCTGTGTCTTCATATGGACTTTCTTATGTGCCTGTCTGTGGCCTAATCCTCTTGTAAGGACACCAGTCCTATTGCATTAGGGCTCACCCCGATGACCTCATTTAACCTTAATTCCCTCTTTATAGACCCCTATCCCCAAGTACTGTCACATTATGAGGAACTGGGAGTTATGCCAACATATTAATGCGGGAGAAGGGGGACACAACTCAGCCCATAGCAGGTAACAAATGTCTACTTAAATCCTTTGCCCATTTTTTAAAATTGGGTTGTAACCACTGAGTTTCGATGTTGAATGTGTGGTTTAATTTTTATCTTAGAGAGGTGAAGTTCAGGTTAGGAAAAGAGAGAGAAAACCTATAGTGATTACTAGGTTTTAATCTCAAAATTTTTTTCATTTGATCAGATCTAAGCACACTCACACTGTCCCAAAGGACATACGTCTCTTTCTCTCCATAGAGCTTCAACCATACTAGCACTAAAATAATACAATACTATCCATCAGCGGTAAGCAAAAAATCACTATATTATGCCTCAGTCATATAGTAAATCAGTTTTCAAATGCCTGCTAGACTGTAAATTACTTGAAGGCAAGCATTATTTTGTACTTAACTTTGATTCTGGCTCCATGTTTGTTGAGTAAGTCATAGTCCCAGGCCATAACAACATTTTTTTCATGTAATAAACACAATAACCCATGTGGTAGGTATTATTATCCCCATTCCACAGATGATGAAATAGGGGCTCAGAGAAGTCAAGTGGCTTGTCAAAGGACACACAGTAAGCAGCAGAAGGAAAATGTGTGCCTGGATCTAGCCAACTCTTCTTTCCACTCTACTATGATTCCTTTCTCCATAAAGGTGGAAGTAAAATATAAGTGAACTGTAAGTGAGAAGCATTTATTCCAATGAGATTTCTGACTGAGCTGAGCCCATCTCCAAAAGGTAAATGTTTGCCTTTTAGAAGGTATCATTGTCTGTCTTCACACAGGTTTTTCTTCCTTTCCTTACTTCCTAAATTTTTATTTTAGGCCTTGCTAAAATCAAGGAGAATCACACCTCTGGCTTAGATTTGCCTACCAAAGGGGCTTAACAAAATAATGGGTCCTAAATAGTTGTGCAGTGTGTTAAAAAACAGTCTCCTGTCTTCGGTGGTAGAAAAAAACAGCTGTCTAATCAGGCCAATTTCTCCATGTTGCTTCAATTTCATACATTCACTGACAAGAATCCTCTTAGTATTGATACCATAAGCCAAAATTATTTTTTGAACTAAAGTTTTCTAATGTCAATCATAAAGGAGTATGTTTTAATTTCTTATGTACATATGAATTAAATAAATATTATATTAATAAACAAGAACTCAATTTCAAAATATGCTTTATTCATGGTAATTGTAATAAAGACAGAGGATTTTTTTTAAATCAAAAATGATAGGATGGAGGGCAAAAGGTTATGAGATGAAAGTTTTAATACACCAAGAAATTGAAAATAGTCAACGATTATTGTACTTTTTAAGAAGTCTCAATCTAAGACAATGATAACATTCGCAAATTATCCACACTGGTTTCAGCCCTCTGCTGGTGAGATGAATTTCTGTTTTTGCAAACATCCAAGTAGGCCTGGGCTTTTCTTGGTAATGGAATAAGAAGCTTTTGCAGACAAGTCACAGCCCTCTCCCTGGGTGCTGTGGAGCTGCTTCCCACAGGGAAGTGTCTGACCTCTTTATGTCCCCCATGGTGGTAACCTGAGCCATGGTGAATCCAATCAACACTCTCACCTCATCTGATGAGGTCTAATGGGCAGTCCTTCTCCAATGGCTCCATTAACCATCAGTCACCAAAATTGTTAGACAAAGGAGAAATCCATCTAAGGAATTTTGCCAATGTTACATATTCTTCCCTTTCTGAGTTATCTTTTGAGGAAGGGCATACAGAACCTTGTGGTCACTTGTTTAATAGAGTTTGTTCATTCCATCTTTTCTTTCTTTAAGGGGAAAAAAATAATCGCGTGTATAGAACATGTCAATGAAGTCCTTGGTTCATAAAGAAGAATCTGACCAAGGAAATCCCAGAACATCTTTTTATGTCTATATGTGTTTTTATTTTGTGCTTTGCTTTACTTTATGTTGCCAACATGCTAGCTGCTCCATGAGGAATAATGCACTATAGCACACAGTGGGGAATGTCAGGAAGACACATGACACTCTCAGTGCCAGAAAGGTCTCTTGGTAGCATGTAGCCAGCTCTGATTGATTGGGGTCATATACTCTGGTCATATACAGTTTTATAGACCAAATCACACATGCTCTATCAAAATCATCTGGTTCTTAGTTTTCTATAGTTCTTCTGGTGAGGGACAATTTGGGTGGGTTCAGTAACCAGCAGGGTAAGATTAACTTCTCTGATCGAGTTGGACAATTGCTCACAGTGCTAGATTCAAAGGCTGGCTTCATGTGTGGGCTTCTAAGAACAGGGATTCTAGAGCAATCCTAAAAACTGGTTTGGGCTGGGCAGTCAAGCAGTCCCCGTGGTTCTTATTTTCCTACCCTAGTTCCCCCTTGATCCCACTCAACCAGTGGTGTGCTGATAAATGTTCAACAGCTCTCAAAAACACATGCAGATATATGTACAAAAATCTACTGCCTTTTAAAAACGTACCTGTTTTAAAAGATGTGTAACACACAATGTTCAAATGATAAAGTATACAGTATTCTTCATTGTAAATTCCATTTAGTCGACTGATTCTCAGAACGCTTTCCTTGATCTTTTTCCAAACTCTCATATCTCTAGTCAACCCACGATTGCAGCTAATAAATGATGTAATTTTGACAAAAATGTTGGTTGATATTTTTGTTTACATTAACGAGTAAGGTGAAACAATGAAGATGTCGAAGGTTCACCTGATCGTCAACAACGCGATCAACTTCTTTGCTGAATCAGATAATTTTCTAATGCTGGAAGAATAATAGTTCCTCAAATTTTTGAGCTATTCACAATGTAATGGTCCCGGATGTGACAATCTTAAAGTTTACTCTGCATTATTAATATTTTCCCCATCTCATCCTAAGTCTAGATAGTCATTAAACCAACAAATCAAGCCCTACCTTGTAGCAGTTGTCAACTTCCATGGCAGATTTCAAGCTATGAAAGTGACATTGAACGTGGATTTGGGAAGAGAAGCACAGTATCACACGATCATATGCTATTTGTATCCCATAAACACAATAGATGTCAATAACCTCAAACGTTAGGTAGTAAAATAAGTTGGAAGTGATGAGTTTTTCTTAATACAATTGATTTAATGATAAATATATATAATGTAATTTTTAATAATGGCTCTGTTTAACAACTGATTCTTGAGAATTCCTTGGTGGTGCCGTAGTTAGGGCTTCGCACTCCCACTGCAGGGGCACGGGTTCGATCCCTGGTTGGGGAAATAAGATCCCACATGCCACACGGCCCAGTCGAAAAAAGAAAAAATGGTTCTCAAAATTTCTGAATTTAACAATCAGCTCCTGCAAGCTGGTAGCAGCCAGATCCTTCACACCACTGCACCCAGCCCTCAAAAGATTAGGTTATAATACCAACATTGAGAATGCTTTAAACTACAGGTAACAGTATCTTGCTAAGTGTGGCTAGCATGTAGCTCCATGAGGGTAAGGATCTTGGCTCACTGATGTCTTTTTAAAGTGCTGAGCATATTATAGATGCTCAATAAACATTACTGAGTTAAATTTATTGAAATAACAGAAGCATTTAGTTATCACACATAGTGAGAAGTCTAGATACAGGTGATTCCAGAGCTGATCCATCCAGGGCACTGGGTCAACCACTCTGTGAGGTTCTGGTCTTTTCCTTATGGTTGGCAAGGTGGCTGCTACAGCCCATCAGACCCTCACAGCACAATGTTGAAGGAAGGAAGCAGCCCCAACCAGGCCATGAGAGACATCTCCTCCAGTGCTTTCCTGTTTTCTCAAGTAGGTAGAACACGATCTGCAGCAAGGAGGCTGGGAATGCCAGCAACCCTCTTTTTAGGCTCTGTGATGGGAGGTGGATAAAGAAAATTAAGGTCAGGTATCCTTATGACAGCCAAATAATTTCCTTGGTTTCCTGCCAGACCAATTCAATGCAAGGAATCAAGTAGTACAAATATTTACTTTGGTTCAGGTGTCTTGTGAATAAGGTATAATCATTGCTCTGGAACTTTCTGGGTTTTTTTTTGTTTTTTGGGTTTTTTTTGCGGTTCGCGGGCCTCTCACTGTCGTGGCCTCTCCCGTTGCGGAGCACAGGCTCCGGACTCGCAGGCTCAATGGCCATGGCTCACGGGCCCAGCCGCTCCGCGGCACGTGGGATTCTCCCGGATCGGGGCACGAACCCGTGTCCCCTGCATCGGCAGGTGGATTCTCAACCACTGCGCCACCAGGGAAGCCCTGGAACTTTCTGTTTTAATTGAATTCCTTGAAGTATTGTTTTAAAGTAAAATCTATGATGATTCTTCCTTCTGAAGGACATTTAGGAAGACTATGTTTTATGTACAATTTGACTAAACAAGTTCTGTATCAGATTATCACGAGTCAGATTCCTGGTATCATAAACACAACTACAAAGAAAAAAAAAAAACTCCCTTGTGAAAATTCACTAGTCCGTAGAACATTCCAACAAAATACAAAATACAATACAATAAAATTCCACAGGGAATTTAGACAGTTCTTTGGAGCATATTTCCCTGGGTTTTGATCCACATTAGTATTATTAACAAAGAGAACAACTGAAAACCATTCACACACAAAATGTTTGCATTCAAGCAACCCTCAAATATTTTGAGGAGCCTCCTTCCACCTAATGTTCAGAGTCCAAGGAAACAGAAGCAGCTGACTTGGGGCTCCCAAGGCTGTCGGGACAGATTCTGGTCACTGAAGAAGATTCTTTCCCATCTGTCACTGTCCAGACACATCTGTGGCAGAGAGAGTCCCTGAGTTCAGGGAAAGGCAGCAAATAAATGTCAGAAATAATAGTGTCTGGGGTTGCCTCTTTTCAGACTCAGAAAAGAATCACAGGACTTAGAACCGCAGCAGACTCTAGAGAGTATGTTTTTCGCTTACATCTAAAACTGTGTTCTCCACGGTCAGTTCATTCTGGGAAATGGTTTTATACAGAAGAAATGTGGGGTTTTTTAATTGAGACTTTTCAGGGGACTTGTGTGCTGTAAATCTCAAAACAAAACAACCATAATACCTAAATTTTCCAAACATGATGTAAACATGGAACAATCTCCTTTTGTTTCAAAATGAGCATGTTTTTAAATTTTTTTAATTTAATTATGGTAAAATATATATAACATAACATTTACCGTTTTAACCATTTCAAGGGTACAGTTCAGTATATTCACTTTTTTTTTTTTTTTTTTTTTTGCGGTACGTGGGCCTCTCACTGTTGTGGCCTCTCCGGTTGCGGAGCACAGGCTCTGGACGCGCAGGCTCGGCGGCCACAGCTCACGGGCCTAGCCGCTCCGCGGCACGTGGGATCCTCCCGAACCAGGGCACGAACCCGCGTCCCCTGCATCAGCAGGCGGATTCTCAACCACTGCGCCACCAGGGAAGCCCTATTCACATTTTATGCAACCGACTTCCAGAACTTTTCCATCTCGCAAAACTGAAACTTTATATCCATTAAACAGCAACATCTGGTAACCATCATTCTGCTTTGTTTCTATGAATTTGACTTTTCTCGGTACCTCATGTGAGTGAAATAATACAGTACATGTCCTTTTGTGTCTGGCTTACTTCACTTAACATAATGTCCTCAAGGTTCATCCATGTTGTAGCATGTGTCAGAATTTCCTTCCTTTTTAAGCCTGAATAATATTCTATTGTAGGCATATACCACATTTTGTTTATCCATTCATCCATTGATGGACATCTGGTTTGTTGCCACCTCTTGCCTATTATGAATCATGCTACTAAGAACCAAGGTGTGCAAATACCCAAGAACCTGCTTTAAATTCTTTTGGATATATATCCAGAAGTGGAAATTCTGGATGTCGAAGTTCAATTTTTAATTTCCTAAGGAGTTGTCCTATTGTTTTCCATAGCAGCTTCACCATTTGCCTTTCCATCAGCAATGCTCAAGGGTGGAACCCCTTTTTCAAAGAACTCTTAACATGGAACAAAGTTGGGAAACACATGTCTCATCCAAAGCCATCATTTTGCAGATGAAGAAATGGAAACCCAAGAGGCAAAGGCTTTATGCAGTAGGACACAGCTCTTTGATAGTGAGTCAGCCAGAGGCTCTGCCAGAAACATGGAGCACTGAGATGAAATTATGGAGAGAGTTTAATGTAGGAATTACTTACAGAGTTATGGGCATCCTTGAGGGACCAGCAATGAATAGGAAAACCCCCAGGAGGAACAGTGAGAAGCAGTTCCCACCCCTCACCCACAGAGGAGGAAATGATGTAACTGAGCCCAGGGAGACTTACCATCATGAGGTACGGCGGTCACCTCCAGAGTCACGGCACCGACAGACAGGGAGAGAAATACCCCACCCACTCTCTCCTCCAGCCCATCATCTCCAGCCAGTTCCTCCACTGGCTAAACCCAAGCAGAAGCCAGATGGCAGGAGGACTGAATAGGTAGGGTCAGTCCTCAGGGCCAGGAGGGGAGCAGAGAAGAATAAGGAAGAAAAAGGCTAAAAGAAGGGAGGATGGGTATTGGGTACAAAATCCATGGTGTCTGACACACAGGGCATCACAGGTGATTTTTTTATTGTAGAAAATTGAAAGAGTGGAATGTTCAGGCTGTTATAAAAAATGAAAAAAAAACCAACAACCAATAATCTCATTCCCCACAGATATCTAGGTTAACATTTTTGTCTCTAGTGTCTAGTGTACGGCAAGGTACTTGAGGTTTTAGGTTGAGTTTGTTTCCAGGGCTGTGCAGTGGCGGCTCCAGAGCCTCTCCCCAGGAGGGGCCACGTGGCTAAAGGGGGGCTAGGAATGAACCTCGATGCCATGCTTGCACCAAGCACACTGGTTTTAATCAGATTGTATGCTTATTTGGGGGCCTTTCTGGGGCAGCTGATAGCTCTGTCTTTTTTCTACTACTCTGAAGACATTTCTAATACTTCTAGCATCTGCAGAGATGCTGTTTTTACTTAGATGGCATGTTTATTTTGGGTAGGTCTCAGGAGGAAGATTACGACGTATGTGGTCGGCAAAACTCCCCTACTCAAGCCTCCTCTTGACAATGCTGTCGAAGAGCTAATGTGGGGGTTCCTGGGGAAGAGAGGGAATATATTTACATGTGGAAGGAAGATGAATTGTTGTGGCCAAAGGGCAGCCTCTGCCAGATGGTGTTTTCCAAACATTGCCACCACAAAGTGTCCTATCCTATGCGTTCTTCATACAATGTTTCCTCCCATGGTGGGTGGGTCAGTCCCCTCCTCTTTGACCACCTTTACCAATATAGCAAGTGCACCTTGTGACTTCCAAGGCTTGACAACGCCGTACATCCCTGCCTTGAGAGGCTGGTGCTTGGAACCCAGGCACCATGCTGTGAGGAAGCCCAAACTAGCCCATGCGGAGAGATGCTATGAAAAGGACAAGTATAGGTGTCTGTCCTAATAACTTAGCTGAGATCCTAGCTGATGGCCAGCACCAACAACCAAACATATTACTGAAGATGCTGCCACATGACCCTAGCCCCTGGCCTTGGATTACCTTATCGATAGCCTCCAACCTTCCCAGCTGAGCATCTAGGCATCATGGAGCAAAGACAAGCCATATCTGTTTTTCCTGTCCAAATTCCTGATCCACCGAGTGTTTGAACACTATAGAATGGTTATTTTACACCACTGGGTTTTGTGGTTTGTTACAAGGCCATAGTAACTGGAACAAATAAGGTTGAAGACTATGTATTTTATTCTCTGGATTTTTCCTTGTCCACTCCAGGGAAGCCTTTGTGTTCCCTTTCCATAGAAGTAGACTTTTCTGGAACCCTATCACTCTTCTGCAGATTAGATCCTGAGTATGGAAAGGAAGGAAAATGAGTGTCTGGAGCGGGGGGGAGGGGCAGTTTTGTAGAAGGAATGAAAAAAAAATAAGGATGAGTCCCCTAAACTAGAAAACTAGAGCAGGGACAAAGCCTGGAGCTTACAGCCCAGCACCACCAAGTCCCCCATAATGACCACGGAAGGTGGCCAGACATCGGGGGGAAGTCTGATGTCGTGCACGGAGAGACCGGGCCCCAGGCACAGGGCACAGCATTGGCAAGACCTCTGTCCACGGCAGTACGGAAGTAGCAGAAGGTGCAGTGGGCTTCTCAGGCGTAGCCAGGGCAGGCCGAAGATCAGCTCCCAGAATAACTATCTCTGCATACGACACCCCCAGGACTTTGGTATGTAATGAAGTTACCCCAAAATGACTGAATGAGTTTTTTGCCTACCAGATAAGATGGTGGCTTGAAGTTCAATTTGATATAAAGAAAATGTTTTATGACAGACTGTCAATCCCTCCTATATGAAATTCACAGAAATTAGACATTAAAAAGTAAACAATACATAGTCATGGTGGAAAAGAAAGGAAATTCCAGATCAACCAGAAACTGCGAAGAAAAGTAGACAAGGATAGACTAAAGAGGAAAAAGTACAGCCCAGGATGAAGGTGGAAGAGTTCTGCTAAAAGCCTGAAGGGTCCCCCAGACCGAGAGGGTGTGGAATCCAGCAGAAGGAAGAAGCAGCTCAGAGCCACCAAGATTTGCAGAGCAGGCAGGTCAGCCCTGAGCATCGTACCTCTTCCCTGGGCGGGGCAGCAGGCAGCAGTGGTGGGGTCCTCACCCCACAAGGCAGTGGGCACAGGAACTCTGGGAGCGAGAGATGTGTAGTGTCCGGTGTGTCTTAAAGACCATCTTATCCTGATGTATCACAGAAGCCTCTGCCCCACTCACTAAAAACAGTGCATACAAGCCCAGTGGCAGTCCCCACACCCCTTCAGCCAATCTGCATAAATTGTTACAGATTTTGTAACAGGGAATCTTAACATTAAGGCACATAATCAAGAATCAAATATTTGGGGAGAACCAACATCACAGGATAGAGGCGGGGAAAATGAATAGAAAAAGGAAAACTAAAGAAGCACACTGAATAGTGCCATCACAGAAGTTTGTTTGTTTGTTTGTTTTAGACAATTATATCAAGGTTGAAGGAGATAGTGCAGGTGAAAGAATACAGAAAGAACCAATAAAAGCTACTAGGCATTAAAATTATAGTTATAGGAGTTGGAAAACTTAACATGATGGGTAAAAAAAACCAGAACGGCCAACAGCTGAGGAGCAAATCAATCGGAAAATGGAGCCACAGAATTTGCTCAAAAGACAAGATTCAGAGGGTTGTTGAATAAATCTAGCTCCAGCATCCATATAATAGGAATTACAAGAGCCTAGAGAAAATAAAATTTAAAGAAATAATTGATTAGAAATTTACAGAACTGAAGCAAGACATGAGGCCTCTGAACAAAGCTCATTACCCAGCAGGATAAATTTTTAATTAATTAGACACAACTGAGAATAGAGAACAGTTCATTGTATTCACATAGCTTAACTCTTGGGACCAAGAACTAAGACCACCTGTTCCAGCATGACTTATTTGTTCCAGGAAATCCTTGCCCAGAAAGATAAGGCTGTAAATGAACAAATAATTGCTGTTTACCTCAGGAAGTTCCTGAAAACCAAATTGTCTGGGCAAATGGCTTGTACATCTGGGCAGACAGTTTTTCCTCTCTGGATAATATGTGTCTACACCTGAGCAAACAGCTCATTTATCAAGCGGTTTATGTATCAATTCTTGCTTTGAGCTTCACTGTGTCCACCAAACCTAAACTAATAGTTAGGAGCTTTGCCCCGTTCCCGCCTTGAAAGTCCTGCCCTAAATCCCTAAATCACATGAACTCTGACCCCCCAAATGCTGTAAATAAACTCCCCCTGACTGTCTCCTTCCAAGACATTGCTCAGATCCTCTCAAGGTGATGGTTTCTTACTGCAGTAGGTTTAATAACCATCTTTGCTTTATCAAAAAGTTACTTTCAATAGACAATTTGTGGGAGTTGGCAGTTGAAAATCCATGGAGAAACTTCATTAAAATAAAAGAGAACCCTAAAAACCTTCTAGAGAGGAATAAACTAGTTTTCTGTAAGGAAAAAGAATCTGGTTTTTCTGGCAACAACAGTGGATACAGGGGGACACTGGAAGAATTCTCTTCAATTTCTAAAGGAAAATAACTTGGAACCTAAAATTCTGTATCCAGATTCTATATCCTTTAAAACTGAGGTCAGCAAACTATGGCCAGTGGACCAGACACCTGTTTTTATAAATAAACTTTTACTGGAACATGGCCATACCTATTCATTTATGTGTTGTCTTTATATATATATAGTCTAGGGCTGCTTTTGCACTAAATGGCAGAGTTGTCACAGGCCTTATGACCTGCAAACCTAAAATACTTATTTGGACCATTAAAAAAAGTTCCTGACAAATTCTTTAACATAAAGACATTTACAGATATAAGGTCTCAAAGTTTGCTACCCAATGACCTTCCTTGGAAGAATCACTATGAAAATTATGGGGGTGGGGAGAAGGGAGGAAGAGGTGAGATTTATAAAGGAACAAGTCACAAACACAGAAGTACAATTTATTGTTACATTTTTAAAAGTATTAAAAAAATGGGAATTCCTTGGCGGTCCAGTTGTTAGGACTCTGAGCTTCCACTGCAGGGGGCATGGGTTCGATCCCTGGTCAGGGAACTAAGAACCTGCATGCTGTGCAGCACGGCCAAAAAAAAGAGTATTAAATAATTAAGTTTTAAATAAAATGTCCCATACAGTGTGAAATTCCATGGAGGCAGGGGACATTGCAAATAGGGGAACTAAAAAGGACAAAAAAGTTCTTATCTTTTTGGTGGGAGGGAGGAGGGCCGAGGATAAATATAATTCCAAAGTTTATTAATTCTTGATTATTTCTAGATAATTATTCATTCTACACAATGTTAAATACTTATGGATAAGTATTAGAAGATTGGATGTAAGATGTATACATTTCCAAAAGGAAAAATGAAAAAGAAAATGCTGATTAGCTCAGTTAAAGGCAACTAGACAGCATAGTAAGAGAAACACAAGTTCAGACAGCAGGAATAAACCCAAACATATCAGTGAAATCAGTAAATATTGATTATACTGGTGCTTTTAGTTCAACTTCCTATTTATATAATTTGTGGCTGGTATTATTATAGACACTAGATAGACAAATAACAGCTCTCACGAAGCTTATGTTCCACTAAAGAAACAGACGGTAAACCAATACGTATGTAATATAATCTCAGATATAAGTGCTATTTTAAAAAGGAAATAAATCACAGTAAAGGGCTGAAGAGTGATTTAAGTTGGTCACCTTGGAGGCTACCGCATAAGTCCAGGCAATATGTGATGGGGGCTCAATTAGGGTGGTATTTGTAGAAGCAACAGCAAGTGATAGAATGGGGGCAAGCGTGGTTAAAGAGAAAGATGAGAGGATTTGCTGATGGAAACCATAAGAAGTGGGGGAGGAGTCAGGGTATATTACAAGGAACATTCAGTTTTGTGTTAAAACACATTCAGACAAGCATATAGTCAACTATATTTAGTTTACAATAGAAATGCTGCAAACTCCAAGGGGATCTCACCCATGCCCCTTTTCAGCTGGTGCATCCACCCCACTGCTGTGGGTGTTGGTCCTCAGGCTGCCTCCCTTCCCTGGGGAGCTGCTGATGGCAGCTGCCTCTCTTGGGTGGTTATCCAACCAAAAAACCCTCCAGGTGTCAAACAAAAGAGACTTCTCCAAAGATCAGATGCCACACATACATGCATACCTACACCACACACACACACACACACACACACACACACACACACGTACACCATAGGGCCCCCTGGCTTTCCTGCATTGTACACATTTCTGCGTTCTCTTGTAAGAAAGTAAGAATTTTGAGCCTTGTTGGGGCATTCTGAATTTAGATAGGGAGTGGAAAGTCACGGTGAGAATAAAACATTTCCTATCTATGTTGCCTCTAATATCCCAGACCATTGTCAAAAGATGTATTGGGCTCGAAGGAGAGTTCTCAGGAGAGCAAAGCAGAGAGCTTTGTGAGAAATACTGGATGCAAAAAATGGCTTTTTTCCTTATTTTTAAATGTAAGCAATTCCTTGCAGCTGCTCTCAATACCCGTGCCTAGGATATTTTAGCAGCTAGAAAGAAAAACATCCAAATAGTGAAAGCTGCAAGTGCTGTGATTTTTTTTTTTAATGTAACTGGATTTTTTCTGGAAATACTACATTTTTCAACACGTTTCTGACAAAATTCACAAATGAAGTTTTACGTGATTTCTTGCAGATCGAGGCAGTTACAAAATTTCATGAAATCACACTATGAAATTTTAATTCCATCTATAGTCACTCCTCATACTAGTTTATATTTAAAGTTTTCTTTAAAATTCTCTAGTTCCTATTAAAAGAAATAAAAATGAAATTGATGCCACACCCTATCTCCTTTTAGCCATAGATTATATTCAACTATCAGATTCGCTTCCTATTGCTGCTGTAACAAATTTCCACAAATTTAGTGGCTTAAACCAAGGGCTCATGTCTCCTCCTTACAACGTGAACACCCATCTGAGAAGCTGGTTCTTCTCCCTCCTCCCAAGGGGCTTGCCTATAGGCTAGTGTTGTGCTACAGCTGAACAGCACTCCAGGAACTGACTGCCACCCCCTAAAATCTTCCATCCTGGTCAATTGGCCTCTGCCATGCCCTGCCCCCAGGATCCGGTACCAACAATTGCCAGAATCATACCTCAGCCTCCATTCCCTCCCAACTACAGCCACAGCTGGTGGCAGAAGAACAGGAACAATTATGGGTAACAAAGTTTCAGGTCACCTACGTAAGGCATAAATCAGGACCAGTTAGTTTTTCTGTTGGAAATCCAGTCCAATATTTTGTTTGTTTGTTTGTTTGTTGCGGTATGCGGGCCTCTCACTGTTGTGGCCTCTGCCATTGAGGAGCACAGGCTCCGGACGCGCAGCCTCAGCGGCCATGGCTCACGGGCCCAGCCGCTCCGCGGCATGTGGGATCTTCCCGGACCAGGGCACGAACCCCTGCATCGGCAGGCGGACTCTCAACCACTGCGCCACCAGGGAAGCCCCCAGTCCAATATTTTTCATGAAATCATATTTCGTAATTTGTACATGTAGGTGATATGTTCCCCTAAATCTTGCCTGTTTTGCAACATTTGTCCCCCAAAAGAAATACGTTCTAGCTCTCTTTTCTCTAAGCCCAGGTAACATAAACACACCAAGAATTCCTGTAATAAAGATTTAATTACAGATATAAGGTCTCAAAGTTTGCTACCCAATGACCTTCATCATTTCTACATTGCTTCCTACTGCTACTCAATGCATTTCCCTGAGGAAACTTCTTACTTCTTATTGGTAACTTCTTACCCAATTCACAAACAACATCTTGACATGAAGAACAGGTGCAAAATCTGTCATAAGAAAAAGGGAGAGAAAGAGCAAAGAAATCTGCCCACAACGGGAAACTGATGTGCTTCTTGACATCACCTAGCACCTCGTGGCTAGATAATAGAACTATCTCCCCTACTTGGTCTCCATTTGCCCAAGACGTGAGTGTTTCCATACACACAGTCCACCCTGTACTTGTACACACACACAATGTGAGACGATGTGTAAGTATTGATTCTATGGTCATTTTGTTTTTGTTTACTTCATGTAAGTATCATGTTCATACATGAATCACAGTCCACAAACTCAGGTGCAAGAAACACCCCATCTTGATATAAATCAGCCTGATTTCTGATTCCAATGCCAACAATGCAAGGCTGGTAGAAAATGTAACATCAACAACTTTCAGAGTTTCCAGACGGTTCCCTGGAACTATCAAAATGTTATAGAGGTTTGTCATGGTTCCGTGACCAGCCCTCTGCGCAAGCTTCGGGTGGTTTACACAGGCTATGGCTGAGACATCCTCTTCTCCCTGCAATGCCGGGCAGGTCCATGGGGCTCCACTGCTGCCGTCCACATGTGGGATTCCACCTGCCCACGTGAGCTGTGTAGCCACCGTCACTTCCCCCTTGGGTCCTCCAGTGCCTCCAGGTACTTCCAGGGAAGCTATACCCAGGACCCCCTCCTCAAAGCCCCCCAGGCTCCCCGCTCGTCTGACCAAACTCTTTCTAATCCATGGTGTGAAGTGTCTCAGATGGACCGGGGGACCCTCCACCACACCTCTCCCTCCTGAATCACTGTAGCATCAGATATCCGAGCAGAACCCTCTTATTGGAAGTTCCCCCCAGGGATGGACAGCCTTATCTCCTCAATGAGTTTATGTTTTGGAAACAAATCAATCAGTCACAAGCCTGCTCTGGACAGGGAACTTCAGTATCTACTGTCTGTTTGAATAAGGGGGATAAAGGGAAAAAATTGGTCTGGAAAACCATAATTATCTCAAAATGCCGTTTAGCCAATAGTAATGAAAACACTGTCCTTTTCACCCAAACCGCAGCGTGTGCTCACCTCCAACAGAGACTAACTGAAGTCTAGTTGAGCCCCCACCAGTTGCGGTGATTCAAGTTTGCCATCGAGTCCTGAGCTAGGAGGGTGGATCAAAGCCGTAGCCGGCAGGATTACTCTTTCCCTTTGGAGGTCAAACAGCATCTCTTCCCTTCGTGAAAAGTCTACAAGTTACTTTAGCATTAATGTCCAAGAATTTAAAAGAGAAATTATTTAGGAGTGTATGGGTGTTTTTCAGCTGGTTGCTGCAACTTTGCTTTCCCAACTTTCTCCACCAGGATGAATTACTCTTTCCTTTATTCCCACACAGTGTGAAATTTGTAGGTATTTTTGGCACTTACTTTATTCTGCCTTCTCTCTGTGGAAATAAATGAAGACCATCCAAATGGGAACAGGCAAAGACTGTTTATTCAGCACTTGCTGTAGCAGGGAGTCAGCCACCATCACTTGTCTTTGGCAGAGACTCAAGGGCAGGCAGGGCGGGGGGAGAGCTTCACAGAGGAGAAAAGGGATGGCTCCACCTGGGCCCTGATTGGAGGCTATTGGCCTGAGGAAGCTGGGGGCGGGACAACTAGGAACAGGGCCTCTATGTGATTGGTTAGGTGGTTATTTGGCTTTCTCTGATTGGTGGGAAGGTGGAAGCAGAGACAAAAAATAATTAGGGAAACTGTCAGATATTAATCAAGCCCTGGCCATTTGGGGCTGGTCACTATAAGGGTTACTGTTTGGCTTCCTGGACTGGTTGCTAGGGATAGCGGTCTTACTTCCTACAAGTCTGACTTACAGATAGCAGCTGGCTTTCTGAGCCAGTTACTGTAGATAGTGGAATGGTTTCCTGGGCTGATTGCTGCAGATTTGGGGTCAGAATGTTATCTTTATAAATTTTACACCATAGGTCTGGCCATTTGTATATTGTGTCTCATCTATTAGAGCTGGCTATTTCTATTCATGATGACAAGCTCCTTGAGGATAGAGATGAACTCTTTGTATTTCAATGCACAGGGTCTATGACACACATATTTTGAAAATAAAATGAATCCATACCTCTTTGTGGAAGTAAACTGAATACATTTCACTTTCCCAAGTACAGTCATTGGGTTTATTTTTCCCTTTAGCATGAAATTCTAAATAGACAGTATTGCACTAGTTTCCATTTAAAGCAAGGATCCCCCCACAGGCTAAGTCTCCAAACTCCACTTATGACCAATCTGCCCTCAATTACATCTCTATCCTTTCATCACCTTCCTATGTCTTCCTTGGCCTGGATTCTGTCTAAATTAAGGCAACAGGCCATGAGATATTGGGTGTGTCCATCAGCATTTTATTGTTGTTAGGAAATTGAAGTGTGTCTACCTTTCCCACACTGGCTTAAAAACAAGATGCATTTGTATTGAACCAACACTTTCCAGGTATAATTTTTCCTGGAGCATATTTTCATTAAACTACACATTTTCATGTTTCAGTTTTGATTGCCTATGTGGGACTTATGTACCCTCTCTGAGCAAAATAAGATAGGATGGTTTCAGGGACAGAAGAGGTGTTTCAGAGATTTTTAACATTTTTTCTCTTTATTTTTCCACATAGATATCCACGCCAGAAACCTGGGAGGCATCCTAGTCTCTCTCCCCTCCCTCATTACCCACATCCAGGCATCAAATTCTGCCATTTTTACCTAAATATTTCAAACAGTTCCCTTCTCTTTCTTCCCACTGCCACTGCCTTAGCATGGCAGGCAGCCCTCAGCCTCATCCTAGACGGCTGTAAATGCATCCCGGCTGGCCCCCTGACTCCAATCTACTTGCCACACTGACAAAGAGGATTTTTCTACAATGAAAATCTAGGCACATCACTACTCTGCCTATAGCCTATAGTGGTTCCCCACCACCTGCCAAATAAACCAAAATTTTGGCCACGGTCTTGGTGATTGGCACCCACTGACCCTTCTTTGGTCTCTTCACATCCCCAGAAGCACCCAACTTCAGCCACACGGGACTGAGTGCCGTTCTCCGAAAAGACACAGATTCTCTTGCTCACTTGCCTTTGTACATCACTTCTATTCTACTTCATAATTCAGATTAATGACTAGTCTTCCTGACCCCCCTTTCCCCGAGACTGAGTTCTATGTGTTTCTTAGTTCCTAGTGCTTTGCAAAGTCCCTAAGGCAGAAGAGGCAGTCACTATACGTATTTCTTTGATATATAAATAATAAATGAATCCATAATTCACTATCATCTTATCACCTAAAGCAGGAACTCATTAGACATCTTTCCTCTGACTCCCCTAATTTTCCAATCCCCATCCAATCACTCCTCGAAAATTATGCCTGTCCTCGAAAGATCTGCCCTGATTTGTAGCATTTTCCAATTACTATAGGGTAAATTCTCTCACCCAGGACCAGCTACATAATTTCTAGGGCCCGGTACAAAATTAAAATGTAGGGTTACTTGTTTAAAAATGATTCAGAATTTCAAGACAGTGGCAAGAGAGCATTAAACCAAGCACAGGGCTCTGTGCAAATACACAGGCTGTACGTCCATGAAGCCCCTGCTATGGCCAATTTCAAGTGACCAATGTGACATCATCGAACTCAGAGTTGGGAGATATGTACGATCAGCTTGTGCACAGGTGAGCTCTTTCTTGAACACCACTGCCTTCAGGATAACTTAGCATCACATAAAAGGCCTTCCGTTCCTATCTCTACAGCCCCATCTGCCGCACCTTCCCATTCAGTCACAATGACCTGCTTGTGGCTCCTCCAATCCACCATGCTTTTTCACACTACATTATTTTGTTCATGCTGTTTCCTCTGACTGCCATTCCTTCTCCCCCCTCCTCCTTCCCAAATTCTTCATCTACGTGGCTCCAGTTCATCCTTCAAGGCTCAGTTCAGACAGAAGCTTTCTTCTCTGGAAAGCGTGCCCTGAAATCTTATGAACCAGGAGATTCATCGAGAACAAGAGGTCAGTCTGTTACACATTTCTCTCCCTGCAAAAGGAGCGGTAAGAATCAGACCACCTTTGTTTATATTTCAAAAAGTGAGTATAACTACCAAATGTAAAATCGATAGCTAGTGGGAAGCAGCCGCATAACACAGGGAGATCAGCTCGGTGCTTTGTGTCCACCTACAGGGGTGGGATAGAGAGGGTGGGAGGGAGACGCAAGAGGGAGGGGATATGGGGATATATGTATTCATAAAGCTGATTCACTTTGTTATACAGCAGCAACTAACACAACAATGTAAAGCAATTATACTCTGATAAAGATGCTAAAAAAATTAATTAATTAATTATTTCTTTTAAGTGAGTATATTTTGTCATAAAATGTACCAAGAACCACAGGTAACTTTGAAGAAATCCTTCTTGCTGGTAGTAATGAATTTTCCCAGGTGAGAATTAAGAATGCCTGATTGGTGCTCCCTCAGCTTGGTATGATCACTCAAATAACTAGGTTCTCTCCCCATCTCTCTCGCTCTTCTATTTGAGGTAAAATTCACATACATAAAATTCACCATTTTGAAGAGTACAGCTCAGTAGCATTTAGTACATACACTTGTGTGCACCATCACTTCTATCCAGTTCCGGAACATTTTCATCACCCCAAAAGGCAACTCCATCCCTACTAAGCAGTCACTCTCCATTCCCCTCTCCCCAGTCCCAGGCAACCACCAATCTGCTTTCTATCTCTTTGGATTTATCTATTCTGGACATTTCATATCAATGCAATCATACAATATGTCAATATGTGATCTTTTGTGTCTGGCTTCTTTCCCTTAGCATCAAGTTTTCAAGGTTCATCCACATTGCAGCCTGTGTTAGTGCTTCATTCCTTTGGATGGCTGAGTACTAGTCACTGCGCAGTTAGATCACATCAGTGTATCCATTCATCTGGTGATGGGCATTTGCGTTGTTTCCACCTCCTGGCTTCTATGAATAACGCTGCAACAAGTTTCTGTGTGGACATGTTTTCATTTCTCTTGGGTGTATACCTAGGAGTGGAATTGCTGGGTCACAGGCTTATTCTATATCTAACTTTTTGAGGAATCTTCTGTCTTTCAAAAGGAGTGCCCAATCCAGTTGAAACACGCAGGGAAGGAGGGAGACCTGGAATGGGCTTTCCAGTAACCTCCGAGCGCTCCCTCCTCTCTGCAGCCGGGTGAGACCTCCGGGTACCCATTTCACGCTGTAACCTCGACCAGCCTACAAGTCCCTCTCGGGCAGGGGCCACACGTCGTCATCTGTGTAACTCGAGTGTTTGGTGTTTAGCACTATGTCTAGCATATAAGGGTTGATGAGTCTAAATCAGTTCATGAATAATTAAACTAATTAAGGCATCATTCCTTCCGAGGTTTGGTCCTCGTTTTCTAACACAAGATTGTTCCTCAGGTTTCCCACAGAGAGCTGCTGCTAGGGCACAGCACCATCATTCAACAGGAGGAACAAGTAAATCTGGATAGAAATAAACCCCGGATGCCCTGACAATGATGGTGATGTCTCCACTCTGTACCTTTAACTTGGGTTTAAATTAAAAGTGAACGCCTTTGAGAATTTCCCATTTCTTAGTACCAGAACTCATTATCTTAAGCAAAATACAGCCTCAGATAACACTGACACTAAAGTGCAGTATTGTGTCTGTAAGAAAAATGATTACAGTGATACACTGGTTATATTGTGTCTTTATTGCTCAGAATTTCTGGGTCTGCAAATTCACCCATCCTGCTTCTGCAGAATGACGAGTGTACCACAGGAGCGTGAAGAAGGCCACAGTCAACTTTTTAAATATGCAGGAAATTTAACCCTACTGTTAACTGTAACCATTTAACAGCTCAGTTCTCACAGCTGACTGCTGGGTTGGCATTAGGCGTTATCTGAATCCTGTGCTTGCCACTCAAGAACCTAGAAAAGAAGTCAACACACGGCTCTGTGTAACTTGCTGTCATTGCAATGAGATCTCTTTTTTCCCCCCTGTAAACTCGCCCTTGATGTTGAAGAGCAGAGGCTAAAAATGATCAAACACCAATTAAACCATAGCGATCTAAGAATTAGGCAAAATGATGACTTGGAAAGGACTGTCTGCTCCTGAAAGATAAATCAAGAAGCATGCAAGGGAAAGAAATCTTAATTCCAGATTAAAACGTGTGACTTCAGTGTGGCAGACCATAATCAGAGAGCAAATTCACCATTTCTTTCTAAGTCAGCCCTTCTTTCTGTGTTTCCCATTGCTGTACCTGGCACCCGTCTCCCCACACATCGAGACTCGGGACTTGGCATCAATTTTGATGCCTTCGCCTCTCTTGTTCTCAGAGTCAGTTTCCATATCATGCCAATACAGCCTCCCAAATCCCTCCCGTGGGTCCCTATCCCTCACCTCCTGCTGCCACATCCTACAAACCTATTTGAAGCCTTCGGTAACTCAGGATTATTAAAATAGCCTTCGAGCTGGCTTATTGCCTCCAAATTCCCTCCACTCTGACTTCTTTATTAATCCCCTTCATACACAGGCTGATTCAGAGTTGAGAAACTGCTAATGACCTCCCATCTCCTCCGGGATAAACCACTCCTGCCTTGCCTGGCGTTCAAGGCCCTCTGCCCTGACTTACCTTTCTTCTCTGAATTTAAAGCGAGCTATTTCTCTTCCCCACACACATTCCTACCATCTTAGGTGGGGTTCCCCAGGGCCCCTGAGGTGAGAATTCATGTGCAGGCGACTTATTGAGGAAACTAGACAGGGGAGGGGACAAAGTCAAGAAGGGGGGTGATTTCTAAAACAGAAGAGAAGAGGGAGCCCAGGCCTGACCTGGGCAGGGAAGTCTGGACTTTAAACTAAGCCTCAGAGGCTAAGTTTGCTGGAGGCCCCTGGTCTCGCGGTAGCCAGCTGCTGACGAAGGGCTGGGTGGGTGGGGAGGGAAGATGAGTGCTGACCCCCACGCCCACCCCCGGCGCTCGGGGAACTCTGTGTGAGGAAGCAACTCTGGCTCCAGCAGTCTGAGGGCAGCCCTCTCGGGGTCACAGGGGCAGAGCTGCTGGAAGCAAAGCACACCAAAGTTTGTACAGAGGGTGGGAGCAGGGTGGAAGTAGAGGAAAGGTAAAGGGACCGAGAGGATTTGGGTGAATGGTGACAGTCTGCCTCACCCACTTCCCTGCCTGGAGTCTCACTCAGGTCACCAGGAAAGACCTTCTCAACTCCACTTGCCCCAATCCTGACCAGTTTCACAGCCCAGCTCAAAAATGTCAACAAGCCTTCCCCAGCTAACACACACACACACACACACACACACACCACACACACACACACACAAAGAAGGAGGTGGGCCCAGCCAACCCTGGTGCGTCAACCAAGTAAACAAGGCACAGAGCATTCCCAGTCCCAGCCCAGAGATGGTGGGCGTCTGAGACATAAGGCGGAGCGGGCAGCCCAGAAGGTGTCCTTATAAGAAAAGGAAACTTGGACACTAAAAGAGACACCACAGGGCAGAAATAAAGTCACGGATGTAGAGAATGGATTTGAGGACACGGGGTGGATGGGGAAGCTGGGACGAAGTGAGAGAGTGGCATGGACACATACACACTCCCAAATGTAAAACAGATAGCTAGTGGGAAGCAGCCGCATAGCACAGGGAGATCAGCTCGGTGCTTTGTGACCATCTAGAGGGGTGGGATAGGGAGGGTGGGAGGGAGACGCAAGAGGGAGAGGATATGGAGATATATGTATACATATAGCTGATGTACTTTGTTATACAGCAGCAACTAACACAACAATGTAAAGCAATTATACTCCAATAAAGATCTATTAAAGAAAAAAAAAACTGAGAGAGAGACACCAGAGTTGTGCACAAAGATCACAGGAGGACACAGCAATCTGCAGCCACCTGCAAGCCACAGAGAGTGGTCTCAGAAAAACCAAACAGGCGACACGGTAATCTCAGACTTCCAGAGCTGTGAGAAAATAAATGTCTGTTGTTTAAGCCACACAGCCTGTTGTATTTTGCTATGGCAGCGCCAGCAAACTAACGGACCAGCCTTTCTTACCCGCCTCAGAGTTGGCTCACAGCCTGCAAGAGTTGGTTTGAAATGTGTGCCCACAATATGACTGCCTTCATTTTCCCACCTAGGATGCCAGAAATCAGGGCATTAAAGTCCACTAATATCCCTTTATGTGGGAGAGGCACACAGGAGAACAGACCATCCGTCAACCACAGAGGTAATACACTGGTGTCCATTGAGATCTGAGCCTAAGCCCCCGCTCTTGTGTGATTGAGGGAAGACAGCCGATACCAGAGGCATTGGCTCTTCCAGATGAGAAGCTGGCTCGCCTTGATAAAGTATATACGTCAGCACTTAAATGCATCAGCTCTGATGGTTGATCTAATTGGAATCACACAAGTACTAGGCACCAGTGATGTACTGTCAGTTGCAAACCCCACCGTCGATAAAGGCAGGACCCACTGGAGGAAATATAAAATGGGTGAGATAGAGTTGACACATTTTATATGAGTTTTGTTGCCAAAGTTAAGAGCTACAATCCTTTTCTACTTATTTGGAAATATACTGCTGCACGTTATGGAAATCTGATAACATTCTGGAAGGTCTTATGAAAGTGATTGAATAATGTTTGCTTCATTAGATTAATTGCCTGCTATAATTATCTGGAGAATGTCCTCATCATTATCTCCCTTCTTTCTTCTCAGCTCTTTCCTTCCAGAGTGTTTACAAGTGGGTGGTATGTTCGAGATTACAGGACACTGGGAGAGTGGGAGAGGGAAACAATTACTGAGACACTCTTCACTCTAAAGACATTTGCCTAAGCTCCTTCCCTTCCTCTGTACACCTCTGGGCCCCTGGGACCCACCTCCAAGGAAGCCAGCATCACCTCTGGGAGAGACATAGGGCTTGATTTGCAGCTGGAAATGAAGGGGAGGCCAGTCTGTGGTAGAGGTGCCTGAGGATGGAGGATACAGATGTGTGGACAAAAGGGGAAAGTCATAGAATGGGGAGGAGAAGCTTAATCAGAGGGCAGGAGAAAGAAGAGTTGTGGGTTGAATTGTGACCACCCCCAAAAAACCCATGTTGAAGTCCTAACCCCCGTTCCTGTGAAGGTGACCTTATTTGGAAATAGGGTCTTTGCTGATGTCATCAAGTAAAGATGAGGTTATACTGGAGTAGGGTGGGTCCTAATTCAACATGACTGGTGTCCTTATAAGAAGAGGAACATTTGGGGCTTCCCTGGTGGCACAGTGGTTGAGAGTCCGCCTGCCGATGCAGGGGACACGGGTTCGTGCCCCGGTCCGGGAGGATCCCACATGCCGCGGAGCAGCTGGGCCCGTGAGCCATGGCCGCTGAGCCTGTGTGTCCGGAGCCTGTGCTCCGCAACGGGAGAGGCCACAACAGTGAGAGGCCCGTGTACCGCAAAAAAAAAATAAATAAATAAAAAAGAAGAGGAACATTTGGATACAGATAGACACAGAGGGAAGACAGCCATGAGAAGGTGGAGGCAGAGACTGGAGTGATGCTGCCACAAGCCGAGGAAACCCTGGAGCCACCAGAAGGTGGAAGAGGCAAGGATGGATTCTCCCCTAGTGGCTTCAGAAGGAGCACGATCTGCCAGTACCTTGATTTTGGACTTTTGGCTCCAAAACTACAAGAGAATAAATTTCTATTGTTTTTAGCCCCCAGTTTGTGGTACTTTGTTACCATGGCCCTAGGAAACAGATACAAGGAAAGAGTGTAAATAAAGGAGTTTCCTAAAGGCGCATACTTCTGTAGTGCCTGATACATTGGGAAGGCTCAGTAAATGTGTTTGAATTAACAAAGTAGAACGAGAGTTACTGGGATTGTACACAAGGTGTTGAGAACAAAAATGGGAGAGGAAATAAAGTGAGAACAAATTTCATATATCTTTTTTTTGTTTTTGCAGTGCACGGGCCTCTCACTGTTGTGGCCTCTCCCGCTGCGGAGCACAGGCTCCGGACTCAAAGGCTCAGCGGCCACGGCTCACGGGCCCAGCCGCTCCGCGGCATGTGGGATCTTCGCGGACCGGGGCACGAACCCATGTCCCCTGCATCACCCCAAGCACCCCTGCAGTGCTTGCAGAAAATAGGTGTTTAACAAATGTGTTAATCAACTGATGAATTCTTTTCCATCATCATCTAACGCTTATTCATGGACTCTGTGTGCACAGTTCTGCAGTGAGGTAATTTGTTTTTTGGAATTAGAACAGCGATTGATCTGAAAAAAATGACTGGACATCTCATCATTGATAATTTTATCTCCTCAAGCTGTACAAAGGGATGAAGGAAAGGAGAACCAGGAGTCAGGAAAAGAGGAAGAAGAAGAGGAGGAAAGAGACGGGAGAGGATGGAAAAGGAGAAGGAAGAGAAGAAGTTGTTTCAGCCTTGAATGTCAGAGAAGTGGTGAGCGTAGCTTACGCATGGTTCATTGGTAGAGAAAATTTCACTTGCCACAATCTTCCTTCAAGAGAGAACTGACTTTATTTGGAAGAATGCCTCAGTAAGTTCCTGCCGACTGAGAACCTGGCTCAGCAGGCATAAAGTTTTCAGAACAGGGAAAGATATTTTAAACGAGACCAGGGGAGGAATTTTGCCAGTTTGCCTCTTGAAAGGAAGTGAAGTGATGGTGGTGGTGGAGAGGAGGAAAGAGATGGGAGAGGATGGGTGAGGGCCATGAGAGATGAGGGATAAACTCAGGGATTGGACGGCTGCTTCCAGTATGTACTGCTCTGTAACAATCCCCCCAGGTCTGGACTCACCTGGGTGTTTCTTTTGCCCCACATGATGTGATCTGGGTCTGAAGGCATCTAGGAGTTCAACTGACGTCTTAGCCAAATTCATAAGTTCATTAGATACTGTTTTCCATTTTCACATCATCACAGGCAGCTGGGGCTGCAAACATGTGGGTCCTCAACTAGACTGGAATGTCCAAGATGGCGCACTCACATGGCTGGCAGTGGATGCTGGCCGTCTGACTGGGGGTTCAAATGGGCACATGTTGTCTGGAGCTTCTCACATCATGGTGGCTGGGTTTCAAGAGGGGACATCCCAAGGACAAGCTTTCTAAGAGAGAGGAAGCAGAAGCTGCCAGTACTCAGAGAAACCGACACTGCTTAATTTCTACTGCATTCTCTTGGTTAAACCATCACCAGGCCAGCCCAGATTCAAGGGGAGGAGAAATAAACCCCATCTTCTAACAGGATGGGAAATGACAAAGAATTTGTTGCCCCCTTTAATTTTAACTGCAGGCAGCTGATGAGGCTTTTAAAAACAGGAACGTATTCTATGCCCATTAAACTTGTTTGCTTTGCTTCAATATGAATTTATCTCCAGTCTTCTTCAGGAATGTACATTGTTTATAAAAAACTGTGTGAGTGGATTTTTTAAAAATCTAAACATATATTGACTTCTACCTCTATATTAATGTGGGATAAAATAGATACAGCCAGAGTTAATGCAGAAAAACAGAGGCAGAAAGGACCATAAGAACATATGTCCCTGATAATTCAATGGAAGTTAATATGTTCTCTACCACTTAATAAATAAATATAGATATAACAGTATTATCTTAAGTCACAGAAATAGTCATTATGAATAATAAAAATAGAAATACTTGAAATAAGGGATCTTAGGGAGTAGAACTGGATCTCAAGATGAGACCGAAGACATATGAATTCAAAACTCTTAAATATTTAATTTGTAATATTTTTGAAACAAAATTAAACTTTTCCTGCCTATCAAACTAGCAAAGATTAAATATATTGACAAAACCAGTTTGGGCAAGAGTTGGAGAAATAGACTTTTAAGGACTATTGCAGGAAACAAATGGATATAACTTTTCTAGAAATGTTTTTGCAAAATGTTTACATATTTTTACTAGCAATCCCACTTCAAGGAATTTACCTTAATATAATAATTTCAAAAATGTGGAAAATGTAGGCACAAAGATATTTAGCATTGTTTATACGGATGAAAATCGGAATAGGGAACTAATTAAGTAAATTATGGTACAGATAACCTGATAATCTCCAACCGCCGTAAGTGATTTCTAGATCTAGATCTACAGAAATGCAAAGATGTCTACGACAAATTATTGAGCAATGACGTCAGTTGCAGAATATGTATAGTATACATTTATGTAAAACTGTCTACATATACTTGCAAGGGTCTATATGCACCAATGTGGTCACCATTGTGAGGTAGAATTTCTAGTGTTTTCTCTCTTTATTTTTCTGCTTTATATTAAATATTGTAAATATAAAGTAGCATTTTTAAACATAAAGCTAATTTTGAAAAGAGCTAACAAAACAGCAACAATAACAGCATTTACAACAACTCAGATTGTACCTAAACCTTTTGTATATCAGCTACGCAGGAAAGATGACAGCATCTCTGCCTTTTATAAAACAAATGCCATAAAGAAAAACACAAAGTGCACTTTGGCAAATGACAAAAGAAAACTAACAGCATGTGTGCCATCGTTCGTTCTGAATGAGACCATTCTACCCAGTTCTCTTGAATGTTTTTCCACAAATAAGAGTAACACAATTGTGGGTGGAAAGCCAGAGTTTTCATAACAAGAAGGGAAAAAAGAAAGATTCACTTACCTAGGGGTGACTTGTAGCAAGATGAAAATTAGGCAAGTCACTGAATGCCTTGTAACTGGTTGAGCTATTTTATCAACCTGGAGAAAACCAAGGTCATTATCCCTTTTATTCTTCTAATTTCTTGCTTGTGCCATTACCTGCCCTATTTCTCAGAAATGTCATTATCTCCTTCTGGAAAGGTTCTGCATACCTGCCATGGCAGTGCAAAGAATTCAAAGTTGAATTGCTCAGCCCCCAAGGACCAGGCAGAGGAAAACCTGAGTTTCGCAGGTTAAGCCCAGCACCATCTCTCTGGGGCCACCATGCCTGATAGATGCCCAGTTGGCAGTTATGGCTTCTTGGTCTTGGACACAGTTGTACCCCGCACCCACACCTGGACCTTAGGTGATACCACATTTAATTCAACCACATGCTCAGCCATTTCTCTGGCATGACTCTTGGCTGGAACAGTTAGATTTGAGAAGCCTGCAAATATTTAAGTCTGTGGTGAGCCTAGTTTACCAGCCCAGATACCGTCCCTCCCCAGTAGATCAATATAGATAGATAGATAGATAGATAGATAGATAGATAGAATGATGAATGGATAAATAAATGAGTTCCCATCTGAGTCCTAGGTGGCCTTTCCCATCAACTGACTTCAGCTGGGTTGGGGCCATTTTGATTCATCAGAAAAAGCCTCAAGAACATGGAATCTCAATAGTGAAAGTATAGGAAATGAGTCTCAATCCCTTTCCACTCAAATCTACCCACCTTGTAATTCAGTAACCATCTCTGCCAACCAGAGATGTTGTTTGTTTTTGGAACGAAGTTTAAAGAAGCTCCTGTTAAATTATGCCGGAATCTTCCCCCAGGATAAATGATCCCTATTCATCTAACATTTGTATCACTAAGAGGGGACTTTGAAGTGACTCCCTTCCCCACCCACCAAAAAAAATCTGCTCTAAAGAGACTTGCTACATAGGCTAACCTAGATGAATGCTAGTAAGTCCTCTGCTATAAAATCCTTAATTCTGCCTAACTGGACATCCTATTTAAGCTTTCATTTAAACAAAAAAAGGAGGGCAGGGAAGCTGCGTGTATAATGTAAAATCCCCTCCTCTGTTTTTAATGTGTGCCAAGACTGACTCTCTTGAATCTGACTAAATAATTCCAGGGACATGTTACACACCAAAACAGCTCATGAAAATGATTTCTCCCCAGATAGTAAGGTCACTGAGTGACCTGAGACCTGCACTGGACATGAAGCCTTTGCATCATTACATTCAAGTATTCTTATTTTATCTCTACCTTATTCCTCTGTTAGACACATACTTAGTATCTTTCCTTTGTATTTTATCAATAAATATAGAGATAGTTGCAGGTGGTGACTAACATTGAAACACACAAGACATCAGTGGAGAGACTAGGAAAGTAAGGGACTGCCACAGTTGAGAAGTCTTTAAAACTTGGAAATAAGGTTCAAAAGTAGGTGGCATGTCCTTTTACTGTCCTTATGGGTGTAGTAGGTTGAATAGTGTCCCCTCTATCCCTCCCAAAGTCATGCACTTTCCAGAACCTCAGAATGACCTTGTTTGGAAATAGGGTCTTTGCAGATGGAATTAGTTAAGATGAGGTCATGCTGGAGTAGGGTGGGCCCTAAATCCAATATGACTGGAGTCCTAATAAGAGAGGACACCAGGGAAGACACACAGGGAAGAACACCGCATTATGACAGAGGCAGAGAGGTGATGTGCCTACAAGCCAAGCAACACCAAGGATTGCCAGCCATCATCAGCAGCTAGAGGAGAAGTGTGGATTCTCCCTCACAGCCCCCAGAAAGAACCAATGCTGGTGACACTTTGATTTCAGACTTCTATTCTCTTGAACTGTGAGAGAATAAATTTTATGTGGTTTTAAGCCATCCAGTTTATGGTAATTTGTTACAGCAGCTCTAAGAAGCTAATACACTGGGGCATTGTTTAACAGGCTTGTCCACATATTAACTTTTTTAGAGGACTGTCACTATATTTGCTTCTTCTACTTACTATTAGGTAAGGGCTCTCATCTCTGTGAAGTTACATGTTAACCTGTAGACCTTGTCCAGTGGAGATGCAAATCATTTCTGTCTGGTAAAAACGATAACCCTAAAGGTTACAATTTTATTGCCTTGAAGGACATTAACTAGTTTTGTCTCAAACTCAGCAAAGTTATATCAGAATGTTTTATATATATATGTGTTATATCTGGTGGAGATCATTCCTATTCCTCTAATTCTTATTGAACTGGTTTTACCATGCCTCTAGTTGCCTCATCAAAGGGTTGAATAAACTCTTTAACACTTCTTCATTCTTTACATGTATGGGAGTCATGTTATCAACTTTTGGGAAATTATTCTTTAACAGCACCAGAACTGTTAAGATCAAAACACCCTTCTGAGGTCATCTGATTCAATATCCTTCTGAATTCAGGAAAGAATTCCTTCCTCAGTACATTTGTCACAGACTTGTTCAGCCTATGCTTGAAGACTCTACTTGATGAGGAACTCGTGATTGTTTTTAAGGTAACCTGTTCTATTATTAGATATTCACTATTAGAAAGTTAATTCTTAAACTGAGACAAAATGTCCTTCCAACTTTTACCCACTGGTTTACATTGTGCTTAACTGAGCACAGAATCTGACAGGCCTTGGGATATTTAAGCTCCTACCCTCCTTTGTATTTTCTTCCCCAGGCTAAACATACTTAGATCCCTATGTGCACTAGAGTATTCCTCACAGGTAATTCTACTGAATTTGGAAGTTAAGTTCAACAAACATTTCTGAGTTTCTACTGTGTTAGGCCCTGAGAACATAGAAAGGGAATCAGATACCATCCAACTCATAGAGAAAACACTACATTTATGAAGAACAAATAAAGAATTTGTAAGAACAATTAATAGGTTGGAAAGATTCTCACAACTTTGTGGAGGACCCAAAGGAGGACATGATTCATTCTTCCTGGGGGTTTGAGAAAGGCAGTCTTCACAAAGAAAGTACTGCTTGAACTAGGTCCTGAAGGTTACATGGGTAGTCTCCAGGAGGTCAAGATATGATGGACATCCCAGACGAAGGTAGAAAGTAGTATGAACAGAAAAGCCAGGAGAAAATCTTCAAATAATCACAAGGTATTAGAGTGCCCTCCAAATTCCATGAGAGCTACAAAAATATAAATGTAATTCATAAAAAATAAACAATAATCACAGAAATGTAGCCCATTACTAAAAATGTAGGCAGGAGGGTGGTGGTCTGCACAAGGACCATAAAACTTGAGCTAAAGAGCAAGAATTTGACAACCCAAAGAAAGGGGAGCAGATTGGGAAGATTCTAGTATTTTGGAGGGGAAAAGCAAAATATGAAGAAACAGTAATCAAATGGAAGGCCGTCGTGTGTAATGATTCAAAACACAGGATCTGCTGTCCAGTGCAAATCCCAGCTCTGCTCCTTAATTTCCACGTGACTTTGAGCAAACTACTTAACATCTCTAAGATTCAACTTCCCCATCCAGAAAATCGGTAATAATAGAACACTCCAAGGGGATATTAGGTTCATATAAAAGAATGCATGAAAGTATGTATCATGGTCCTGACACATACTACGCTGTCAGTGAGGATTAACTGTTATTATTATTATTACTTTATCATAATATTTATTTTAAATAGAGATTTAAGGTGAGACAGCTGAGATTAAGAGAAGAGAATAAGATGCTGGAAGAGGGCAAAGAAGAAAAGGCTGAGGAGATAAAGATGCAGGTTTTGAGGAGTTTTTATAATTCTTGGTTGATCTACACCCCAGGCCGTGTAGGGGCAAGAGAGTGAGCTGATAAATCTTGACCTGTTCCTGGCCAGGCTGCCTGACCTCAAATCCCAGCTCTGCCACATCCAGCTGTTACTTACACTCTCTGTGCCTCAATGCCCACATCTATATAAAGGGGGTAGTAATAGTAGGTCTACCTTATAAAGTGTTGTATGGGCCAAATGAATTAATATATACAACATGCTTAGGACAGTACTAGCACAGAGCAAGCTGGATGTGTTACTGTTTATTTCCTCTTCTGATATCACATGGCTTTCTCCAATTATTTCAAGACAAAGTTTAGATTCAAATATAACCACATAGGCTACACAAGCTCAGTTGCTTAACTTTTGATTACACACCTAGTGTTGAAAACGTACATTAAAAATGAAAATTTATGGAAATACCATGTGAAATATGAAGCTTTTAAAAAAATATGATGCTTTAAGATCAAGCAGATGAAACCATTTGTCATTCCTCCCAAAGCATTTTTATAAATATAAAAATACCAAAAAATATCTGCACTAGGCAAATATTGATTGACCTACAAAAGTTCTCACCACCTCTTACAAAAATCAGGGAATTCTAAAAATAGAAATGATCATGGGTCTCTTGAAAAGAGGAACACTAAGGAGAAGTAAAGAAAGGTGGCAGTTAATTTAAGGAGAGCGCAGATAGATAGCTAACTTGTTAACTTGGGAGAACAGGTCAAAATATAAGATGTTTCCAAAAAGTCAGACAATACACGAATGGGAAGTTTATGTTATTTAGCAACATTAAATATTTTTTAGCTCAAGGGGAAAAAAGTATCTATTCCAACCTGTCTCTGGATTAAATTTTTTCTTAGCTTTCCAGAGACCATGATCTATATCATATATTATTTATTTTTTCTCCTTTAACTTCAGACTTTCCCTCTCTTCTGGTTCTTACTTCTCAGCATACAAGCAAATTAAAATCTTTTACATGTTAAAAATAAAATTCTCGGGACCTCCCTGGCGGTCCAGTGGTTAACACTCTGTGCTTCCACTGCAGGGGGCACGGGTTTCATCCCTGGCTGGGGAACTAAGGTCCCACATGCCCTGCCGCATGGCCAAAAACAAATCTCCCTTGATACTCTATGCCCTTCCAAGGGCCATCTGGTAAAACACACTGATGGTATCCAACCAACATCTATTCCCTCCAATAGAGCCCCTAAATTGCCAGCCATCCACCTTCCCCCATCCCCCATTGTTTAGAGACAGAAGACTGCATTTCAGCTAAGCCCTGGTTGGTCCACATTGGTCCTCTTCCTTTTACCAGTGAATGGCTTAGGCGTGGGTATGTGGCCAGGATCTCTGCTAGGCAGTTTCTAGAAAACATTTCCTCCCTCCTAAAAATGAGTCATCCTAGGAGAAGGTTCCTTCCTGCTTCCAGATGTAGTCACTCCAAATAAGATGCCAGCACTGAGAGAGACATTTAATACCATGAAGGGAACTAGACAGTCATCACAACAGGATGCAGAGCAATGACATGGAAAGAAACCGGGTCCCTGATGAATGAGCCAGCCTGGAACAAACCACCTCTGTTCTTCTTGTTAGGAACACAGTAAATTCCTTTATTGTTATGCCAATTTAGTTGAGATTTTCAGTTGTTTGTTCATGAAGATATCTTATTTGATACACACCTTTCCTTCCCCTTTTAGGTAAACTTCTCAGAAGTAGTAATGTATACTCACTATCTCCATTTCCTCTAGAGTCCTGTATTCTTCACTCCATGCAATCTGCTTGTTTCCTGATCCTAGAGGGCCTGTTGCACAGTCTGCAATGTCCTCTTGGCCAAATGTGAAGGACAGTTCTTAGCTCCCACCTCACTGACCAATTTGGCACTATTATTACCCTCCTTCTTGAAGTTCTCTGCTCTTGGATTCCATGGCCAGACTTGTTCATAGTTTAGGCCCAGTATTCAGTCAATGAATCCTATTCTCTATTGTGGAGTCTTTCCTCATCTGACCCTCAAATGCTGGCCTCCTGGGCAGTAAAGGATTAACCTTGTACATGGGAAGCAAGGTTTGGCCCTTACCCTGTTCCTGGGAGGTAACCTCTAAGACTTTGGAATATCCTGTCTGATAAGAATGTCTTTGTTTACCAAGGACATTGGCATGCCATGTAGTCTATGCTAACAATATGATTTGGGACCACGTAGAATCCGCTTGATGTCTGGAGAGACTGGAAATTCACATCAGCCATGCAGGTGGACAGCCATGTCTACTGACAAACCTCCAATAAAAACTTTGAACACCAAGGCTTGAGTGAGCTTCTCTGGTTGACAGTTCTTCAGGTGTGTTGTCACACATCGTTGCTGGGAGAACTAAGTGTCATCCACATGACTCTGCAGGGAGAGGACAACTGGGAGTGTGTGCCTGTGTCTCCTGGACCCTGTCACAGGCACCTAGTTCCGTTGCTGGCTTCCATCTGTAACCTTTGCCATGATAAACTGTAACTGTGACAATAACAGTTTGCTTACTTCTGTGAGTCTATCTACTGATTCACTGAAGCTGAGGGTGTTCTTGGAGGCCCCCAACCACACCTCCCATGGGCCTGTGCTTAGTTCCTTCTACTGTTCATGCCCTCTCTGGGTAAGTGCATACATGCGGGCAGCTTCAAATGCTCTTAAATCTACAGTGGTGGCCCAGACTCCTCCCCTGAGTTGCCAGCCACCTCCTATACATCTCCCTGATGGCTCACAGGACTCTCAAATTCGGCTTATGCCAACCAGCCACTTGCCCACATCCCCAAACTGCCTCCGTCTGTATTGGCTTGATGAACAGCCCCACCGTCTACCCAACTGTCAGTTAAAAATCTACGTGGAGGGCTTCCCTGGTGGTGCAGTGGATACGAATCTGCCTGCCAATACAGGGACACGGGTTCAATCCCTAGTCCAGGAAGATCCCACATGCCGTGGAGCAACTAAGCCCATGCGCCACAACTACTGAGCCTGCGCTCTAGAGCCCACGAGCCACAATTACTGAAGCCCACACGCAACAACTACTGAAGCCCGTGCACCTAGGGCCCGTGCTCTGCAACAAGAGAAGCCACCGCAATGAGAAGCCTGCGCACCGCATCGAAGAGTAGCCCCTGCTTGCCGCAACTAGAGAAAGCCTGCGTGCAGCAATGAAGACCCAACACAGCCAAACTATAAGTAAATAAAATAAAATAAATTTTTTAATTAAAAAGAAATCTACGTGGCAATCATCCTAGACTTCCCTTTCTACTTTGCTTCCTATACCGAATCAATCACTAAGTGCTGTTGGTTGTAATTACTAAATATTTCCCAATCTCCTTCTCTTTATCTCCAAAAATTTATTTTCTTAAGTATCACTTTTCCCATGGACTATCACAATTAACTGCTTAGATCTCTTCCTGCCTCTAGTTTTACTCCATTATAATCCATTTTTTTAACACTGCTGTCACAGTGGTCTTTCTAAAAACATAAATGTCATGTCATTTCCTGTTTATTAACCTTTCCATTGTGTTTCACTACCTTTAGGGTGAAATACAAACTCCTTACAAGGCACTCAAGGCTCTTCTTATTTGGCTTCCCCCTACTTATATTCGTCAGAATAAACAAGGTTATGCTGCAGGAACAAACAATCCCAAAATCTCAGTGGCTCAACAGATGACAGTGTGTGCATCTCTCCATGCTACAAGTCCATCACAGGTTGAAAGAGAACCTTGCATGTTTTATTTCTCAGGGACCCAGACTAATGGAGACTTTACGTTGACATATGTTTCTGCGATCACCTCAACAGTAAGAATGACTTGTGGCAAACTCACATTGATCTTACATCCTCCACGCAGAAGCAACACATGTCTCCTCTGTGTAACACATATTTCTTCTGCCTACATTTCATTGGCCAAAACAAGTCACATGGGCTATAACTACCTGCAAAGAGGACAGAGACAAGCAATCCTACTAAGTGTCTGGGAAGCAGAGAGCTGAAGCTATTTGGCAATTTGTATTGATCGCTACTACATTACCTGTTCATACTCACTTATTACCAATTCCTCAGGTAAGCCCTGTACACCAGGGCAAACAGACACTTATAGTTCTACACATGTATCACACATTTTCATAGCTCTGTAATTTTTTTTAGTCTAAACATTTGTTTAGGATGCCCTTGGAATTTATCTGACTCATTGATAACTATTAATCTTTCAAGAACCAACATAGGTATCAGCTCCTTTGAGAAATATCCCTTAACTTAGAGTTTCTCAAAGTATCTGTGGTGGAGACTTAGGTTTTTATTTCCAGTCCATCATGAACCAATACTTTTTAAAAATACAGTAAAAATAAATTACAAGAAAATAAAAGTTAAGCAAAGACACAGAAAATACAAGCCCAAATTTGTTATTAATAAATTCTGCAGGCATTATCAAATTATTACAAAGTTTCTGATGACTCACGATGTCTATGCTTATCTCACAACTGACTGCTGACCAGTGACAAACAGTTCATGGATCGTGATGGGCCCCGGAACTGTGTTTCTGAGTGACACTGCTCTAACACATGGCCTGTTTTCTTCCTTTCTCCAACCCTACCCACGGGGCCTCACAACTCCTTAAGCATACTTCTGTCAGACCCTCATTAAACTTGATTACAAATTAAACCCATTAAACTAAAATCTTAAACCCATTAAACTAAAATCTTTTCATGTCAGCGCTAAGCGCAGTAGTGTGTTAGTAAATTAAGTTTAAATTTAATCTGCATTATTATTTCCTCCATCACTTTCTTTAGTCTAGCAAAAAAGACAGTCAGCAAAACACCAAATCAAGCTCCGATTTGCATTGCCAATTTCCACGGTGTAAATACTCCCACAGTGGCCAACTGCAATCTACCAATGTGACATCACTGAATGTGGGTTACGAAGACACACACAGTAGCACAGCACTGAATGTAGCACTGGAAATGGAAAGAAGTGTTCATGTTTGACAGACATGTAGCAAGTAGAATCTTGGTGACTTGTTAACATGCCAACGGTGAATGCAGAATTGGGGAACTACTGGACCCATCACTATGACAGGGAGACCTGAAGAGGAGCAAGCAGTGAGAGCACACGTCCCATTTTGCATGTGCTCCATGCAAGATTCTTGTGACAACCAAGCAGAGAAGCTGAATAGGAAGCTAGATACTTGGGTTGGGTTTGGAGCTCAGAGAAGTCAGGATCCGAATTGCAAATTTGGAAGATATTCATTGAAATATCGGCGGTGTGTTAAATCATGCAGGGAAAAGCTGTGGCTTGTGAGGAAAGGGCCAAGACCTTTAAAATATGTCATTTGGAGGTTATCAAGAAGCAGATAAGCAAGCCAAGGAGACTGGGGAAAAACAGGATGCAGAGTACCGCTGTCACCAAAAGTGTTCTAAGGAGGAAGAATGAACTTTGCTAAGAGATCAGGTAAAATGAAGTAGGAGAGTGTCCTTTGTATTTAGTGATTGGGGGTGTTATTGGAGACTATAGCCAAGGCAGTTTCAGTGGAATGTGGAAAGCAAGTGAATGAGAGTTGGGAAGCTAGAAAAGTGTGGGCAACCTTTCAACAACTTCAGCTATGGAGAATAGAAGCAAGGCAGGGGGGCAGCTGGAAGGGTACGTGGAGGAGAGAGGAAGGCTTGGGGCTGATAAATGCTGATGATACAGATCTAAGTCGAAAGGGAGATACTGAGCTTAGATCGGATTCTGTGATACTGGGGGAAAAGGCGGGATGGGGGGAGGGTTCAGAATCCGTGATTTTAGGAGTAGCTTTGCAGGTTTGGCGGTGGAAAGTGGGGGAAGTTTCTCTTTTTCTTAAAGCAGGAGACAGTAATATACTAAGAATGGGGGTTATGAAATGCGCAGAGTGGCATTGCAGTTGCGAGTGGAAGTTTAGGTCACAATGACTTGATGAATGGTCGATGGATGGATGGCGGATCTGGCCAGGTGAAGGGCCAGAGCAGGGTTTGTGGGTCAGCAGGAGAATAAAGGCCAGGGCCGTGGAACAGGATCTGCTAAAAACAAAAGCCCGGGCAGCAGGACCTTGCATGGAAAAACGCAGTTTCAGTTCTTTCCTGAGGCAGAAAGTGGAGACACACACTTGAAACAACCCCTCCCAGACAGGAAGAAGTCTAGAGTTCTGGTCGCTCCGACCCAGCTCCTTTTCCTGCAGGGACCCTCCAGTACCTCCGCCGAGCGCCACCAACAGCGCGAGAACCGCGAGACAGGTCAGGAATAGGTTCCTGCGCAGCGGACAGCAGGAGGGAGAGAGATATGCCCGCGGCGTCCAGCTCATGCCAGCTCCCGCAGCCCGCCTCCCGGGGCCAGGCTGGGGCCGCCCCTTCCCGCCCCGACCCCGCCCAGGTTCCGCGCCCAGAACTCCGCTTCCTCCTCGGCCACCGAGTCAGTCTATCCCTGCGACTCCTCCGCCGCGACTAGGGCCCTCTGGCATGACGTCACAGGCGCGCCCACCAATGAGCTGAAGAGGGACCGGCGGCAGCGTGAAAGTGACGGCAGAATCAGTCAATGGCCGCGAGGAGGGGGAGGGCCGAGGCGGGAGTGTGAGAGTGATCGCCAGTACGCGTGGGGAGTTGAGGACTGTGCGGGAGGCGCGGGGCGCCGGGGGAGGGGCGGGGGGCGGAGAGCGGGGGAGCGGCGCGGAAGGCCCCTCCCCCTGCCCGGCTCCGGGCTGGTACCGAGAGCCGCCGGACTTTCAGCGCCCAGGAGGGATATGTGGCCGCCTCTCGGGCTCCTTGCAGGTAACGGGCGGGGCGGCCCCTGCAGGGCCGAGCGCTGCCGAGCGCCGCGGGGCGAGCGGAGTTGGGTGCGGAGCGGACGCGGGGTCCTTCCTCACTGCCGCCGCGCCCCAAGCCCCGCGGTCCGGCCCGGGCCGGGCGGCGGCGCTGCTGGAGGAGTTGGCTCCGGGACCCGGGCTGTGGCTGGGGCCGGGGTCACCGGGGTTGCGGGCCCCGTCGCCATGCGCCCGGGTGTAAGCAGCACGCGGGACAAAGGGCGCGGCGTGGAGGGTGCATGCTCCGCCTGCCCGCGCCCCTGCGCTCTCACCTCCGCCCCTGTTCGCTCCAGCAGCGTGGCGCTCCGTCGACCCCGGGTGCACGGGCGCCTTTGGCGTGTCCCCGGAGCGGCCACCGGGCCGCGGGGCCCCGCGCCACCCCGCGCCTGGCCGCCAGCTGGCCGCAGTGCGGGCGGTGGCTGGGCGCAGGCGGGCCGCTCGGCCTCCTGCTCTGGGTTAAAGGCGGCTCCCCTGCAGCGCCGCGAGTGCCAGCCACTCGGCGCTGGCTGCCGGGCAGAGCGGCGTGCTCTGGGTCGGGGCGCCCGGGACCACCGAGCTGCCACTTCTCTGCCCGGGCTTGGAGTTTGGGGAAGCAGAGCAGGTGGCGCAACCGCCGTCTCACCTCCAGCGAGCTCCGCGGGGCTTCTGGTCTTGTTGATGTTGTGACTGTAGGCTGTGTGTGTGTTTTCTTCTTTTTTTAACCACACACAAAAGAAAGGAGGAGTTAGAGGAAAGATCTAGCCAGAGCACTGTGAATCGTTCCACACTGCTTTCTCTCAGAGAGAGATGGATGGGGAGAATTTCTTGAGAAACAATTAACAGTGAGGACTGACTGGATCCCCTCCCTGTCCCCTCTTCCCGCAGTCCCGACCATGCCTGGCGCGCCCCAGATGGAGGTGGGGTAAAGTGACACCGGCCGACTTAGATGGGAAAATGGCTACAAGCTAGCAAGCTGGAAACTTTGTGGGACAGTGGAACTGTGAATGTCGAACCTCCGCAGTCATTCTTGGCTATTGGCAGGCATGGCCCTCATGTGTTACTGAATTAAGAAACTGGGAAGGCAAGCACAAGAGGAAGATACCTCGAGTAGCATTGTGTTCAGCGCTGCGTGGTGGAGAGCGGTAGAGATGATTGTCTCCCGTGCCTTGGGGGCCCCAAGAAAGGAGCAGTCAACTCAGGTCTCCACATTCTGGGTCAGAAACGACTGTGTTCTTTATTCTGATTTCCAGAGGCACTGTCTCATCTCAGCCTGGCAGAGGGCAGCTGGTGTGTGGATGGATTGTTACTGATGAGGTAGAAAGGCTAGCCTGATGCGAGAAGGCCCTTCCGTGTAGGGGGAAGAATATTCTTTAGTAGGTGGTTGCTGCTGAGTTTTCCGTGGATCACTTAGGTGTGATCTGCCAGTCCAGGCTGCTGTGTCAGCTGTCACCAGGTCCCCAGGGTTCGCAGCTCAGTGACTGATGTTTGCTTTTGAGGGGTGGCGTGGGATCCCTGTTCGAGGTCTTTTTGACCTTTTCATTGATGATCGGTTAATTTGTTTTAACCCCCTGAAAATAGAGGCTTGATATAAGGAGTTTGAGAAATTGAGAATAAAGAGACTTCTGCTTCGTTCCAAATCCAACTACTCATAGGCGCCAGTCAATTCTCAACACAGTGGGAGTTCGGCACAGGAGTCAGATAGCAATCGGAACACTAGCATTGTCACTGGTAAAACTGGCTGGAGCTCTGCTTGGGCTGAGCCTGAGGCCACTGTGTTGCTCCATTATTCTCAGTCCGTAAGGCAAACTTACTATGCAGCCATGGCCCAGGAGCCCGGGCTCCCAGGCAGGACATCCCCTGGAGAAGAGGAATGGGGCCATGCCTCCTAGGGCCCATCAAGAGAGAAACAGAACTGTGTGCCTTCCTGGTTCATGGCCTGGATACAAAAAAGGTGGAGGGGACCCGTCTCCCTCCATGTACCACCTCATGCCGGCAGGGCTTCTTTTACCTGAGCACCAAGCCTGGCTGGGAACATTGCAGGAAAAAGGCCATCTACTGTTGGAGGAAGAGGATCAGGGTGTACAGCCGTGCACTTTATGCAGGACATATAGATGCCTGGCCAGAGAAGCAGTGCACCGGGTCTGCCCAAAAGAAGGGTGCCCTTTTCTCAATTGCATCAGGTCACTTGATGGGCTACTGCTGGCCTTGGTTGGTTAGCGCATCTTCAGGAATGGCAACACTGGTGATCCCAAGACAGGAGGTCAGGGGCTGGTCACTTGGTACTAATCTCTCCAAAATGATTACAGTCATGGGAGCTAATTGTTTCCATATATGGTCTTATTTAATCCTTAGCACAACCTGCTGGAGTCAGTAGTGATACCCTATTGTGCTGTTGAGGAATGGATCCTCAGAAGGACTAGGTAGCTCAGGGTCATGCCGGTAGCCAGTCCAAATCTGTGTGCCTCCAGAGCCTGTGCTCTTAACCACTGGGCTGGACCGAGGTTCCTAACACACTGTACCTGTATCGCATTTGCTAATACACAGTATTTTCGGAACTATCCTCTGATACCCATTAACAATCACGCCTGAAGTGGAAAGGGCATTTGTGAGTGTTCTCTGGGGCAGCAGAGATGTGAGAATCTTGGCGACCATGGGAGGGACTCAGCAATGAGGAGGGAAGAGCCAGCCGGGACAGGGACGGGACCGATGCTAGGCTTCCCGATGTCCCTGCCAGAGAAGAGGGGGAGCTCATTCTGAGATTGCCTCACCCATCCTGTTGACTCCCCCAGGAGTCCAGGCCTGGCCCCCTGGGCACCCCAGATGTTCGGGTCTGTAGTCTGCCTTCCGTCCGAGTACCAAAGCGATTGGTATGTGTTACGAACAATCTGAGATGAAAAGGGAAGCTCAGCAACTAATTTAGGAGCACAGATTATTTCCTGACCCAGTATTCTTCCTGGAGGGCCATTTGAACCTCACAGAACCGCTTGTGAAACACTTCAAATATTTGGGCCTGAAGCAGATAACATCAAGACCAATTATGGGACCGCTTGTCAGCTCACAGCTCTATTTTGCGTTTAAAATTGATAAAGAGTATTTGCTTTCCTTCACATTCACTTTGTAAATCAAAGAACCCTTTTATTCCCTCCATGTTAAGTCAGGGTAACTTCCTAGCTATTCAGTCCTTTACACTTATTTATTTCATTTTTAGTAGCAGGGGTAATTTCTTTAGCTGAAATGTACACACAGTGGTTGGGGCCTGCATGGTGACCTCTGTGGTGTTTGCAACTGTGATTTGGATTTGACCAGTGGTTTATCCTTTCAATGAAAAAGAAAAAGAAAAAGAAAAGCAGCAGATAGTGGCTGGAATATTCCCTCCCCCACCCCCTGCACTTGCTGAGAGCATGAGTTACATCAGGTGGAGAAGCTCTAGGGCCCAGTGCTGAGAGAGTTGCAGAGCCTTTCATTTCCAGATTGTAAACTTGAACCGCTTTCCAGAACCTGTGACCTTGGATGGCCTCTTGGGCTGACTTCTTATTGATTCCATAATCTGGGGTATTTCCTTGGAGACCTGGAAACAAATACAGTTGACCCTTGAACCACACGGTGTTGAACTGCGTAGGTGCACTTATATGCAGATTATTTTCCGTAGCAAAGACTACAGTACTAAAACAAAACAGAACTGCAGGAGGCATGGGTTCGATCCCTGGTCTGGGAACTATGATCCTGCATGCCCCATTTTTTAGCGAGGCTAAAAAATAAAAAAAGACTACATTACTACAAGATCTGTGGTTAATTGAGTCCCCGGATGGGGAGGCACCAGAGATATGAACTTATAATAAGTTATACATAGATTTTCAACTGTGAGGAGGGTCAGTGCCCCTAACGCCTGAGTTGTTCAAGGGTCCGCTGTACATCTAAACTGCCTCTCCAATCAAGGGGCCTGGGGTTTTCTTCCAACTCAGCATGAAGGAGTGGGGCCCTGCTCCCTTACTGGGGAAGACGAGAGCCTCAGTACTAGTACACCAAATCCTCCAGGGGATTCTCAAAAGAGAATAATTCTGTGCCTGTGTTTTCTCCCTCTTTGAAGAAAGTACTAGTAATAACAGGTAACCTTCCCTCGGCGTTCATTAAACCCAGGCCGTGTTTCTAAGCACTTTAGGTGGGTGTGTTGCTTAACCTTCATGACGACCATGTAAGGTGGGCCCAGTTATCATCCCCATTTTAGAGGTGAGGAAACTGAGGCCCAGAGAGGTGAAGTAACTTGGCCAAAGTTACACAGGATTGGAACCTCTAAGCAGTTTGACCCAGACGTGATCCTGGTAGAACCAAAGGAAGTGCCTATTGAGGGTGTGGGGAATGGGGACAGATGCAGTGTGATTGGAGAGGAGGGGGAGTTTGATATTTGTTTGGGCAAATTCCAAGTCAGGAAGCTCTGAGGCAACTCTCACTGCTGGAAAGTTCTTTTGGTTTGCAAAGTACACAAGAAGTGGACTCCTAAGGATAGGTGGCACACACAGGGCCACAGAACTAAGAAATGGCAAGACTGAGAAATGAAATGTCTGGCTTTAACGTTTGCCCCTTTGAAAGAAAAGTTAAAAGACGTGTCTGTTTTTAACTTGACTCCTTCACCAATATTGGAGGTCGTGTCCTCACCTGGAATAGCTCCCAGTGTTCTACTTTAGGGTACAGTTCCTCCTTCTGGAATGATGCTGTCCCCAGCCTGTCAGTCTGCAGTGTGCCCTCCTTCCTCTGTCTGTCCCCTGTGTGGGAACCACGGTCATGTGCCCTGCGACCTCACCTCTATTAAACTCTTTCCCAGATTTTCATTTAACTGGCAGGAGTGTCTGTGTTCTGCAGATAGACTGTAAGCTCTTTCAGAATCAGGACCATGCTTCACGCACACACATGAACACACACAATCTGCTAAGACCCAACAATGAATATTTATTGATTTTTCTTGGTTGGAAGAAGCAAGATGGTAACTGGTTTTTTTTTCAACTTTGTAAACTGGTTCAAGGACTATAAAAATGATTTGCCTTATGGGGCTGATAAACATAGGATTCCCTTAAATCAATGTTTCTCAAGGATAATCCAGCATCAGAAGCCCAAGGACTTCTGACTTGGTAGGTTGTACTTGGGCCCAGGAGAACCTACATGTGTCCCACGTGATTTTTCTGTCCACTCGAGTTTTGAAACCACGATATAAAGCTGTTAGTGATCACATCCTATAAACTCACAGCATAAATGAATAAGAGTGTCTAGCTCTTTTTCACTTGAGGTAAACATGTCTACTGTATAAACATTCCTAACAAGGCAATGATCAATATTTATGTCGTGTCGCTTTTCTTGCAGGTTTCTAGCCAGCATAATGCTGGAGCAAGAGGCCGGCGGCCCGCAGTTTTCAGGATGGCCGAGTGGGATGCCGATTTGGATCACATCATTCCGTCTTCCATTCTTCCTCCTCTCTGGGCTAAGTTACTTGTGGGATTTGTTTCCCTCGTGTGTTTCGCACGTAGCTACGATGGAGACTTTGTCTTTGACGACTCTGAAGCAATTGTTAACAATAAGGTCCGTATCTTACTGTCTCTTCGGTAAACTGACATTAACCACTTGCCTACGTCCCAGTGATGCTCTGCGTCGGTGTTGAATTAGTCTCTACTGAACTTCGGCTGAGCCTTTGCCTGGGCCCCCATCGTGCTCTGGATTTCCCATCTCTTTTAGAGAGCATCTCCTTGATTTAGGGCCCCTTTTATCACTGGCAGCAGGGTCTCCAAGCCCTGCCTAACCTCAAGCTTTACCCTGGCTGTGTGCCCTACATGAGGCCCCAGTCCACGCACGTATCAGAGAGACCATTACTCTAAGATGACAAGGCCAGGGTTTTGCGGGGCATTGCAGACTATTTCAGGTTTTGTGACAGATTTCCAGAACTCTAGGCCAGAACAGTTTCCCCTCACACACACACACACACACACACACACACACACAAATCATGCGTTTTTCCCCTGCCGAACGAAGGTGCATCCTCAGCAGCAGGCAGGGAGCTGGCTTCTTTGTCCTTCGCCGAGAGCATCAGGACAGCCTGCTGACAGCTGCCGAGGACCAGGATTTTGCTGCCCGCAGAAGCTGCAGTTCCTGCTCATTTCATGTTCGGAGACCCAGGTTTGCTGAGTTTGCAAAATCCCAGCCAGTTTTGCTCACCAGTAGGCACGGGGAAAATGATATTCTCCTTCACTCGCTGACTAGAGGTAGGGAAGAAGAAATAGGTTTGTGGGCAGGGAAGAAAAAAGGTTTCAGCAAGCTAAAAGAAAATCAGAGCAAGAAACTTGGAGGCAGGGAGAGCCCAGAGGAGAAAGTACGTGGAAACAGCACAGGTTAGAGCCTCTGTGACAGTCTCACCGCTCAGCACATACTCTGTGTGCGCCTTAATGGGAGAAGAGAACTTGAAGGAGTTTACTAATCTCTTTCTCTAGTAGGTGAAATTGTAGCATCTCTTTGTAACACTGCCCTTAAAGGCTCCTAAAAGTTTGAAGTCGTGGATTTCCCGAATTCGGAAAGAGTCGTTTTCACATTGAAAGTATTGAGAAAAATTCTCTATGTAACAAACAGGTATTCTGTGGGCCGGAGAAGAGAGGGTGAGGGGTAAGGAGATGACTGTTTTGCAGATATTTTATTTGTAACGTACTCTAAATGATTTTCTGATTTTCTGGATTTTGACAGCAGACTCCAGCCTTGTTGATGTTTATTTTGAATCCAAGTTCTTCACTTGTAATTTCCCTCAGTTTACTGTAATTTCCCTCAGTTTACCTCAGTTTACTCAGTTTACTAAACCCAGCAGTTTACTGCAGATGTTTCTGTTTCAGTTTTTTTTGAAACAGTGCTTAAAACAAAAAGAAATGTGTAGCTCTAAGCAACTATGTCACATGGGTGGCTTAATAGCTATTAGAATTGCTTTTCTAACAGGCATATGAGGCTATGCCTTTATTTTTAAAATTCCATTTGTTGAGAGTTTCTTGACTCTTCCACTCTAATAAAGTAGAGGATATATTAAAGTGTTAACTCAGGACCCATGTCGAAGAACTTTGGTGAGCGAGGCAGGGGAGACAGGAGCTATGTCGTACATCAGATGCCCAGGTATGAGGTTGTAATTCTCTTTCCTTCCTGTGAGGAAAGGCAGATGAAGCCATTTTGTGGCCCTACCGCACATTGTCTTGGCAGTGTTTTCTAGAGCATCACACTGTGCCCCTTTGTTAACTTGCTAGCCCCCTTTTTTGCCTTTCCTGTTTAATGAAAGGCCCTCCTCTGTTCATTGGCACCATGCCTACAGTAATGTGAAACAGGCTGTTACTGGATTTTATTGGTGTTGAAGACTGTTTTCCAGATGCTTCCTTGTAGTGTTGAGTTGCCTTTTTTCATTGAGATGATGATTTTCTTTGAGACCGTGGAGTTAGCAAGAATTTCAGACATGACACATCTTTTCCATAAATCATTAGGAGGAAAAATTAACCTTTCTTCCTGTGGCGCGCCCTGCTGTGTGTAGGCTACACCTAATCAAATATTTAGAGCTTTGCTGGTGTTCATTTTCTGCTCAAATGGAGGGAAAGATCTTCTGCTCAATTCCTTCACAACTGAGCAGGTACTTCTGGGACAATGCAAAGGTACATGGACTTCCAGCATGGTAATGGAGTAACCTAAGTTAGTGGGTGGATCCCACGACCTTCATGAAATATCAAATCAACTCTTAGAGGGAGGTCCAGACACTCAAGGCCTCTGAAGCTGATACCCAATGGAAGTGAAATTCACCCTCAAAGTGGGTGTCAGGTGACCAGCTCACCTCTGCTGCCTGTCCCCAAGCTTTTCCCTTTGAGTCATTAAGCTCCTAAGTAACAAATACTCACTGAATGCCAGTGTGTGTTGGACACTGGTTGCTCTCTTGGGCTGCCCATGATGTGACACACTTCTTCCATTTGGGGCCTTCTCCATCTTCAAATACTTGTGAGCTGCAAAGACTGTCCAGTTTGGATGCAGACCCAGGCAAAGGCGCTCCTATCAGATACACCCACCTGTTGGAGCCAGGGGCTAGTCACACAGAGAAGAGGGGTCTGCGAGCAGCCAGGCAGCCTCAGCAAGATGTGCGGCGGTCTCATTTGTTGGTGCCCTTCGGGCTGCACAGCCCCAAACTAGGTTTTCCAGCCCACCTGGGAGTCATTGGGCCTTGTGATCTTTTTTAAGGCGTTCCTTTTTTCACTTAAGTTAATCAGAGTTGTTTTGGTTACTGCAGTGAAGAATCTTGACTGCTACACCATGCAGTGCTTATTACATCATAATTTCTAGATCCTAAAACGTTCCTGTTTAATTGTGCTGTGAAGAAAAAATTAACAGTCAGTTTTGATACCTACTGCAAGTGCCTTTCTTCTTGTTAAACACAGTTTAAGTAATCTAGTTTCATATTTAAATGTAAAAAGAACAAAAGATTCATTTTAAAGTATCTGTAGTTCAGTACCAAGTTAAACTACCCTATACGGTAGGTATCATTTTAACATATTTAGTAATTTTTATCCTTAAAAATTAGATGGAAATTGTTTTTTCTGTAATTTTACTATCTGCTTAGCTCATGATCAAAAATGGGGAACTTTAAAATCTATATGCTTACTCTTATGTTTGAACTGGGATATTTTTGGTAAATTACCTTATGTATTGGATATGAGAGAGAGTAATAGTGATCTCACTTAGCTATATGGTCCATTCATGCATTCCGCATAGATTGAGCACCTTCTGTATACTCCCACCAAACGCAGGGAAGCCCAGGCCTCGAGGAGCCCTAGTCCAGTGGGGCAGACAGATAGGGGTCACATGATTATAAACTGCCCTGCAGCAGGTGCTGTGAGGACAGGCGCGAGATGCCCCAAAGGGACGGGAATCGCATCACCTCAAGAAGGTCGCAGCCCAGTGGCCGAGATACGAAGAGCAGAAGCAGCTGAGCTGTGGGGAGCTGAGGGGTGGCGGTCTGGGCAGAGACCTGTGTGCGCACAGCCTTGAGGTGGGTGGCAGCAGGAGTCGTGTGGGGACCAGACGAAGGCCAGGAGCAGAGCACAGAGTCTGCGAGATGAGCCTGCAGAATTCAGCAGGAGCCAGGGCACTGCACACTGGTGTCCGTGTCAGGAAGTCGGCTTTGTCCTGGAAGGGGAGGGTGGGTGGGGTGACACGATTTGCATCTTGGAGGGATTACTGGAGAACAGGCAGAGGGCGCAGCGCACCCACGAGGAGGCCCATCTGGGTCCTGGGTGAGGATGATGGTGGCTTGACCCAGGACTGGTGGGAGAGATGGAGAAGAGAGGACTTCCGCCCAGGGTGAGGGAGGAGCCCTGATCCCTCTTCTGGTGTGTTCCCGCAGGACCTCCGAGCAGAAACGCCCCTCGGGGACCTGTGGCATCATGACTTCTGGGGCAATCAGCTGAGCAGCAACACAAGTCACAAGTCCTACCGACCCCTCACGGTGCTGGTTTTCAGGTGAGATGCGACAGGACGGCTGTATGGGAGGGGCACCCAAGGCTTGTGCCTGACGTTGTACCAGGTGGTATGTGACAAGGTTCCTGGGTCAGTGGTCCGGAGGGACGTATAAGCCACTCACTATGTGGGTCTCCAAGAAATACATGCTAATTCCAGCCATTAGGAGTTAGGTTGGAAGCATCGCTTTAGAGTGATGCTGCTTTGGCGATGCAGACACTGACAGTGGAACCACACTGAGAAGATTAGCCTGGGTCTGGGCAAGGATAACTTGGTGAAGTGGTCCGTGTTTTTGCACAGTTCTTGGAGGTGGGACCCTTTGTGAGTTAATACTGAGGAAACAATATGTCAAGGCAACATGTAGCATCTAATGAAATTGTGATTTTTTTTTCATTATAAAAAGCTAAGGTATAAATCCTCCTCCTGTGACCACATCAATATGCAAAACCAAAATGAAGCTTAAGACAGTCTCCCCACCCCCCATTAATCAGGGAGCTATTTGCATTAAACAGATTTGTTCGTCTCACAAAAGTTCCCATGTGTAGCTGTTTCTTGGATGCGTTAGATACCTGTGTGTAGATCTCTCAAAGAAGCATGGAAATGATGAATTGGAACCCCTGGTGATTGAAAAGCAACAGAAATAAGAATCCCTGACTATAAGGAAGTAGGTCCATTGTCTGGAAGGCTAGTGGACAAACTGTCAAGGAGTATTTGCGGGGGGTGGGGACTGGGTGGGGTGGGGGAATCAGCAAGTCACACGACTGTCTTAAATCCAGGTCCCTATGGGGTAGCCTGAGTAATGTGTGGTCTGTTGTATCTTCCTGGGAGACAGTCTTGCCTTTATCACGTCTAAAAAACTGTCTAGCTTTCCTTTCGCGTTTCCTCTCCAAGTATTTTCTGTCCCACTCCTCTAAGATGCCCTTATCTTACATTTTCCGCGCTGCAGTTAATTATGTTCTTCCCTCTTCTTCAGCCTTCTTAGCTTGACAGGCATTACTTACCTTGACGCTACTTTTATCAAACTTGCACACTTTCTCTTCTCCCTTTGGTATTTTCATGCACCAGGGTTTTCCTCCAGCTGGTTCTCATTTTGTTTCGCGTGCTTCTGGACCTCTGGTGTGAACACCCTTCTTTCACTGCAGGATGAACTGCTATTTGTCGGGAGGCTTCCACCCCTTGAGTTTCCACGTGGTCAACATCCTCCTGCACAGTGGCATCTCCATCCTCTTGGTGGACGTCTTCTCCGTGCTGTTTGGGGGCCTGCAGTACACGAGTAAGGGCCGGAGGCTAAACCTGGCGCCCAGGTCGTCCCTGCTGGCTGCCCTGCTGTTTGCTGTGCACCCGGTGCACACCGAGTGTGTAAGTATCGTCCGCCTACCGCCTCTGCACTGGTGTAAGGAGGACAGGCAGTCCGTGTATCGGCTCATTCCCTAAAACAGGCTTCCCTCGGATACTCGTATGGCTGTAGAAAGCCCAAGCTTTCAGACATTTGCAACGATGATTTGTAGGGCTAACAGGTCCCTCTTAGGGCAAACACAGGGTCCCCTATGGGCGAAGACTGTATAATGACCGTGTGGTATGATCTCTGGTGATACTTTCTGTTTCCTTTTATGACCACATTGTGAAGGTATGAATGTTGAGTCTTGCCCAGCTTTGGGGTCTAAAAACCAGAGTCTGAGATTACTTTTCTTCCAGGTTGGGTCTGATGCAATTTTCCAATGTTAGCTGAGAGCTTTATAACTTCCTAAATACTTTCTTATACTTAATCTGATTGTCACCAAAACTCCGCGGGATCAGCTGGGGCGGCATACCAATTTCCACTTTACAGAAGAGGAGGCAGCCTGGGAGGACAAATTAAGGACTTACCCAGGTCAGTCACGTAGCTGGTGGATGCAGGGATAGAACTTAAGATCTGGTCATCCGAGCCCGAGCCCAGGAGAGGCCAGCGTGCTTTGAGTTGACCTGGAAGGTGGGTCCCCACATCCTGCTGGAACTTGCTCCTGAATTCTCCCCACCTGGCTTCTCAGCCCATGTAGTCAGGCAGCTCCTGCTTTTAATCCGTTGAGCCGCTGCTGAATGTGTTCAGTGCAAACTCTGCTGGGATTTAACCAAACACTTGTGAGGTTTTCAGGAACCACCCTACCCCACTGCCGTGGAACCCTTTGAAAATGTAAGTCAGCATGTTTGATTTTAGTTATTCGTTCTGTAAGTGTGAAGTACCTAGTATAAAATACCACATGGACCTTCTTGCTTCTCCACAATAGATTTCTGCATCCGGTATGTATTTAAATACCTGCGTTTTGACCAGTTGCATTGAGCATCTTGAAGTCAGTTTCAAAATACTGGGAGGAATTACTGCCTTTAGCATCTGATTTTGTTAATATTATTAAACTATCTGTTCTTTGGTATTAAAAGGATTGCAGGATTGTTCTCACAACCTCCTTCTAATATCTTACTACTTGAAAGCTTTTTTAAAAGTCTCATAATTTTTTTACTTCGGCAAATTCAGAGGACTTAAGGGATTGGGAACTATGGTATGATAAATACCAATAGATAGATAGATAGATAGATAGATAGATAGATAGATTTGTGATCAAATTAGAATTTGTTTCCATGCAAGTTCTCTTTATGGTCTAAATAATAGTGTTGTGCACATTTATCAGAAATAAGGGAATTTCTGGCAAAAATACTGATTTACTGTTTTGGTCCTTGTCTAATTTTGTGTAATCTTAAAAAGCAAAATGAAATACTTGAATTGTTAACCAAAGAAATGTTTCTAAAATTCTGCTTTTAAATATGAGAAGTTAGTTTATAGAAAAATTTGAAATGCCAGCAAGTATAACTGGATGTGTAAAAACACACACACACACACACACACACCCCCCACACACACACACACACCAGCTAAATGCAGTGTGGGAACATGTTAACCCAAGGGAGGTCCAGCTATAGGAGAGAAGAGAATATTTGAAAAATGTCTTCATCTCTCCTCTCCCTCCTTTCCATGAAAGCCATTCAAACTCAAATTGTAAGAAAAAGTTATGGGTCATGGAAAAATAGCATTTCTAAAACAGATCATTTGTATGTTCACCTTTCCTTGTTTTGGCAAATAGTCGGTATTCTGTTTTCATCCTCTCTATACCCCGCTGTTATTTCCCACTCTGCATTTAACCTACTTTAACAGTGAGCAAAAACCAGGCCCACCCAAGGAAACCCTGGAAGGAGAGTTCCTCAGAGCTTTCTGGACCAGTACTGAGGAAGCACCCTGTGCTCTGGGCTGTGGGTTGGATCACCAAGGGACGGAGAAGAGCTAAGAGAGGGGGTTTCCTTGCCTCTTGTCTTTAGAGACCAGGATGGAGGCCCCAGGGAGTTCCCTGAGGACACCAGTGTTATTGTAGGTTTTCCTTTTCCACCAAGCATTGGTGAAAATTTCAAATTGCTTGAATTCGGGTATCAAAGAGGGAAGCTTGGGTCTTCTTAATAACCCTGCCCATCCAATAAACCCAGAGTTTAACACTGAAGGAATTGGATGGTGAAACATTCCCCCTTTCCCCTTCCCCTCATTCCTTCCATGGCCCCAGTGCAAATTGTTCCCCGTGGGGAAACTTCACCACCTCCTGCTGTATGGATTGGGGGAGTTGCAGTGACTTCTCTAGAAAACTCTGATATGAGTGCTTCAGGTTATTTGTAAGAAAAAAAAATAGCCTTTGTAAATAACTTTGCCTGAAAAGACATACGCAAATATCCGAAAAGAAAAATAAAATCTCTCCGTACCCATGCCCATTCCCCAAACAGTTAAACTCAGTGCCTCCTTGGGTAGCCTTTAAAATTTTTTTTCTATGAAATCTCTCTTTAATTACTATGCCAAAAATTCACTGAAGGACTAAATACTCTTTACTCTGAAACACTTGCCATACTTTTTAAAACTTGTTTTTCTTCATGTCAGACGATGTGACGTACATCGCTTAAGACTTGGGAGTATCTTCAGTGAACCAAAGGCAGACTGTTTGCTTTAAAATGAGTTTATGATGTTCAAAGTTCATTTTAGTGGGAGTCTTTTTTTTTTTTTTTGAGGTTTAGTTGATTTACAATGTTATATAAGTTAGTGAGAATCTTTAATATACCTCAGCCACTCAGATAACAAGTGGTTTAGGCTGGCCTTTTGGGCCCCTATTCCTGGTGTTTATCCAAACCACTTCCCTCCCCCTCACTCAGTTCAAGAAACCTTGTTCCCTGACCCTCCATATCCCCCAGCCCCTGCTTCCTCAACCCCCTTGCTCTAAGGACCTTTTTGGATACACTTCTCTGCGTTGGCTTTGCTCACTTTATCCTCTGAAAGGCTTTGGGATTCCCCGCCATCCTCAGGCCCTGTAGAGAGCCACAGCTCCCACCCATCTCTGGTCCTGATGGGAGGCCCAGAGCACCAGGCGCCCCCTCCATCACTCACCCCGGAGCTGCAGAGCGCGTACCTGCTTCACCCTGAGCTGCTGTGTCCTCTGTCTGCTGCTTTCTGCCCCCCCTCCGCCCCCCACCCCCGCACCTCCCAGTGTTTACAGAAGCATCTTTGGGATTCACACAGCAACGGACAGTGACCCAGCACCCACTGTGTGCCCGGCTCTGTGTTGGGTCTCGCTGCATCCCCGATTTCACTGTGTCTCTGAGTGAGTGAGTTATAGGCCAGAGGATTCCAGAAGTCTTATTACATATTCACTGCCTTCATGAAGTAATTGTACCATTTAACCCTCTGGCATGTTGGCATACTTGGCCCAGATCTGTTGAACCTTTGTTTGTCCTTAGCTTCCTTCCCAGGAGGTTGTTTCATGTGCGTGGCATTCACAGGTTGAACTCAGCTGTCAATCTTCTTAGTGATTGTGTGACACCCTGGGCTGCCACGTGCCCCTCCGTCAGCAGTTCACCATCGGAATGGATGATTGCCTCAGACCGTCATATCTAACCAGCGTAGCAGGAAACTGCTCCTAAAAGGCATTCCTTTTAGCTATTGCTTGTAGACGCACCTGGGAATCATATGTAAATATAGTAATTTTCATATTCATTGTATACTCTCCCATCTCCATTTGTAGGATAGTCTTTACTCTGTGTCTGGCTTATCATATATCTCACTTTAAGAAAAGATGAACTTCCCAGCCATTAAAGCGATACCTAGAGAATCACAGTGAAAGGTTTGACGTATGTCCCATCCAGGTGCTAGTTAGTCAAGAATGCCATGTAAACTAGACCAATACTCATGAGTGGAATTCTGGGTCTTTCGTTGCCATGAAAATCTGGAAAGCAATTATTGGAATAATCAGCTTCAAAGAAATGAAGCACAGATTTTATATTGCTTCCTTGTCACTAAGGTGGAGAAGGGAAGGGCAGTCGTCAGATGTAGAAAATGGGGGGTGGGAAAGAAATGGTAGAAATTGCATTCCTTTTTTCATCTTACTCATCAACCACTTTTGAAGCGTTCTGCTTTCCAGGTTAACCCACTTCATTGGTTTTGGTCTGAAGGGAGGAAAAGATGGCAGAGGCAGCTTTGAACGTTATCCCTGTGTCTTACTCTCTTTGCCTGATGACTTGTAATATGGACTTCCCACCTTTCCTTCATGTTTCCAATCAAGGTTTCTTTTTTAAATATCATGCCCTTTGAGCTGATACCATTTTCCCGTTGAAAATTCGCCGTGGGGACCTGATTAGAGCAGAGGCCTCTGGAGCTGTGGGCGCAGCGTGCTGAGTGACGGGCTTTCACTGCCTGTGGGCATCGCTGGCTGCGTGTGGCCCACAAAAGAACCCTCCCTGGGTTCGAGCCAACCCAGCCTTCCTGTGGAAGCGGCTGACCCAAGTCCTAGACCAAAAAATGAAAAGAAAATCAGTTGTCAGATCAGACCACAGGGAAGCGTCACAGTTGCAGGGATTGTTTTAATAGATGGCCAAGTCTGATAAGGTTTTCGTTTTCTATTTCTAAGGAATTGTTTTTGTATTTCCAAAGTTTTGTTGAAATGTTTTTTACATACATCTTTTCTTCTGCCCCTTCTTTTAAGGTTGCTGCTGTTGTCGGCTGTGCAGACCTCCTGGCTGCCCTGTTTTTTCTGTTATCTTTCCTTGGCTACTGTAAAGCACTTAGAGAAAGTAAGCATGACATTTTGCCTTCTTAATTTTGCATCTTCTTCGTGTTTCTGTCCTGCTGAGCAGTGTTCTAACAGACGGGAAAATGTCGGTTTATATAAGTTTATCGCTTTGAAGGAATGTGGGTCAAAGATGTCAGCTCTTTTTAGTGATGTCTGTAACTCCATTGCTTTTTTAATAATACAAAGGCTTGTGCTTCGATATTCACAGTATTCAGGGAGCACCTTGTTGGGTACTGTAACCCAGAGCTTCTGCTCTTGGTGCTGAAGCGGTTGTGATTGATTTTTGTGGGTTTTATTTCCAGCAAAATTGAAGGGGGAGGGGAAAAAACTTATGGTTTTTTTTTTAAACCTGTTGGCGAAAAACCTTGAAAACTGGTAAAATGTGTAGCCATGAATATGCACCTGGATTGTGAGGTTCTTATTTTATCATTGTTGCGTCATTGATACTTACAGAGAAAGTTGTTGTTGGAAACAACAGAGTTGAAATGACCAGTTGTGTGTGTGTGGAGGGGAGAGGGGGAATTGCCTGGTTATTAGTAGCAGTGCAGCCGTGCACTGATAGAGTTCTAGGAGAATCCCTGTATAGCTCTACTCATCTGGGTTCTGATTCCCTCCAAGTCAGATCATACCTTCCAGATTGCTTTGTAATGGAAATTGGATACAGTACATTCAGCTTACATAGCATTTATACATGCTGGCCCCAGCAACGGTGTTATGCATTCAACTTCTGTTATAAAGTCAGTTCCTGACTGTAGAACTCTCTTTATATATCACAGTCAATTTATATTTGGGGGGAAGAGGGGAAGAAAAGGGAAAGTGAGAGGGGTGATCCCTATGGAATGCTCAAGCAGGGCCGTTTCAGCTGACACTGATGTACCTGGGTTTCCTTGAGTCTCTTCCACAGTATTTCTCAAAGCTTAGGTTCAGTCCCCTGCCAGGCCTTAATGTTATTGTTCATGTACTAATGCTTATACTTGGATTCCTCCGGTAAATTGATGTCTTATTCATAAGGAAGGGCAGACCACTACTTCAGGATTTTGTGTCTGCTGGGGCTGGTGAAGTGGGGTCACTCAGGGTTGGTAAACAGGGGCCCATGAGCCAAATCCAGCCCCCAAGCTGACAATGACTTTTTCCGGTTTTAAATGATTGGGGGTAAAAATCCCACAAGAATAGTGTTTGGTGACATATTAAAAGGTACATGAAATTCACATTTCAGTGTCTATATATGAAGTTTTATTGGAACATAGGCACATCCACTTGTTTTTGCAGAGTTAGGAGTTTCAGCAGAGGCCTCCTGGCCTGTAGAGCCTAAAGTACTTACTGCCCTGTGCTTTGCAGAGTTTGCCAACCCCTGGGACATGACAGACAGGTAACTGTCACCATCCTAGTGGTTCCAAAAGGTTTTTTAGTAAAGAGTAATAGGGAGTTCCCAGCAGGAAGTATTTTTACTTAGGAAGGCAGATGTTTGCTGTTAATATAATAGTTGCCATTTATTGACTATCTACTGGCACATGTGTGCGTGTGTGTGTGTATTTTTCTCATTTAATTATGTTACAGTCTTTAAGATAGGTTGACTTACTTTCCCTGTTTTTCAGATGTAAGACTCAGAGTTTATGTAACTTACCCAGTATCACACAGCTATTTATGGCAGAACTGGGTTCACCTTTGAGTCTTAACTCACTTCAAAGCCAGCGTCAACTACATTGTGTTCTTCTGCTTCCCTGTACTCAAGGGACCAGCGAGGCAAGCCTGTCAAAACAATCATTAAAAATAAACAGGAGGTCCATTCAATTCTGTTAACGAATTGTTAAAATGTTAGGTGTAATAGTGCCTGGAACGTATGTGTTAAAAACAATCCCTTTCTTGTAGAGACACATGCTGAAATATTTATGGATGAAATGGTATATAAAGTCTGGGATTTGTCTCAAAATAATCTGAGAGGAAGCAGGAAGCATGTTGGCATTTAGTTGAAGCCAGACTGCTCAGGAGTCAATGTTGAAGCCGAGTGATGGAGACATGAGTTCCTATATCAGCATCTCTACTTATATATGTTTTTTGTTCTTTACAAAAGGTGTTTTTTAAAAAGAGCAGTAGATAACTTTTAACCCTTTATGTTTTTTCTACAAAAAGACTTAGGCAGGACTGCAAACTCTTCTAGGACAGGCTATAGTATACTGTTTTGATGTTCTAGGTATTCATAGTTATATACCTAGAACATCTGTATGAAACTATCCATAGTGTCCAAGGGTAGATTGGGAAGGGCCCCTCCTCCATCCTGTCCTGGACAGCTGAACACAGGGCTCAGGTTGTATATCTCAAAGTACCCGTTCCCTCAAACCTGCGACTCTACTAAGACACAGTGCCAGGGTGACTCCAATGGGCCCACACCTCCATGCTCACTCAGGACTGGGTCATACCCACCCACTCCCCATCCTCTCTTATTATTATTATTTGATCATACCACCACTTTTTCCTGTGACTCATCATTTTTCTGATATGGCAGAGTTTGGGGACAGCTAAATAGAACAGCTTCAAGAACAGAAAACAGTGGGGGTAACTTTCCTTCCCAAGACTGAAAGTTAACTTAGCAATAAGGCATGTCCAGCTCTTCTGGGCTTGGGATCTCCCCACCTGTGATGATTGTAAAACTCCCAAGAGCCACACAGCCCCCAGGGATCTGGGGGTGGGAGATGGGGAATGACACCAGCCCCAGCCGTTTCCATAGGTAACGGGAGAGGGGGCAGCTTCATTTACTTCTCACCATCGTATTCATTACAAACAGTGGTATTGTTTGCATTGTTATGGGGTGTTTTTTGCATTTTATGTATTTGTATTGTTATATTGTGTTCTTAAGATGGCAGTTAAATCTGAATTTGCAGTTAGGTAGGATAACAACTTACCAGTAGTATTTTTCTTGAAGAAAATTAAAAATTAAGTCTGTTGGCTTTTCTCCTAGACATCTCAAAAGTTTGGTGCAGTATCATTTTATTTATTTATTTATTTTTATTTTATTTTTTTTTTGCGGTATGCGGGCCTCTCACTGTTGTGGCCTCTCCCGTTGCGGAGCACAGGCTCCGGACGCGCAGACTCAGCGGCCATGGTTCACGGGCCCAGCCGCTCCGCGGCATGTGGGATCTTCCCGGACCAGGGCACGAACCCGTGTCCCCTGCATCGGCAGGCGGACTCTCAACCACTGCGCCACCAGGGAAGCCCTCATTTTATTAATTTTAACATATCTTCCCTTAAAGTAACTACTCCCTTATTCTGAATGGATTTCAAAGAAATCAAAAGAGCTTTTTGAAGAACGTACTAAATGTTGATAGATTCAACGTTCAAACACACATCATTTAGGAGATGTAATAAAATTTCTCACTACTTCTAAAGGTTGCTCTTATTGAAATTATGGGAAAATTATCAGAAGACTAAAAATTCTTCTAGCAAGTGAACTGATGCATTTATTAGCCTCCTTTAATGGAGTGTCCTCACAGGATGGCGAAAAACTACAGACATGTTATATTCTTTCCCTGGATCCTTTTGCTAACCTTTTCTGTGTTCCAATACACAAATGTACATATTCTGAACTATGTGCCTCTTTTTCATTCGTTTGTAAATTATAAAATTATTTCCAAGAGCCATCCACACAAAAGATAGATTTTTAAAATAAGGCCTTTGGAAACTGATACCAAAGGAAAAAGTGCTTAATATATGATGTTTTTTCAGTTAATACTGTGATTCATGAGAAATTGGTGAAGTATATTTTAGTACTAATGGAACTCTAGTATATTACCTCTTAGTAGTGATATAACCTTTCTTTCTTGGTCTGGTAGCATTCTTTTAACATTTAGAGCATGCTTACTTTTAAATTGGAAAGAGATTTTGTAAAGAGATTGTTATAGGCCTTTAATGTTAAGTACGTAAATGTTTTCGAGAAAGCTCACCTGGAAATACTTAATGTTTGCACACCTGTGGCCATGGTAGGCATGGCTTCTGTGGAAAGCCTTTAAGAATATGAACAGATTTTCACTTGGTTGAGTTACTTGGAACAGTAAGAAGATGAATAGATCGATTAGGAAGGCTTTGAAGAAGCCTCTCCGTTGACCTCTTGTTTACAGGCTGTCCCATCTTCCCATGCACTTGAACCCCCTTTAGGAAAAGGAAAGAGTCAATTAAAGTGGGACCAAGGGACCCACCTCCAGACTGGTACCGCCCTTTGCTGTCACCCGCAGCTTGTTTAGTCTTTGGAAAATGCAAAGCTACAGGAGGTTACCTGTCTGCACACAGCCAGACCTCAGTGTCTTGCCCCAGAAAGTTATTATTGGCGGTGGAATTTTGTGTCTTCTCTGTCCTCTGACTGTGTCCACCTGCCCACGCAGGCTTTGAGTTGCAGATCATAATCGTTCTTTCTTGGGAGTTTAAAGTTGATGGAGGAGAACAGCCATCCCTCAACTGCACTCTCTAGCGTTTGAGTTGGTTTTCACTGTTATTTCCAGTGCCCACTCAGTTTCCACATCACAGACTATCAAGGGAACGGTTGATTTCTATCTCCCAAGTTTGTTGCTGGTCTTGAGGCACAGAGTGACCTGATTCTTTTTTTTTTTTTTTTTTTTTAATTAGGGTATAGTCGATTTACAGTGTTGTATTAGTTTCAGGCATACAGCAAAGTGAATCAGTTATGCATATACATCTATCCACTCTTCTTTTGATTCTTTTCCCACATAGGCCATTACAGAGTACTGAGTAGAGTTTCCTGTGCTACACAGTAGGTCCTTATTAGTTATCTATTTTATATATAGTAGTGTTTATATGTTGATCCCAGTTTTTCCAATTTATCCCTCCCCCCTTACCCCCTGGTAATCATAAGTTTATTTTCTACATCCGTAACTTTATTTCTGTTGTGTAGATAAGTTCATCTGCACCCTTTTTTTAGACTCCACATATAAGTGATATCATATGGTATTTGTCTTTCTCTGTCTGACTTACTTCACTCAGTATGACAATCTCCAGGTCTATCCATGTTGCTGCAAATGGCATTAGTTCCTTCTTTTTCATGGCTGAGTAATATTCCATTGCATATATGTACCACATCTTCTTTATCCATTCCTCTATTAATGGACATTTAAGTTGCTTCCATGTCCTGCCTATTGTAAATAGTGCTGCAGTGAACATTGGGGTGCATGTATCTTTTCGAATTATGGTTTTCTCTGGATATATGCCCAGGAGTGGGATTGCTGGGTCATATGCCTGATTCTTGAGAGAGAGAGACTTACATTCAGTTACTAGCCAGTTTTGGGGAAACCCTGTGTCCCACACCTCAAGCACTTCTCTGACCCCTCCCGACAAGGTCCTGTGCCCTGAGCCCCACCTGCTGTAACCTCAGGACAGCAGAGCAGGGCAGGACACTGGGACCTGATGCCCAGCCCTGTCCGCCTTGTTCCGCTCAGCTGGGCAGCACCGAACAGCCCCTCCACTCTGCCAGCCTCCTCCCTCTGCTCCCTAACTCCGAAATCCCCCTTTGTCTCAATACCCTGGAACCACTGCTAAAGTCCGGTAGCACCTTTCCTGGTCTCTGTGGATAGTCACTGTGTTTTCAGCAACTCTTCTGTGTTTGGGATTTTCCGTCCTCTTTCAACAGGCTTAGAACAGAGACTACTTGTTTTGTAGAGAACAACTCTCTGGAATAATTCTTAAACATCATGTTAATGTTCAACTTTATAAATATGGGGGCTGAGAGTCCTTTTTTAAGCTGAGCAAGGGCTTCAAAACTAATAATACCTTTACAGAGAAGAAGCAGTAATATCCCTACCCATTCATGATAAGACACTGTTTCTGATTCTGTTCTAGAATCACATAGAGGCTTATCAGTTTGGGTCATTCATTCGTTTACCAATGATTAATCAAACTTCAAGGGCATCCTGTACCAGGCCGTGTGTCAGAGACATAGTTTTTGCCCTAGAAGGACTTAGAGCTCAGTGTATTTTGATTGAAAGGAAGTGTCCGTTATTCAGAGTGCTAAAGGAGAAGAGTGCGCTGGTTCTCCTTTCTTCCCTGTTCTCTTTTCCTCCCTGTGACCACCTCAGAGCAAGCACTCAATAAGTATCCCCTTCCTTTCTTAGTGCATTTATGCAGAATTGATGACTGTAACCTTGGGACTGCCGATTTCTTTTTTTGTTTGTTTGCCATGGAATGTACATTTTATTATTTTTTCTTTTTTATGAAGATATAATTGACATATAATATTGTATTAGTTTTAGGTGTAAAACATAATGATTTGATATATGTACATATTGTGAAATGATCACAGTAAGTCTAGCTAACATCCATCACCACCCATAGTTACAGAATTTTTTGTCTTCTGATGAGAACTTTTAAGATCTACCCTCTTAGCATCTTTCATATGCACAATACAGTGTTATTAACTATATAGTCACCATGCTGTACATTACATCCCCAGGACTCATTATTTATCGTGTTACTGGAAGTTTGTACCTTTTGACCGTTTTCACCCATTTCACACTGCTCCCCCATCTGTTCTCTGTATCTATGAGTTCAGTTTTGTGGGTTTTTTTTTTTTTTCCGGTACGCGGGCCTCTCACTGCTGTGGCCTCTCCCGTTGCGGAGCACAGGCTCCAGATGTGCAGGCTCAGCGGCCATGGCCCCCGCTCTGCGGCATGTGGGATCTTCCCGGACCGGGGCACGAACCCACGTCCCCTGCATCGGCAGGTGGACTCTCAACCACTGCACCACCAGGGAAGCCCTTTTTTTTTTTTTTAAGATTCCACATATATGTTAGATCATACAGTATTTGTCTTTCTCTGTTTAACTTATCTCATTTAGCATAATGCCCTCAAGGTCTACCCATGTTGTCGCAAATGGCAAGGTTTCCTTCTTTTTATGGCTGAGTACTATTCCATTGTGTGTGTGTGTGTGTGTGTGTGTACATATTTTCTTTATTCATCTGTCTATAGATACATTGTTTTTGTGTCTTGCCTGTTGTAAATAATGCTGCAACGAACATGGGGGTCCAGATATCTTTTTTTTTTAATTTATTTAATTTATTTGTTTTTGGCTATGTTGGGTCTTTGTTGCTGCTCGCGGGCTTTCTCTAGTTGTGGCGAGCGGGGGCTACTCTTCATTGCGGTGCACGGGCTTCTCATTGCGGTGGCTTCTCTTGTTGTGGAGCACGGGCTCTAGGTGCATGGGCTTCAGTAGTTGTGGCATGTAAGGTCAGTAGTTGGGGCTCGTGGGCTCTAGAGCACAGGCTCAGTAGTTGTGGCGCACGGGCTTAGTTGCTCTGCGGCATGTGGCATCTTCCCAGACCAGGGCTCAAACCCGTGTCCCCTGCATTGGCAGGCAGATTCTTAACCACTGCTCCACCAGGGAAGCCCCAGATATCTTTTCGAAGTAGTGATTTCATTTCCTTAGGGTAAATACCCAGAAGTGGAATTGCTGGATCATATGGTAGTTCCGTATTAAAATGCTAATTTATCTTATCTACTCTCTATTAAATTTCCTTCAGTGCAGTAAAGCAGGACCCTTGATACTAATGAACATTCAGGTGTATATATTTTCATTTGGACTTTGAGATACCCTAAGAAATAGTCGCACATCTTTATTTTCTGCTGTCTCGTCAGTGTGGATTGTACAAAAAGCCAAGGGCAAACACGTGTCATGGTAGCAGTGAGTCCTCGCCCCAGCTACTAGGGTCACCTACATGTTTGTAAGTGTGCAGCTGAGAATCAAAACTTTTTTGTGGTAGAAGTTCAGTCCGGTACTTATTGGATACAAATAATAATAAACACTGTTTATTGTTTAAACTTATGTTTAAAGTGACCTGGTCTTTGTTCTTTTTGGATCTGAACATAAATTCAAAGAAAGGTCTAGCATTCATTGCTCATAAAATTGAAGTTTAAGAAAAGGGTTTTTACAGAAGAACAGATTTAATATGTTTTATAAGGGAACAAAAAATTGAGTGCTCTGAAATTAATGATTTAACTAGTTAGAAAACTCTTTCAGAGGATACATTTCTTTTTGATAACCTCATTAGCTTTCTTTATAGATGCAGTGTCTTTATTATAAAGCTCTGGACAATTTTTAACTGCCTGAGTTTATTAACAAGCAATTCTGTACTAACCTCTGGAATCCTAGCATTTTTAGAGAGTGGGAAAAAAAATCTCATGTAACATTTCTGTCGGCCTCTTTTTATTTTTTCTTTTTTTTGGTGCTTACATAGAATATCTCCAAGCAAGACCTTTTAGAACAGAATCTTTTTTTAAATAAGAAAATATCCTTATAAAGAAAGGATAATTATTCTTTAAAAAAATAAAGAAAGAAAAACACTAAGTCAGATGAAGTTGATGGTGCACTGGTTATTTTTTCTGAATGCCCGAAACAAAAAGTATTATTCTAATGATAAGACATCCTATCAACATTTCTCTCTCTGTTAAAGCCTAGTACGTATTTTGGATTGGAAACAGGTAATCTCTTTGCACGATAAACTTGATAGAATAGCCAGAAACAATTTCTTTTATAAACTAATACCTTAAAATATTGTTTCATGGGAGTTCGGACGCAGAAGAGAAGTTTCATTAGTCTCATTTATAGTGGGAAGGAGAGAATCTTTTCAAGAGGGGAAGGAATTTGCTACAAACCTAGAATAACCATTTTAAATTCTAAACTATTATGAAACACAAGGTCTCAAATCTCTGTTCTAAGTTCTTAAACTTTGTTGTGTTGCTCTCCTTACCATAGTTCAGGCAGCTAAAACAGGATAACTCTTGATTCTTGGGGTCTCATTTCCTCCTGTTTTCCACTGTGATTCAAGACATGTTTTTCTTTGACTTAGAATTACACAGCTTAAAAGAAATTTGGGCAATCGTGTAACTCACATAGTCTAGGACACTTGTTTTTAGATTTGGGGTCGTTGCCATCTGAATTGTGACATCAGTATTCATGTGTGTTCTCTTTTCTCTCTTTCTGTTTCGTGGTTCGTACATTGCTCGATTCTCCCCAAACGGTCTTGTATTTTAGGACTGCAGTGTCTGACTTCTCTCATTCTGCGGGTGGAAGCACTGCTTGGTTGGCTCCCACTTTTGGAACGAGAATCTGATGCTCATTGTGTCGCTCTGGCAGAGGGAGTTGGGGCCACCTGTCAGGGTGGAGTGATTCCCACACACACACACCACGCCGTGCCAGTTTTAAGGCAGCAGAGATGCCAGGCATCGAGTGGTGAAGAGGGTAGCTCCTACAATGTGATGCTTTTTTCTGAAAGAAGAGCCTCCCACTTGAAAGCAGAGCCAAATCCGAGGCGCAGTGCTTCATTAAATTGATCACATCTGTTGGCACTTGTGGGTGTTGGCACTGACGAGTGTCTTTCTGTTAGTACATGTGGGTGTTTTATTCCCGCCCCCCCCCCTTGCTCCTTCCCCCACCCCCATCCCCACTGCCTATTAGCCTTTGCCTCCCTTTACCTAAGTGATTGGATTATCTCAGGTAACAGAGACATATACTGAAACAAAGAAAACACTTTCTAAACCAGTCTTCATTAAGTTCTGGATTATAAAGTGTTGATGTTTGTGAATGCTGCACAATTATCCTAGTTGTGTTCTTAAGTGATGAGAGATGTTGCATGGTGTAAGAATAGCTTTTTAGGGTTTTTAAAAAAATTTCCTCTCCTGGGTCATTGGTGCTTAAAATTTAGCAGACTGGATGGAGATGAGATGGAGAACTCTGTCAGAACCTGAGATGCTTACACAGAGCTATGCACCAGTTAGAATTCCCTGTTTGGGAAAGACTTTTTTGAATAAAAATAATTCATAAATGCAACTGCACTGGAGGCGATATCTGCCTCAGGATATTTATTTTTCCTGTTTTTAACAGTTAATTCTAAATTTAAAACTAAAATAATCAGTTTCTCTTATGCATTTTTAATATTACTTATGTAATTTTTAAAAAATAATTTATTTTAGGGAATGCCCTGGCGGTCCAGTGGTTAGGACTCCACACACTCACTGCCGAGGGCCCGGGTTCAATCCCTGGTCAGGGAACTAAGTTCCCACAAGCTGCACGGTGCGGCCAAAAAAATTAAAGTAAAATAAATAAATTTTAAAAATAATAATTTATTTTGAAAAAGAGTCTCTTACATGATGGAGATTCTTCCCTTGTGAGGGGGTTCAAAGACTAAATTAAAAGTGAAAAGACTTGACTTCTGGCTGTATTTGTTCACATTAACAAATTAATAACTTTTTGGTATTAAATACCATCTCATAATTGCCTTCAAAATATAGTAAGGCTTCTAATAGACATGGAAATAAATGAAACCATTGACTCAACAAATATTTACTGAGTGCCAACTGTATGCAAGGTAGCCTCCTGTTATCTGTTTCAGTTGCCTTATTAAAATGCTCAAAGTTGGAAATAAAAGAGTAGCTTGCATTAGTTATTAAGTAAAAACATACAAAAACACAAGTCCAAATTTATCTAGATTAGCTGTATATATTGGCAATTATTAGCGTTAGTCACCTTGACAAATTAACACTCAAAGAAAATCTTAAATTGGGGAATTACATGGGTAAAACTGTGCTAGAGGAGGTTTTATTACCAGAAGGCCACTAGGCTGGGCTGTCCCCAAACTCAGGACCACTTTCCCAGTTGATTAATTTTTATGAGGCCTTTCTTGATTGCCCCCAGTACTAGAAACACTTTATCAATGCTGTGTAGGTTGGCGTTGGTTTATCATGCACCTATATACAACACATTTGTAAAGAGGACCCCTTTGATTTATATGAAATAGTTCAAAACTACAGTTACCTCTTGAACAACATGGGTGTGAACTGCACGGGTGCACTTGTAGGCGGATTTTTTTCAATGCGCACTTCAGTACTACAGGACTGGAAGTTGGTTGAATCCGCGGATGTGGAACCTCGGATACCGAGGAATGTGGGGCGCTGACTGTGAAGTTATACCGAGGTGTCAGGCCCTGAATCTCCAGTTCGAGTCAACTGTATTAGTTTTACCCAGCTTTCTAGTTTGGATGGTGGGAAAACTGAAGTGTGTATGCATGCTTAGTCTTATGACTCCTGATAACATATCAACTGCTAGTCTGGTAGGGATTGGGGGAGAAATAATTGGATTTAAATAGGCAACGAATTTCGTATTTTCCGAGTTTTTCAAAGGCAGACTTGGAACACAAACACAGCTGTGCAGATCATTTCTTATATGAGCTGGGTCTCAGCACATGGTGTAAATAGTGCTGTGCAATAGGAAATACAGTGTGAGCCATTCAGGTCATAACAAAATTTCTACTGGCCACATTATAAAAAGAAACAGGTTAGATGAATTTTAACTATACATTTTTAGCCTGATATATCAAAAATATTATAATTTCAGCATGTAATCAGTGTACAAATGATGAAATGTTTAACATTCTTTTTTTCATACGGAGTCTTCAAAATCAGGTGTGTGTTTGACCCTTCCAACACATCTCAATAGGTAAGAGGTACATTTCAGGTGCTCAGTAACTGCCATGCCTCCTCTTGGACAGTGGTGGTCTAGAATTTGGTTTTCTGAATGTGAAGCCATCACTGGGTTTACAACTGGTCCCTGAAATTGCCACTGTTGAGAAGTGACACTCATATTTAATAAACACTGAAACTGAAGAAACTTCTTCAGCAAAGACTCATCTTCATCTTTCGCACGTTTCCACGCTGGACATGTTTGAACAAAATCAGAAGTATAAGAGAAAAGTAAAGATTAGGGCTGTCCCAGAAGAGCTGTGATAAAGATTTGAGAGTTGGAGGGAGTCTGAGTCCCTTACAGAAATTTGGGATTTGAGAAGTGTGGTGAAATTATGGGGTGAGATTAGGGAGAAGGCTATCAATGAACCTGAAGCTTGTGGGTTTTTTTATGTTATTTTTCTGTATTCCATGAAATCTCTGATTTAGCCAACTGAGGAAAAATCCATTTTAAATTCCAGACAAGTGGAACGTGAGCCCATCACTTCCACAGCCCTGTAGTAATTTAACTTTGCATTAATGCAGTGCTTTCAAGAGCGGTCCTTTGGGTGTTTTAATGGAGGAACTGGGAATTCTTTTCCTATCCAAAACCACTGGTCCAGGGGGGGAAATTAATCCCTGTTACAGTCAAGTAAAACACAAGCTAATTCAGTTTTTCTAGGAGGAAATAGAAAATAATCAAGGGCCTTGCTTTTAATGTTAAGAACAGGGAACATTACATTGGGAAATCATATTTTGTTTCCTTAAGAGGTATAAACACAGATTGTGGGAGTAGAAGCTTAAAAAATCAAATCCAGGTAAAGGGGCAAGGAAGGGAGAAGTCCATTTGGCTTTTTTTTTTTTGGCCATACTGCGCAGCTTGCAGGATCTTAGTTCCCCGACCAGGGATCGAACCCATACCCCCTGCAGTGGAAGCGCAGAGTCCCAACCACTGGACCACCAGGGAAGTCCCTCCATTTGGTTTCTAGTGAACTGCTGAACCTAATGCTTGGTGGGCATGAAAACAAATGGCTGAGGTCAGCCTACAACACCATCTCCCATGCAGGGTGGTGTGGAGCCGGTAGGGGCATAGGAGCTAGGGTTGGGGTGTCTTTTACCCTGTAGAGGAGACTCCGTGGTAATTAATGGGTTCGTTTAAGGGTTCTATTTGCATATAAACTGCTGATAACGAGAAAATCCTGGAAGTGGTTAGACGCAGACTCAGGATGACGTGTTACCAGAGGAGGGGCTAAGTGAACACACGTATGCCAGGATGGAGAGGACAAGCCTTACGCTGTCACCCTTCGTCCATCACTGTCGTATGTCAGAAGGCATGGGCGTACCCGTGCGCTGGTGTGGTGTATCGTGAGTGTCATCACCTTTGCTTTGCCAGCTGGACCCTTGTGCTCACCTGCTAAAACATGTGAGGCCTTTCTTTAAATCATATCCTAAAAGGAATTAACTAATAGCTTTAGGGTTATTTTGGCCTTTTTTGTTTGTTTTTAAAGCCTTGGTGTCTGTGAGCACTTGTCTGCTAATGATTGCTACAAATGCCCAAAGAAAATAATAAATTCCTGGGACTTCCCTGGCAGTCCAGGGGTTAAAACTCCACGCTTCCAATGCAGGGAGTGCGGGTTCGATCCCTGGTCGGGGAGCTAAGATCCCACATGCCAAGCGGCAGGGCCAAAAATAATAATAAATTCCAATAAATATGTAAACACCCCAGCGCAGTCATGTCTAATGTAACAAGGCTCTGTTGTTGTGGCTCGTAACTGTGATCTCTTGGTATTACATATAAAACGTAATTAATTTCTACAAGTGAAATTATCCATAGTTTGCTTGATGGAACTAAATATTCCGATATACAGTGGTTTGCGATAAAGAGAACTTGGCTCCCAGGCACTGTGCCACCTGGGCTATTGGAGAGGCACTGCTCTAGGGCAGCAGGAGGTGGGGGGAGGCTGGCGTGGGCTCGCTCTAAGAAAGCGTGTTACACGACCCAACGTTAAAACCGAAATGGGCTGTCATGGAAACTGTCATGGAAAGTGACACCCATCACTGATGTTCCTGAAGTCAAGGCCCCGTGGCCCCCGGCTGGAAACGTCTCGGAAGGGATTCCGGCCTTCCCGTCACTGCAAGGGAGATGATAGGCACAACCTCCCAGAGCGCTCCAGCTGTTCCTACACTGTGGTTCTGTGATTCGTCAGTTCCTTGCCCCTTCCGGTAGATAATCAGGTGCTGCGGATTCTGGAGCTTGGAGGAGTTGCTCCAAAGAGCCAGGCCTGGTGCCCGGGATGCACCGGTGAGCAAGCTTCCCATCTAGGGTGAAGCTTCTTGACCTTTAGCATCAGAATCACCTGGGGGGCTGGTTCAAAGGCTCACAGCTGGGCTCCACCCTGGAGTTTCTGAGTCCGAGGTTCTGGGTGGGGCCTGAGAGTCTGCCTTTCTTACAGGATCTCAGGGTAGGTCCATGGACCACACGCTGTGAGTGGCACAGGTTTAGTGCAATGGTCTCAACTGGGCGTGATCCCCTCCCACCCCCAGGACATCGGGCAAAGTCTGACATGTTTGCTCGTCACCACTGAGGGCTGGAAGTGCTACTGGCATCTCATGGGTAGAAACAAGGGAGGCTCTAAACGTCCTACGATGCAGAGAATTGGCCCACCCAAATGTCAGCAGTGCCAAGGGTGAGAAGCCCCATCTGGGGAAAATACAGAAAAATCAAGCATTTGCAATAAAGTGTGAGAAGAATGTAGGGATTGATTGTGCTGAGGGCAGTTTAGGTGCTATGCTGGGCCTAACTTAATCTAGGGGGTCAGTTAGGGGCACCGGCGTGTGTGAGACAGACCCTGCTCTTGGGCAGTCAGGCGTGCCCACAGTAGGACCACGTGCTGTTGTTCTAACTGTGAATAAAGCCCAGTGAATTGGGAAGGGAGGCTGCCCAAGAGAGTGGGAGTGGGTCGCACAGCCTAAGTGACCTTTGGCAGCTGAATAAGATGGCAGGATTCTGCCGGGAACGTTCTAGCCTAAGAGAGTGGAATGTGCAAAGCCCAGTGAGCAGGTTGACCCGTGTGCCTGGAATACAGACCGAGGGAACCCGGAGAGAGGCTGTGTCGCCCAGCAGCAAGGCCTTAAATGCCATTCTCAGCACTGGGACCCCTTTATCACGTCAGCGGCAGGAAGGATTGGAAAGGCTTACAGCAAGAGTGTTCGTTGTGTTTTATGGGACAGTGGATTCCAAATCAGTGAGGCTTTCTTGTTTGTTGATCATTTGGCCTGGTGAAAAGCCTTCTGGTGCCTCAACTATACAGCCAAATAAGACTTTTCTGTATTCTATTAGTTCTGCCTGTTTGTACATTAAATTTGGAAATTTGACATACGGAGGGTCCCAAGAAAAGCTGAAAGGGTTAGAAAATGTTGGCCTTTGTGTCCTTTTGCTAGACTTCCGAATCTCTCCAGCCATCATAGCCTGTTTGTGACTAGGACACTTTCCCCGCCAGCCTACTGGGCCCTTAGCAGCAGGGGGTTCAGTCCTGTTCACAGTTTGTTGAGAGTCCAGGGGGCTCGGCTGGTTGCAGACCCTCGATATGTTGAGAGGAGTCTCCACCCACACGTAGAAAGTTCAAGGCTAGCAGCACTTCCCAACCCAGACCCCACAGCTGTTTCAGGACAGGGAGCCCAGGACTTTCATCCTGGGGTTTTGCTGATGATTCTTACATATTCACTTCACTCAGGATCTGCATCACACACACACACCCCTTAATTGTTGGTTTCTTGCTCAAGCAGTTTAATGAGAACCAAGGTGCATCTTTTCACTGAATAATAAGCTTGGCACATTTTGGTGACAAGGTGACAGATCAGCCACCCCCTTGCATCAAAGCCCCATTGAAAGACCTTCTCCCTCAAACCTGGGGTGATTTTGCTGATTAATGTGCAACAAACACTGAATGCTTTCTGGGGTCCTGGCACTATACCAAGTGATTTTTTTTAATGTGTAGTTTTTAGTATGGTTTTTAGTACATGCACATAGTTAAGAAAATTTAGACAGTATGAAACATTACCCGGTGAAAGTAAGACTTCCTCCCTCTCCTACCTGAATTTTTCTTCTTAAAACTGTTCAGAAACTACCGTAGTTAGTTTCACCTGTGTTCTCCAGAGATATGTTTTGCATTTACAAGCATAGTTATGTAACTTTTAACACAAGTGGCCAGGTACTTCTATATTTTTTTTCTCTCTCAAGTAGGGGATACATAGGTAATGTTGCCCCCATTTTATTGATGAAGTCACTGAGATGGTTAGTAAAAGTAACTCGCTCAAGGCTACTTGGTAAACGGCAGAGCTGGAATTTAGACCAGGAGTTACGGTTTTAAGCAGAGGTGACCCAAGATTGATGGGCACCTCCTCCAAGCAGGTTCACTTTGCCCTACCTCAAACTTAGGTGTGTTTTAAATTTTTATTTTTTAAATTAATTTTTTAAATTGAAGTATAGTTGATTTACAATGTTGTGTTGATTTCTGCTGTACAGCAAAGTGATTCAGTTATACATATATGTACATTCTTTTTTTAATATTTTCCATTATGGTTTATCACAGGACATTGAATATAGTTCCCTGTGCTATAGAGTAGGACCTTGTTGTTTATCCATCCTATATATAAAAGCTTACATCTGCTCACCCCAGCCTCCCCCTCCATCCCTCCCCCAACCTCCTCTCCCTTGGCAACCACCAGTCTGTTCTCTATGTCCATGATTCTGTTTCTGTTTCATAGATAGGTTCATTTGTGTCATATTTTAAATTCCATATATAGGTGATAACATATGGTGTTTGTCTTTCTTTTTTTGTAAATTTATTTATTTCTGGCTACGTTGGGTCTTCGTTGCTGCACGCGGGCTTTTCTCTAGTTGCGGCGAGTGGGGGCTACTCTTCATTGCGGTGTTCGAGCTTCTCACTGCGGCAGCTTCTCTTGTTGTGGAGCACGGGCTCTAGGCACGTGGGCTTCAGTAGTTGTGGCACGTGGGCTCAGTAGTTGTGGCTCAGGGCTCTAGAGCACAGGCTCAGGAGTTGTGGCGCACGGGCTTAGTTGCGCCACGGCATGTGGGATCTTCCCAGACCAAGGCTCGAACATGTGTCCCCTGCATTGGCAGGCAGATTCTTAACCACTGCGCCACCAGGGAAGTCCCATGTCTTTCTCTTTCTGACTTACTTCACTTAGTATGATAATCTCTAGGTCCATCCATGTTGCTGCAAATGGCATTATTTCCTTCTTTTTTATGGCTGAGTAATATTGTGTATATTACTCAATATACTGTATATATTGTGTATACACATTGTGTATATATACCACATCTACTTTATCCATTCATCTGTCAGTGGACATTTAGCTTGTTTCCATGTCTTGGCTGTTGTGAATAGTGCTGCTGTGAACATAGGGGTGCTAAACTTAGGTCTTTTTTAAATGTTTGTTCACCATCTACCTCAATGAGGAGGTGAGGGTGTCACAGAGGAACAGAGAGGAGCATCACATGTGCCCTTTCTTCTCCTCCTGAGCAGTTCAGCTCTGGCCCCCAACTTGCATCCACCAGCCACCCGCCAGTGGATAGCAGACCCACCCTCCTCAGAAGGCCATTTAGGGACCATCAGTTATGACTGGAGCTCAGCCCCACCCAAGCTGCTTACTACAGCGGTCACATTTCTGGTGATGCTTTGACTTCCTGTTGTTGCTTGAGTGTCCATGCATGTGGCCTCACTGGTCCTGCATCCTGCATCCTACAGAGCTATTCCACGATGGTAGCAGAGCAGACGTTCCTAAGCCACCAGGTGTTTAGAGAGCCCAGATTCCACCCGGAAGGGGTAGCCGCTCTCAGAGCAGTGCTGGACTCCAACCCTGGGAGTTGTCGAGATTCTTAGAGCAGATTGGGGATTCCCGTCGCCCCCTGTTGTAACAGCAGCAGTGACTGCTGGGTCCTGTGCAACCAGATGCAGTGCATACACCCCCAGTGAGAGTTCTTGGCACGCCCTCTCAGAATGGCCTGTTAGGTGACTGGCCAGGTAGGAAGAAGGAACTTGCCCCCTGGGGACTCTGCCTTGAGATGTCTTTGTGGCCAGGGCTGCATTACAGTGCCTCCCAAAGGCTCTGGGCACCTGCTGGGGTCCCCTTGAGAAGGAGATGTGTGTGCCATGTAGAGGGTGCTGTCTAACCAGAAGTGTGGGTCTAACACACTCACCCACAGAGAAATGCTGTCCGAAGACCAAACTGTTTTTAAATTGTGGCTATTGAAGGTGCATGCTTAGAATTTTAGTTCCAGGTGTTAACAAGACTGAGCTATATCGCATGACTTCTGTATTTGTCATTTCTCCTGATTGGCAGCTAACAAGGAGGGGACGCAGTCCATGTTCTGGGTGTTGCTAAGTATCCTTCTGGGAGCAGTGGCCATGCTGTGCAAAGAGCAAGGGATCACTGTGCTGGTAAGACCCGAGGTACCATCGGGGCCTGTCTCCCTACACCCCCTTTCCCTCCCGTAAGGACATTTTGGGCTGCCCTGCCCCAGTGACCTCCTTTACTGCACCCCGTTACCGGCCTTCAGTCCTACACCGTTCTGGACCAATTAATTACCTGTGCTGTCATGCCCCTGGCGGTTTGCGTGGGAATTGACTGTCTCAGTTGCCTCTCATCAGAACTGGTGGACACAGAGTGGGGACAGTTCCTGAAGACTAGTGATTAGCCCTCTTGGAGAGGTCCTAGGGAAAAGAGAAACAAGACTGCTGTGGCTTTTCTGGGGTGCTCTCATGTCGGCAGTCCTAAATACAGCAGTGTTCTAAATACAGCAGTGTTCTGACCCCACCTCTGCTCCAAACGTGCATTGATGTGCGTTACGTTATACCCAGCTTCACCGGAAACATCAGAGAGGAGAGGAGAGGGCTCTGAAGAGTCCAGGCATGCACCTCCTATGTCCGATCTAAGTTGAAGCCCCAAAAAGAGAGAGGCATTGAAAGGCACTCTCCTTTTTCTCCATTCTAGCCAGTTTTCCCACCTTACATTATTACAGGGAAGCTGAGACATTAGGGATGTGCGCGGACGTAGAGAAATGGAAAACAGAGATGGGGGTGTGTGTGGCTCGTATCGGAAGCTGTGGGAAAGAAAGAGCGGTCTGAGCTCTTTGGGGTTTGACACCAGCCGAGGCTGGTTTTATTGGGCTTGGTCTGTAGGATTAAGGTTAGCCAGCTAGGAAATGGCATAGAATTACTGTGCAAAGATACTTGAACTTCATGAGTTATTTTTTAAAAGTTTGCTCTAAACCAGTGTTTCTCAACCTTGGCAGCACTGGTATTTGGGGATGAATCACTCTTTCTTTGGGGTGTGTCCCGTGTATCATAGGATATGTTCCTGGTCTCTACCCACTAGATGCCAGAAGGACACCCACCCTCAGTTGTGACAACCTAAAATGTCTCCAGACATTGCCAGACACCCCCTGGCAGGGGGGGGGAGGACAAAATCAACCTGCGAGAAACACCGCTGTAAACCCATGCTTGTCTCAAAGTGTGGGTTTTGAGGACCAGTAGCGTCTGGGAGGGTGTTAGAAACTTATGATCTCAGACCCCACCCCAGGCCTGCTGAGTCAGAATCTCCCCTTAACAAGGCTCCCAGGGCTTCCCTGATGGCACGGTGGTTGAGAGTCCGCCTGCCAGTGCAGGAGACACGGGTTCGTGCCCCGGTCAGGGAAGATCCCACATGCCGCGGAGCGGCTGGACCCGTGAGCCATGGCCGCTGGGCCTGCGCGTCCGGAGCCTGTGCTCCGCAACGGGAGAGACCACAGCAGTGAGAGGCCCGCGTACCGCAAAAAAAAAAAAACAAGGCCCCCAGGTGACTCCTACGTCCATCAGTGTTTGAGAAGCACTACAAAATTAGGTTGAATTTACATGAATAAAGATACGGTGAAATTGAGCAGGTTTCAAAAAAATCTGACTAGAATGTGGACACTTCAGTGATGAATTTCCACGGGAAGGAGGAGGGAGTGCCAAACTCGTGTTCGGCTCAGTCCTCGTGACGACATGACCCCGTCATCCCTGGGTGACTGTCCTATAGCTCCCAGGCAGGAAAACAAATGGTATAAGAAGACAGCACAGCTCAACAGGGAGCTTCTGCCTTCTAGAAAATGGTTCAGACCCAGGCAGAAATGGCCCTCTGTGACCCACTAAAATCATTCATCTAATGGGTGCATAAAATCAGGATTCTGTGAAGTGATTAACCCAGCACTGGCCTGTGTATTGGATAATTAATGGCTCCCAGCATTTATGGGAGGGGGTTAAGTAGGGAAGCCACCCTTGCTCTGAAAACCACAAATTACCACTGGCTTCTGATGATTTAGGATCTTCTTTGCCACGAAGCCCCATACTAAAAAGAGCCCCGTCATTGAGGGGCAGCTTGAACCGTCTACGCAGTGTCTGTTCTGACCACTTTACCTGCTTCCGGCAGGGAGTTCGGCCACATGACGTTGCTTGCAGTGGCCCCATTTGTAGGAAGTCCACTGCAGGGTAGAGAGTAGAGTCCAAGGCCAGATGAGCCTTCAGCCTGTGACCGTAGGTGTCATAGCTTCAAGAGCAGCCATCACCTGCTAGAAAGGAGCTATCGTGATGCTACTGGAAGCTGTTAGCAGCAATGGAGCTGCAGTATCACACTCCCAAGGGCCAGTGGCTCCACGTAATTGGAGTTATTTGTCATCCCCCTAAAAGTTGTGGGCAGCGGTGGCTGTCCTCCACACAGGCGGGTCAGGCTGGCCGAGGCTCTGCCGTCTTCAGGGTGTGGTCTCCAGTGTCACTCTGAATAGCTCCATCATCTCTGCCACAGCTGGACAGGAAACCGAGGGGGGCGGGGCACCCCAGCCTATGTCCAAACCTCCAAGATGGCACGTTATCACTTCTGCCCACATCCCATAGGCTGGAACTCAGTCACGTGACCATGCTTTCCTGCAGGGCTGGCTGTGTGCCCGGCAGGAAGGGAGATCTAGCGGACAGCCAGGAGTGTGAACCTGAGAGGTCTCCGGAGCCCCACCGGAGACTCTACGTTCTGCTCCCTCTCTTCCGTGGCATTTGCCCAAATCAGGCAGCACCTGGGGTTCCTGAAGTGTAATTACTTACTTGGCTGGATTTTCAAGGTTGATGACTGCCTTTATCTTCTTAGGTGTGACCACTGCACAGGTGCTGGCTCTTACAACTAAGGGACTTGAATAGTAAAGAAAAAAATGGAAGCGGGGGGCCTCTGCAGAGCTTCTCCTGGGAACCCCAAAGGTCTAGCTCTCCTGCATCTTATAGTACTCTTATATGCAGACTAACAGGGATTTACTAGATAATAAATTTGATATAATACATGAGCTCATTTCATAGGAACAGTAAGATTTTTCGGTTTTGTTTTTAGAGCTAAAGAGGTCATCTGTGATGATCTAATCCAGGACATTTCTTGTCTAGATTCAGCAATAAAATTGTGACGGATAATTGTTATCTAATCAGAGTTAGGCTGCCCCATCGCTGATTCCTTGCTTTGCTCTCTTAGGGTCTGAATGCCGTCTTTGACATCTTGGTGATAGGCAAATTAAATGTTCTGGAACTGGTCCGGAAGGTACTACATAAGGACCGATCATTAGAGGTGAGTATCTGCTTTTGTCTCCAGCCCAGATGCGGAAAATGTCAAGTACCAGCGGATTTAAAATGCCATTTTCAAAGTATTTCTTGCAACTTTGAATTCTAAAATAGCCAGCCCTTTAAAGCATGGTGTCAGTGCGGTTCAGCCAGAACTGCTGCACCTTTGTACCTGGCATGGCCACACTTTTATCTGAAAATTCTGAGACGTCAGGGGCCTTGCGGTGTCCTTTCAGAACACTGGCGTGCTCAGGACTGAGGGCCTCCTCTTCAGAATGAGTCTCCTGGCCTTGGGGGGAACAGGGGTGCTCTACGTGCGCTGGAAGATCATGGGCACCGGCCCTCCGGCCTTCACCGAAGTCGACAACCCTGCCTCCTTCGCCAGTAGCATGCTGGTCAGGGTGAGTCCTGAGTCTGCCCTCCGATGGGTCCTCTTCTTTGCCCACCAGATTCCCAGCTCTCCCCTCCCTCCCTCCCCTGCACCCACAGAAGCTCCCATAAGCAGAACACTTCCACGTGTGTTTCCTCTCACCAAGGCTGTTCTAGGATGAAACCAGGTTTTTATTAGGGCATTGAGAAGGTATAAACCCTTTGTATTTCCTTTCTAAACAAAATTAAAGAGGAGTGGTTTAGAAAATGTCAGGTTTCTTGCCAGCCTCCTTAAATTGTCCCCTAACCCCATCACTTTGGTTATAAAGGAAACTGACATGGCGGGGTTAAGATAAAATATAACCAGATTGGCAGTATCTTTTTTTTTTGGCCACACCTCACAGCATGTGGGATCTTAGTTCCTGGACCAGGGATCAAACCCGTGCCCCCTGCAATGGAAGCATGTAGTCCTGACCACCCCTTGTGGTCTCTTTAAAAGTCTATGGTGTCCAGACTTTCTTGTAAAGGTTTGCTTTTTCTGAAGGCAAGGGTATCTTAGCTGTGCCTTCAGAGACAGAAATCAAGGACCGTAGGACCCTATACTTAGGTTGTCCGGCACATGGGTGACCCCTGGGCCTCAGATTTCCTGGGTCACAGACTTTGGGCATCAGTGAGTAATCAGGACATAGTGTCACCAGAAATATAACAAATGTATAACAGAGTCTGGTGGCTTTGCTGTATTTTTATCTATTAAAAATCTCAATGCATTTAGTAAACTGCAAACTATAGCCCGTGCCCAAGTAGAACGTGGCAACATCTTATTTTATACAACTGCTCTCCTTGAGCAGAAACATATGGATGCCTCCAAAGTGAAGCTAGGATATATATTTTTTCCAAGTTCAGTATCAAATAAATGTTTGTTTTTCTTTTGACTGACAGGCCATAAACTATAATTACTACTATTCCTTGAATGCCTGGTTGCTGCTGTGCCCCTGGTGGCTGTGTTTTGATTGGTCAATGGGCTGCATCCCCCTCATTAAGTCAGTCGGGGACTGGAGGGTAATTGCTCTAGCAGCACTCTGGTTCTGCCTAATTGGCCTGATATGCCAAGCCCTGTGCTCTGAAGACAGCCACAAGAGACGGTAAGAGGCCAAGCTGAATTTTAACTTCTACACGGGGTGGAGTCAGAGCATTTTGCTAAATCCAGCACTGATCATTTTAACGATTTTGTGGAAGTAATATCTAAGGACCTTTATTTCAAATACATGTTTATGGCCAGGATGAGTTCTATCCATTTGGAATCCATGGCTGGCTTCAACTAGTGGGGAGTGAACTTGGAGGGGGGGAGTTGCAGATGACTGCTTTATCTGTCCCTCCCTCTTTCCCCGTGAAGCAGCATTTTGAGATCCTTTTCGCTGTAGGTGGTAAAGAGTAATTTATGGTCAGAACTGAGAGTGTAATTGATGTGTGTTGTGCCCATTATTTCACAATTCTGCTTCAGAAAACCTTAGTGGATGCTACAGTGATTCCTTCTCTTGTTATTTGGTACAAAATAAATTGCCACCCCAAAGAGCCTGTTCTTTCTCACACCTCAGAAAAGGGAAAAAAAGGTTATTGAGAAAATAATTGGGGGAAAAACAAATGTGTTTTATGAGAAAGAAAACTATTTAAGAAGATTTCCTTTAAGCATAAGTGTTGATGGAATTAGATTAGTAATTTCTCAAAATAAATTCAGTTTTAAGTTTACCCGTGGCTTAAATTGGTACGTAATTCTAAAGGGCGACAAGCCATAGTCCCAATCCACTATACACGTGCAATAGGATTTTTCTAGTACTACAGGCACAGGGTCTGGGAAGGAGCCACCGCATTTGACCTGGCTTCTTTTTTTTGTTTGTTTTTTAATTTTACTGAAGTATAGTTGAGTTACAATGTTATGTTAATTTCTGCTGTACAGCAAAGTGATTCAGTTATACATCTATATTCTTTGCCATTATGATTTATCACAGGATATGGAATATCGTTCCCTGTGCTGTACAGTAGGACCTTGTTGTTTGACCTTGCTTCTAAATTCATTCTCTTACATCTGTGGGAGATTGGGAATGATTGCCTACTTCCAGAAGTGTTCCACTGCTCTTGGCTTTCTTTTTACTTGACTGAAATTGATGCCATAGTGCCCGAAAATGATATTAGTTTATTTCAGATTTCATGAAGTTTAAACCAGTTAAGTAGCATTACTTCTGTTAAGTTTGGCAGGGATGGGGGACTAAATTGGTCTAATTGGGACCAATATCCATTGAGCTATTCAGCGCCTACACAGTTTAAGGTATAGTCAGGGGCAGGTGCATTCATAGGCCTCGCAAAGTAATCATTCTAACTTTATTCATGTGAATTTTGTGACATGTAAGTTTTATCCTTATGCTTGACGCTAAGTGCCTTAGTAAGATTTTTATATCTTATCCTAATGCTGCCTGGTTAGACCCTCTCTACTGATGCCATTTCTCAGTTGCTGGCATGAAAAAAAAAGGGGGGCGGGCCTTTATCGTGAATTTAATGTTAAGGAGGACATGGTTCTGGAACAGTCTAAAAGTAACCATTTTAATTCTCATCTTCCAGGATCCTCACGCTGGGCCTGGGACTTCTCATCATTCCATTTCTTCCCGCGAGTAACCTGTTCTTCCGAGTGGGCTTCGTGGTGGCAGAGAGGGTCCTGTACCTCCCCAGCGCTGGGTACTGCATGCTGCTGACTTTCGGATTTGGAGTTCTCAGTAAACATACTAAGAAAAAGGTATTGGCCCAGAGCGGTGGTGCCGTTCCTGACCAAGACGACGGGTGGATTTTACTAATGACATTTCCCATGTCCCTCTCTTCTTAAGAAACTGATTGCTGCTTTCGTCCTGGGAATTTTATTCATAAACACGCTGAGATGCGTGATTCGCAGCGGCGAGTGGCGGAACGAGGAACAGCTTTTCAGAAGCGCCCTGTCTGTGTGTCCTCTCAACGCCAAGGTATGTTGGCTGCCATGTTTTAAGTTTGACAGCTGAGTAAGGAGAATGTTTACCTTCACATGGAATCCGGCATATGACCTTGATCATATACTTGGGGTTTTTCTTTTTTTTTTCTTTTAAATGATTTTGACAAAATTTATTAAAATGGCACTTAGCCAAAATAATACAAAAGAAATTATTAAAACCAGACAATGTCAGTGAAACAGCAGATTACCTAAACAAGTTTTTACTCATCTTCCAGTTGGTCCAAATCATGGATTAAAGTGGTGGCAGGGAAGGTAACTCCACATATCTAGTCTGGGGTCTGGGGAGGCCCACAGTCGAACCATGTAGAGCACACTTTTCAAAACACGTGCTCCGGCCTCCTGAAATCTGTAACTGGAAGGTGATAATACCTGTGAGTGGACAGCAGTTCAGTTCAGGAAGTTTAAAGGACCCTGTGGGGTGTTCAGCAGCACACAGTTCTATCAAACCTGTGGCTTCTCTACTTGGGATTCTTTTTGCCAGATTAGGTAAAAATAAATGTACAGACTTTAAAATTGGCAGTGTTTTTGTTGACACAGTCTGGTACGAGTATGTTTCACTTGTATCCTTGATGAATTTCTTCACTTACCCAGCTGTGCCTCTTTGGGCAAAGGGGCGGGGGTATTGGTAGGGGAGGGACACGGGACAACAGTGCCTATCTCCTGGGTTTGTTGTGAGGCTTTAATGAAATGTGGCCTCTGAAGTGCCCTGACATGGTACTTAGAACATAGTGGGTGATCCAGAAATGTTTGCTTTCATAGGCTCCTTTTAGTTTTGGTTGTCCCATTAAATGAAAAGAAGGGAATGATACTTGCTCAAAATGGGAGGCCAAGGGCTTCCCTGGTGGCGCAGTGGTTGGGAGTCCGCCTGCCGATGCAGGGGACACGGATTCGTGCCCTGGTCCGGGAGGATCCCACGTGCCGCGGAGCGGCTGGGCCCGTGAGCCATGGCCGCTGAGCCTGCGCGTCTGGAGCCTGTGCTCCGCAACGGGAGAGGCCACAACAGTGAGAGGCCCACGTACCGCAAAAAAAAAAAAAAAAAAAAAAAGGGAGGCCAAGGAGTTAGGTTAGAAGAATTCTCTGTTAGTATAGATCATTATTATTATTAAATAACGGTCCCGTTCTCCTTTGGTGTCATCAGAGTTGGAGCTTCCTAGGATGCTTAATTGTGATGGGGGAGTGGGGGGAGGATAAAAACTCCATGGAGCTCTGTCTCATTTCCACATTCTATATTTAAGAGAAAACGGTGATTTCAGGCAAAATTATATGAAGAATTCTAATGAATAGTTGATGTCTTATTGTGACCGTGGAGTGAGGGATACTATAAAAGGTGCTGACTCCTTGTTTGTCTTTTCCTTGGATTAAAAAAAACCTTGTTTGTGTTTTATAGTTAGAGGCTGAGATAAGAGTGAATTATTTCAAGCTTTTATTGTTAATTTGATTTGCTGACCTAGCCATTTATTTTATGCTATTAAAAATAAATTGCCTGTGATTTAATTTCATAATGTTAATAGATTTGCTTTATTTTTACTTTTCTGTTTGAATGGCAGTAATTACCCCTTCTATTTATATAGTTCTTCTGCAGAAGGAACTCAGATTTCTTTGTAGAGGCTCTATCATTAATCTCCATTATTCTCCCTCGAAGGTTGTCAGAGAGGTTATTTTCTTTAATTTTCCAAATGAAAGAAACTGAGGCATGGAAAGATGGAGCTGACTTTATCTAAGTTAGTAACTTAGGTGGTAGATAGAGGCCTGGTATAGTGCTGTGCCCAGGTTACCCTAGTAAATGAGGGAGTATGGGACATATGTGATGTTTGAGCCTATACGTCTGCCTTATGATTTCATATGTTACAGGCTAGAAAACACAGGGGGTGTGCAGATGGTCATGCACATAATCATATGTCTGTGTGTGTGGTTTTCTCTTTTAAATTTACGACATACATACAAGACCTCATCTTCAGAATGGACCCAGTAGTGATAAGCCTTTCCAAGAACATTTTTCAGTGATGCCATTCAGTATGAGCAAGATAGGTTTCTTTTTTTTTCTTTTTACTTCCCACTATAAACTGAAGTATAATAAAGTTCTCTTTACTTCCCTTTTTGGGAGTGGGGGAGCTAGGTTGATTTCAGGGAAGAGATCTCATTTAGAAAGACACTGGTTTCATTCAACTCTATTGCAGGAGATACATTTTTCTGCACTCATTTCCACCTTACATTCACTGACTATTAAGTAAGCAATTGGCACCTGGCTGTCAATTAGGCCCAGATTTACAAATGAGACTCAGTGCTGTGCCTGGTCTGCATTTGAATTACCCACAGTCCCTTGCATATGGTAGGAACTCGGTATTAGTGACTGAATTGAGACAATAGAAATTAAATTCCTACTATGGATGAGACACCAAGTATCTGATTGTATTTGCAGCCATTCTTAGTTTTCAAGGCTTGAAAGTGTGTGACACTTTGTGTCAAACCTGGGATACAATTCTAAATTCTTTTAACAACGAAAGGGATCATATACCACGATGAGGTATTTCCTTAAGGATGAGCCAGGATGGGTTATAGGATTTTTATGTGTTTAAAACATTTTTAAGTTTAACATGAAGTTTTAACAGGAAATTTGAAAGAAACTGGTTTTAGCATTGCTGTTGAATGTACCTCCTTCCCTATGGATGCTTTCACCTCGTTTGCATTTACATATCCTTGGGTTGCAACGGTGGGTTTTCTCTGTGGCTTCTGTGCTGGTTCGTTGCCTCAGCGTATGAATCACAAAGGCAGGAGGGAAAGTTCAAGGATAAATAGGCTTTTTCAATCCTTTACATTTCCGGGGGAACAAAAATCACTCATTCTTTAAACTCTAGTTCAGGTAAACTGTTTCGTAGAGGTTTGCTTTGGTTTTTCACAATGGGTTATCTAGGCAGCTGTTTTCTATTCAAATACTTCCCTCCATGTCACGCATAGGATAAGGCTGGCCTGTTTACCAGTCTTAATTATGGACAGCTTGTCTTCTAGGGGGCTGTCCAGTTTTTAACTAGTTCCATTGAATTCACTGCAGTCTGATTTTGCAAAGCAACCCTCCGCCCTCCCCTGATCTCCTGGTCCGTGGCATCGGGTCTAACAGAACAGCGGCTCTACTGCAGAGGGCAGTTCAGCTCTTTGTCTGAGCTTTTTATTGAGAAAACAGAATTTTCCCGTAACAAAGGAAAGCAGCAGGAGCTCAGGGGCGGAAGAGGCAGGAGCTGTGTTGAAGTCTGCATAGAAGCTGTGTTTGTATTCTGGGGACTGCAGGCACATACATCCTCACTCACAGGTTGGAGTCTCCAGATTCGGTCCCTTTGTGTGTGGGGCGTGAGGGAGTGGGTAAACACTTCCAGACTGGGGCTGGGGGAGGCACAAAATCAATCCACTTCGAGCCCACTTTTCAAAACCCACCATCAAGCCATAGCATTAACTAGTCTCCTGCAAGCTATAACATAAAGATGGTAACACCTACAGATGGACAATAATTTGGTTTAGGAAGTTTAAATTATACGGGGTGTGCTGCGCAATATTATACATTTCTGTCACCTGTGATTTCCCCGTTTGTGATTCCTTTTGTCCGATGAGGTAAAAATAGATGTATAGAGTTTAAAATTGGCAGTTAAAAAACAAATCTCGGGCTTCCCTGGTGGCGCAGTGGATAAGAATCCGCCTGCCAATGCAGGGGACACGGGTTTGAGCCCTGGTCTGGGAAGATCCCACATGCCGCGGAGCAGCTAAGCCCGTGTGCCACAACTCCTGAGCCTGCGCTCTAGAGCCTGCGAGCCACAACTACTGAGCCTGCGCTCTAGAGCCTGTGAGCCACAACTGCTGAACCCACGTGCCACAACTACTGAAGCCGGTGCATCTAGAGCCCGTGCTCTGCAATAAGAGAAGCCACCTCACTGCAACGAAGAGTAGCCCCTGCTCACTGCAACTAGAGAAAGCCCGGGTGCAGCAACAAGGACCCAACACAGCCAAAAATAAATAAATAAACTTATTAAAAAAAAAAAAATCTCTGTTATGTATGTGCTTAAAGAATGTCACAGTGCTCTATACCCTTCCAGAAATATCAGTATTTTTGAAGACGTGCTATCACTGTAGGTTAAGATTGATAAGGCAGGATGTGATTATTCTTTTAAAAGGGGTTTTGAATGTTCAGATATAACGCTACTTGATTGTGCTCAAACCATTACTGTAATTCACCATGTATCAGTCTGCTAGGGCTGCCATAAGAAAATACAATGGACTGGGCGGCTTAAACAACAGAATTTTATTTTCTCCCAGTTCTGGAGGCCGGAAGTCCAGGATCAGGGCATCAGAAGAGCTGGTTTCTCCTGAGGCCTCTCTCCTTGGCTTGCAGATGGCCACCTTCTTACTGTGTCCTCACACGGCCTTTCATCTGTGTGCAGGCATCTCTGGTGTTCTCTGTGTGTCCAAATTTCCTTCTCTTATAAGGCCATCAGTCAGATTGGATTAAGGCCCCGAAGAGCCTCATTTCAACTTAATGACCTCTTTAAAGACCCCCATCTTTCAATACAGTCACATTCTGGGGTGCTGGGGTCTAGGACTTCAACATATGAATTTTGGGGTCACAGTGCGGCCCTTAACACCCAAAAGTAACATTATTTTACCTTAAAAAATAATACATGGGGTAAATGAGTGGGTCTAGAAATTGTCTTGAGCAGCCCGGCCCCATTTTCACCCAGCACCGTAATAAATGGGTGTGATAAATGGGTGTGATATAGTGAGAAGAAACACAGGCTTTGGAGCCTGGGTTCAAATCTAGTACCACAACCTAGGGCAAGACACTTAATGGTGCCAAAGCAGTCCCTCCGTACGTGCCAGCCACTGCTGTTAGTTATTATTAGTCACGCTGCACACACCCAGTTGAATGACTTTTCTGTAGCATCATCTCCTCTGAGATTGCTGTTGGCCTTTACGTTGTAAGCCTCCAAGAGGAGCATTTGATGATCAGTAAATACTTCTGGTAATAGTCCTCATGGGTCCATTTAGTTCTGCTGCCCTGGGCTCTTTGCTTCTTCAGTGTTCCTCAGGTGCCCCCACTTCTTCACCACCACCCAGCTCCGTCCGCCATCCTCGTTCTTGGGGCTGCAGCTACAGGCTCTCCCTGGACCCCCAGCATTGGCTTTCTCCTGACTCACGTGAGTTTCCCAGTGTGACTTACTTTACATAAACCTAAATCTGATTCTGACCCTCTGCCACCCTCCTGCCCCTGGTTTTTGTTATGGGTTGAATTGCCCCCCCGCCCAAGATGTGTTCAAATCCTAAGCCCTGTTTATTTAGGAAGGGGGGTCCTTGCAGATGTCATTCAGATGTAAGTTAAGATGAGGTTATACTGGAATAGGGTGGACCCTTAATCCACTATGACTGGTGTCCTTATAAGAGAGAGCAGAGACATGGACACATGGCGGGGAGAGGGCCACGTGAAGACAGAGGCAGAGATTCGAGCGCTCCAGCCACAGAGCAAGGTACACCAGGGCTGGCCGGCCACGGTCGGAAGATGAGAGAAGCGTGGACGTTTTCCTCAGAGCCTCCAGTGGGAACCAGCCTTGCTGCTGCTAATTTTGGCCTCCAGAACTCCGGCGGAATACATTTCTGTTGTCTCTAAGCCCCCAGCTTGTGGTCCTTTGTTACCGCAGCCCTAGGAAACTCAGGCACTTAACAGACCCCGCACTGGCCTCCCACTTCGCTTGGGGCAAAGACTAAACGGTACCCAACGCCTCTCGGGGTTCCCTGTGTAGCCTGGTCACCCCTGCTGTCTGCACTCAGCGACGCCAGGCTGCCTGTAGCTGCTCAGCCAAATGTACCAGGCTTCCTCTAGGCCAGGGACCCTGCCCCTTGCTGCTCCACCTGGGACACTTGCTCCACTGCAGCCCCTTTACCGGATGACCCCCGTTCAGGTCTCTGCTGGAAGGCCCTTTATAGGACAGCCTTCCTGACACTCAACCAGGTGCCGTCCTCAGACTCACCTTCCTCCAGAGCCCTGGCCCCTTCGAGTGACACATTTACTAATGAGGGCATTTGACTCCCATCCAGGGCTCAGGAGGCAGGGGTCTGAATGGTTTGCCCACCATTGTATCTGTAGCTGCTGACATGGTGCCTGGGGTGCACTCATTACCTAAAGGAATAAGGGAGGGAGGATTTGATTAGTGTAAAGTGGAATGCTAGTATTGCTACAGAAGAAAGGTGTCATACAAGAAAGTGCTGTATTTGTTTAAAGTACAGAATCGTCACTGTTTCCTCACATGCATGTGTGGTTGGACTTTGCAGCTCAGCCCTAGTGGGTGCAGGTGTGTGAGAAGGAGGGGGCGTCAGGGTTTCACAGTAAAACCAGCCCAGCTTCTTAACTTCCCAGTTTTCTCTGTTGAGTTCTTTAGCCAATATTCCGCTGTCACACTTTAGTGTTACCATCTGCTTGTCACCTCCCTTTCCTCGAATCTTTTCTTACAGGGCAGGGCACTAAAGCACCAGCAAGCTCGGCCCAGCCTCTGTAGGGGTTTAGCTGAAGTTCTGGTAGGGGCTTGTTTTTTAATACCATTATCTTTTGCTTTCGTTTAGAAGGTATGGTAGGCATCCCAGCTCTGAACAAAGAAGTCTGGCAGCTGATGGCCAATTTTTCTCTGTCTTTTCAGGTTCACTACAATGTGGGCAAAAACCTGGCTGATAAAGGCAATCAGACAGCTGCCATTAGATATTACCGGGAAGCTGTGAGGTACTGCAAGCATCCTGTCTCACAGAAGAAATGCTGTCTTTACAGTACACGTGTCTTATTTTAACTTTCTAGCGTTAAAAACCTGTCCCCACGAGGACCCCAACTTTAAGATAAATTTGCCAATTCCTGAGAGTTTAGTGAAGACTACAGGCTCGGTTTCTCTCTCCACTTCCAGATTAAATCCGAAGTACGTTCATGCCATGAATAATCTGGGAAATATCTTAAAAGAAAGGAATGAGCTCCAGGAAGCAGAGGAGCTGCTGTCTTTGGCTGTACAGATACAGTAAGCGTTGTTTTATAATCATGCTCACGGCATGGAAATGCGCTCCAGCGTTCTGGGAGCTAGGCCTTTCTTTTCCTTGTTTATCTTCCAGGCCAGACTTCGCTGCCGCGTGGATGAATTTAGGCATCGTGCAAAACAGCCTGAAACGGTTCCAGGCGGCCGAGCAAAGTTACCGGACGGCGATCAAGCACAGGAGGAAATACCCAGATTGTTACTACAACCTCGGGCGTTTGGTAAGCACATGGTGCCCTGTGGCTGCGGCAGAAAAGCTTGGTTTTGTTTCCTTCTTTATAATAAAGTGAGAAGAGCGACACCCATTCTAACCCTCTACATCTTATGACGCTCTTTCACATACTTTTATCTCAGTTGAAGGTAGCTATTTGATTTCCTCACATGTAGTTTTTTTTTAGCTCTAATTAGAGAGCAAGCCAACTTGAGTTAGCCAAGTTTAAGAGATCATAAAGGCAACAGGTTAAACTAAGGAATAAATTACAATTTTTAAAAGTCCCTTTGTGCCCTGTTAAACAGTATTCCAAGGGGTTACTTCCTGATAAACATTGGTCTCTCTGTTTTTAAAACACCAATTGAATAAAAACTGAAATTTAAAAAAAGCAAACCCATAATGTGACTTCTGAGTTTTCCTCTTCTGCTGCCTCAAGGGACTGTTCCTGCATTTTTACAGGTAACTATCCCCCCATAAAAGAAAGCTCAGGAGCCCACAAAAGGGCTTTGAGATTATTCAATGGAAATAGAACATAATGTGTTCTGTAGAGACTTGCTCTTTTTGGTTACTAACAGGATATTTATAAAGCTGTTATTGCTCTTGACTTTTGTTTTTAAATATAGTTTCTTTCTTCAAATAAATAATACAGCAGTAGCTCATACAGTAAGTTCAATAATCTTAAAATCTGAAAGCGTGGGGCTTCCCTAGTGTCACAGTGGTTAAGAATCCGCCTGCCAGTGCAGGGGACACGGGTTCGAGCCCTGGTCCGGGAAGATCCAACATGCTGCAAAGCAGCTAAGCCCGTGCGCCACAACTGCTGAGCCCACGTGCCACAACTACTGAAGCCTGTGCACCTAGAGCCCATGCTCCGCAACAAGAGAAACCACCGCAGTGAGAAGCCCGTGCACCGCAATGAAGAGCAGCCCCACTCGCCTCAACTAGAGAAAGCCCATGGGCAGCAACAGAGACCCAATGCAGCCAAAAATAAAATTAATTAATTAATTAAAAAAAAATCTGAAAGCATATATTGCTAATGATAGTGAAATAGATTTTGTCATCATTTCTGAAAGGCCTCCATGAGGACGCACAGCTTAATTATTAAAACTCTTGCTTTCCTTAATAAAGAAAATAAGCGCACACCCACAAAATGGTAGTTCTGTGAGGTGATGGAGGTGATAACGAGAAAAACAGAGTTTATTACCGTGTGCAGTGGGCAGACAAGTGGGGTAACTCAAAGGGATGGTTAGAACTTGGGCTTATGTAGCATCTTAGCAGAGAACTATACATTTGTGGAGAAATAACAAGACAAAGAAAGAGGTTTCAGGCTTCCAAGCTGACGAACTGTGGGAAGGTAAATATATGGGGAAACCTCACATATATAATGAAGTGAGGTGTGTTTGTGTAGGTTCGTCTTCTCCATAGCCATAAAACTTCCCCAGGAGGGGAGGCCCTCCTCCTTTCTCAGAAGTTCCTGCTTTTAGTCAGATCAGGGAAGCTCCAGGAAAGCTGCTTTCTGCATCTGTTGACTCTCAAATGCCTTCAGTGCAATAATCTTTATGCCAAAATGGTATATTTGGGGTGGCATTTTCGGGTCCTCTATCTTGTTTTCTTGGAGTAGGGGAGAGACAGTAAAACTCCACTGTAATAATACCAGTAGAGACCAGAAAATCCAGTCACACACAGAGCAGGGTGGGTCCTTGCAAAGTTAATGAAGTGAGAATGGGATCTGGGAACAAATTGGGTAATATCCAAATACTTGCATCGGTGGTTATTGCAGGGATTACTGTTTCTATTTACTGTGTCTACGCTAGGACTTGCGTGACATATTATACTTGAGATCCACACGAAATCTTCTTTCATTCTTTTTTCTTTTTCGTTTTTGGAGGCAGCTCTTTTTTCAGGGTATTGTTTGTGAAGTGAGTGTACCTGCCTGGAGCCCTCAGTTATACTTTAAAGCTCTAATACTTAGCGGTCTTCTTCCTTCCCCCAGTAGCTGCCTGTCACTGCGATTCCTTGGGGTTTGGAAAATTGAGAATTAATGCTAAATGAGCCAAGTTACGTCCAGAGAAAGGAAGATAGAATGCAAAATAGAAGATTTTAACACACATGAGCTCCAGGCCCTGGAACTCATCCCCACTCTCACTTAGAAGATCATCTGTAGTACTGACTATATTGAGACCTTGTACTGTTCTCTGTGTACTGTTTACTAATTATGCTACCGTGAAGTAATCTTTCTGTGTTCCCTCCTGCCAACTGTTCTTGGTTATTTAAAGATTTTGCTCTCCTTTGTTGTTTAATTATCCAGCTTTTGCCTGCTTGACAGCTTAAAAGCATTAAGAGCTTAATCTTTAACAGCTCAACCAGTATATTTTTATATCGGCAAATAATAGGAACTTAATAACTGAAGAGTTTCCTTTTTGAAAAAACCTTCCTTAGTCACTCTTCAGTAGTGGGAGACAGAAATGTGTTTTGATTTCTGGATACAGGCAAGAAGGGACTATAATGAACTTCTCTTGTGCCGTAGGAAATTGGGAAGAGCTGGATTATTTGGGACACATTACTAACATTAGAAAATTACGGTAATAGTGACTGGAGACAGTTCATTTTGCAAGGACTAATTGCATCAGGCAGGATCCATTCAGGAAAACCAAAACCATGCTAAGTATTTTTTTTTAAATAATCTCTCTCTTTTAAAAAAAATATTTATTTCTTTATTTATTTTGGTTGCACTGGGTCTTGGTTGTGGCATGCAGGATCTTTAGTTGCGGCATGCAGACTCTTAGTTGCAGCATGCATGCATGCGGGATCTAGTTCCCCAACCAGTGATCGAACCCCAGCCCCCTGAATTGGGAGCACAGGGTCTTACCCACTGGACCACCAGGGAAGTCCCCATGCTAAGTATTTTAAATAGAGAAGATTCAATACAAGGAATGGGTTAGACAGTTGTTGGAAGAACACACATGGAAAGGTGACATTAACTCAGAGAGTAAAAGGAAACCCTGTAGGGTTAGGGGAACACATGGAATGAAGTGATGCCACCAGAATTTAAGAGCTCATAGAAGGCACCACGTCTCAGGAGCTACCATCACCTGAAGGCTGAGATTGTGACAGAAGGACCAAAGTCCAGCCCAGGGACTGTGGAGGGAGGGGACATGGCCACTGTAGAGACACTGCCAAGGACAGGGAAGGAGAGAGCGAGAATGGGGGGAAAGTGCTACTCTGTCTTCCAACTATCTGATCATCACCTGTGACTTCTGTTGGCAGAGAGACTTGACCGGGGGCCAAGTAGCAAAGCACCATGGGAAATGTAGTTTGCAGAGCATAGAAGGTTGAGCATAGGACTAATAGGTAAATAACATGCTTATTACCCGTCCACTTTCAGAATGGGTAGTTCTTTCTAAATCACCATTTTTCTCTGTTTCCCTTAAAGTGCTTGTTCACTTTGTATAGATGGTATAAAAGGTAAAGTTCAAGGCAGAATAGGAGTGTTACCTGGTTCAGGCTGGGGTGGTTCTTCAATAAATAGTAATGAAAAATAATAATAAATAATAAAATATGTAAAGAATGTTTTTGTTGTGTAAACGAAGTTATGTTGGTTTTCCTGGGTGCCTTTGAAAGCATGTCACCACAGATCGTCTCCACGTGACTCAATTGCCTGTCACTTGCTGGAGAGAACTGGCTGAGAAATCAATGGAACATCAAGTATAAAGAGAATTAAATGTTGGTATAATTGGGCATCCTAAATTATTTTAAGTCTTTAAACTTTACACGTTTCCTCATTTAAGGGCTAAAGTATTATAACTGGAGTCTCTGAGTCTCTTGGGAAATTCCGACATCTTTAGCAAATGGATATTCACAAATGTTTCTGTAATTCCTTAAACCTTTTTCTTGCGTACTGTGCCACCTGTTTGCTGTGTGTGGGGTCATGGGGCAAGTCACAATGTTTCTGTTGTCTAATGAAAAGACAGACTTGACAGTAAATAAGGAAATAGCCTTAAACTCTGATAAATTGTAATCTTGTGTACTTTTTTGCAGAGTTAAGGGAACCGTGTTCATTCAGATGAGATGTGCATTTGAACAGAGTTAAAGAGGGCAAGAGGGTCACCTGTTAAACAATCCATCACTTCTACCTCTGCGTGCTTTTATTAACTATGCAGATTGACAGCCAGCCATTTCATATTCTGTTGTCAATGTTAACATTCCCTCTCAAAAGAAAGCAACAGATCATTCTCTCCTTCCTGAAGGAGGCAAACAGGCTCCAAACTGGCAAAGACGTTTACATTTACTGCTTAAGACTTTTCCAACCAGTTCATAAAGTATGTCTGATGTACTCACAGTTTTATAGGAAGCTTAGATGTAGGCAGGAAGACCATTCTTCACAAGGTGAATTTGGCACATAGAGCTTTTAATCATATTAAATATTTTGTTGACCATTTTAAATAATACCTTATCAAACATAGACTATGTGAAGTCTTTCTGGAAAAATACTAAGGATTAGGTTTTTTCCTTAACCTCTCTGAAGTAGTCTGAAACATGCTTTGACACCTGGAATCACTAAATTATGGGTTGTAGTTAAAAGGTTGTAGGCTTGGGCTCCCCTGGTGGCACAGTGGTTGAGAGTCCGCCTGCCGATGCAGGGGACACGGGTTCGTGTCCCTGTCCGGGAAGATCCCACATGCCGCAGAGCGGCTGGGTCTGTGAACCATGGCCGCTGAGCCTGCGCGTCCGGAGCCTGTGCTCCGCGTAGGGAGAGGCCACAACAGTGTGAGGCCCGCGTACCGAAAAAAAAAAAAAAAAGGTTGTAGGCTCAGGAGCTAGACCACCTGGTCTCAGTCCCTGCTCTCCCATTTCTAGATATGGCACTGTGGGCACATTACTTCCTTTCTCTGTGCCTCAGTTATTTACTTCATCTATAAAACGGGGATAGTTCTCTCCTTCACTGAGATTGTTTGGAGGCTAAATGAGTTAATATGAAAAATTACAAGCTCGATAAATACAAGTTTGGTTCGGTTTGGTTTCGGGTTTGGTATGGTTATATCTTGTAGAAAGAAAGCACAAAAAAGAACTGGAATATTGATTGGGGGTGTCCCTGCTTTCTGTTCAGTATGCAGATCTAAATCGTCACGTTGATGCGCTGAACGCGTGGAGGAATGCTACCGTGCTGAAGCCAGAGCACAGCCTGGCCTGGAACAACATGATCATCCTCCTTGATAACACAGGTGTGGAGAAGCGATTCAGTCAGTCCATAGTATAGTGCCGTTGGATAATTAGGAAACAGATGCTTGTGCTTTTTTTTTCTCCCCTAGTGTGTGTTAGAGTTTTGTTTGTTTTTAATTAATATGGGGTTCAATATTTTACATGACAAATATGTGTGTACTTCTAGAATATGGAGTTTCCTTTGACATATTGCAATATGAATGTTTGGGAAGGTGACACTCGCTTAGAGTTGGTGTTGAGTCATAGGGGCAGGTGTGCACTAACATCTCATTTCTCCTGAAGCCTGTCATCTGGCAATGGCCATCATCTAGGATGCTGGAGGTACCTGGAGCAGGTACCATCCATTTCTGGGCTTATGAAATGGATGGTGCTAGGTCCATGCTCTAAAGTTCATGGATGGTACTCAAAGGAGGTGCTCTCAAACCTACACTCAGAGATTCTTATTTTCAATATAATGGTAATAAATTTGGTGACCTGGTTTCTTAGCCCATGCGAGACTCAATCAATTAGAAGTTTCTCTGTTCCCCTGCTTTTAAAAATCCAGCCATCCCATAGGAAATGATAGTTTTCATTTGGCAGAATTTAAAGCTAGTAAGCCATCTACTCAGTGTGGAGGGAGATACACATCTTGTTCCTAATGAAAGTGTAGCATGTGAGCTTCAATACTATAAACATTCAGTTATTAAACTGTGGCTGTGATATTCTTATTCTGCAGACTTGTCTTCTCCGATTTGGGTATAACTGGTATCTGGGGGAAATTGAAATTAGATTTTACATGCTTTGGCAGAATTTAATCAAAAGCTGTTGGTATGTCAGAATTGTGCTGGACTGCAGTGGCTTTGCAACTGATAGGTCGTGTGTGTGTGTTGTGTATGTGTGTGTGTATTACATGTTCTACATTGATCTTCTTAAGTAGTTTATTCATAATCATTGTACATAATGCACATAAGCCCTGTTAATTAGAGAGAGAGACTAAAATACTAGTACAACGCGAACATGTTTTTTAAGTTTTCCATTGTTCATTCACAGGTAATTTAGCCCAAGCCGAAGCTGTTGGAAGAGAGGCACTGGAATTAATACCTAATGACCACTCTCTGATGTTCTCCTTGGCAAACGTGCTGGGAAAGTCCCAGAAATACAAGGTGTGTGAACTGCAGGCCGTGATTTCTTGCAGTGAATGCCAGCATCTGACAGGAACCATCGATGTAACGTCTGCCCAGTTAAATTCAGAATTCGGCCCAACTGGTGGTAGCTGCGTACCAGTGTGGCTCAGTCAGTTTGCTTTGAGAAGCTGCGCAAAAGGTGAATTTGTGGACTCAGGCTCCACATGCTTTCTGGTCAGAATTCACCAGCATTGCTCAAACGTGGGAGGGGAGGAGAAGCCAAAAAAATCCTAGCAGATGCCCCAGCTCCTGGCATGGAGCTATGATTCTGTCCCTGGTGCTGGGGCTCGTCCTCTTCTGCACAAAAAGAGTACCAGCCCGTGGAGAATATAGGATGGGTTCTCACTGCTTCCAGGTTTTTCCTCACCTACAGGAAGTTACAGGTCATCTGCAAAGCCCTAGAAGTTTCTGACCAACGAAAACCACAAGATATTGCATCAGGCCTGTAACTAACTGGGGTCCCAGGGTGGGCCAGGAGTAGACCTTGAATCAGAAGGCACGTAACTCCCTGGATATTGAAGGGGACTCTGTTCCTAATAGCACTGATCTCAGATTTTAGTTTTGTGTATCAGAACCACCGAGGGAGCCCGTGAGAATACAGATGCCCGTATTTCTCCCCATGGCTCCATTGGGTAAGGTCAGGGAGTATGCATTCTAACCAGCATCCCGGCTTCCTAGCACAGACGTTACAGAAAACACACTTTTAGAAGCTGTGTCTTCGTCCTTTCATGAGAGAAATATTTCCTTTTTGAATCAGCGGCCATATCTGATTTTGATCACACTTGGCCTAATAGTAGTGATTAATTCATACTTCTCCTGTTCGGCTCATTAGATATCATTATCGGTATAATTTTCTGTAACAATACAGTAGTAAGATGTCTCATGCATTTCTATCCTTTTTGAATTGAATAATCAGGGAGTTTAATAGCATCAGAATACATTTTTGAATGTCTAGATTTTGCCCCCAGATAACCTTTTGAGGGGTTTCGTTTTATTTTTTACAGACCTACTTGTGTAGAGGAGAGGGAGGTGAGGTGTGTGGGTTCCTTTCTAATGACTTTCCAGCCATCTGTCAGCCTGGGACGGGGTGGGAGTGTCCAGTGACCATCTCTGAGATGCAGCTTATGTGATCATGTGCTGATTTTTCTATCATCCCACAGCTTATAAACTGGAATTCCTAGTAAGGTGACAGGACCTGGGGTTGATTTGGGTTCCAGTTCACAGTGGTGTTTTGTATGTTTTTTTTTTCCAGATAAAGTAGAAAATACTCCATAAAGCAGAATGGAGAAATGGGTTTCCTGTTTCTCTACACATTTTGCATCCTAACTGTCTAGGCCAGGGTGCTGAGCCTAAGATAGGAAAACAGAGGATGAAATCTGAAATAAGGAACTGAACTTTGGGCACTGGGTGGGGACGCTTGGACGAAGAGGTGACGTGGTGGTGACTTGCAGGGGTGGGGCAAGCAGACCTTGCAGCTGGGCCACCGTCCCCATCAGGACAGGTGTCTGTGGTTTGTGCACCTCCCTTTCCACCTAGGCATTTGCTGTTGTAGATGATCACTAACTCCTGGTCAATGTCCTTAGTGAGCCTGGAGGCTCGTTGAGGCCGGAGTCTTAAGTCCCCTTTTCGTGTCTCCATTGCCGCTCCACCCCTCCCCAGCCACTGGGCATTTTGTAAGTGCCCAGTGGACCACTGTGAAATGATGGAACACATCCCACGTTCGGTTCTGAAACGTTCAGGCTTCCGGAATCTATTTTGAGACTTCGATGTGAGCATTCTCATTACATCCAGGTGATAATGGGGCACCTTTTTAATCCGAGCAGCCCTTTTACCCAAGAGCCATCACTTAACCACTCCTCAGTTTATTCTTCTGTAAAATGGAGATGGTGCTAAGAAAGAAATGCACAAGAAGGTAATTTATAACTATGAAACATTGTATACATGTATACGTACACGGCAGTAATTTTAGTCTAGTGATTATTGAATGAAACTCGAAGGATCATGAAAATCCATTAGCATTTATGTTGCCTATTGCCGTTTAATTTCCAAAAGTGATGTTTTTCAGTGGTGAACGTCGCCTCTCGTGCTGATTCTCTCTCTGCATCACCTGTTCCACGGGCCCTGTAGTTAAAGAGCAGATTACGTCTAGAGAGCAGTTTCCCCAACTCCAGACATTTATGTCATACCCTTATGAATTTTTTTTTTGGCCACATCTAGATACTACTTATTATTCACTTGATATATTTCTTTAAATAGATTTTAAACACAAATGGTAATTAAAGTGGAAACATGCTATCTTTACTAGAAATATAAGGTAAATGAAAATAGAATAATTTTACTAAATCTCAGGTAGGTACTACTACTGGCTCAGGCTCTGAGCCTGAGGGTGAACCCTCAGTTAGCCTCAAAGGGAGATTGGAAGGTATTGGGGGGTGACCCCAAACCACCACCAAACGGAGACTTTGTCTCAACTGAACTGGAAGAAAGGAAGGTGAATTGAAGAGGGAGCTATTCTTGCTATGTGACTGGCAGTTTCAACTTCACGTTGGACCACCCACATTCCCTTCCCAGCCAGAGTGTTCTGCAGGGTGTTCCTTGTGAAAGCCTGTTTGGGAGAATAGACGCGGGTTTAAGGATGCTGCTGAGATGATGCTGCAACCCTGGCGGCCGGCGTGGCTGAAATGACCTCCGACTGCCCAGTCCTTGCCGCCTAGACAGAAGGACCCTCACTTGCTCCTTTGCAAGGCCTTACTCTGTCCCTGGTGTTACCCTAAACCTTGGTCATACACATTTTGTCTAACACACTTTAGAAAGTAATATGTTATTTTACCTGTCTGTTGAGGAAAAACAATCCCTGATTTTAAACATGAGTTTATTTATTTGTTCCTTGGCATAAGTCAGCTCATTACTTGGGTCTTGAAGCATCCTTGAACCTCCACAGAAGATCAGTTTATGAATAGTTCATCGCTTCCCAGAATAGGGCCATTAAAAAGCCTGATTTAATAGATGAGCATTTCATGGGCGTTGAATACCTGCGGGCATTTGTGTTCTAACGAGGCCTCCAGTCCCAATGTTACCCAAAATGGAGCATGTCTAACCCACACTCACAGTGCCCCACAAACCCACTCTTCCTCTTGATGCCCCTTCTTTTTTCAATGTGCCATTGTTTTTCTGTCTTCCAGGCTTGGAAACTTTTTTTTTTTTGGCCACGCTTTGAGGCATATGGGATCTTAGTTCCCCGATCAGGGATCGAACCCGTGCCTCCAGCATTGGAAGCACGGAGTCTTAACCACTGGACCGCCAGGGAAGTCCCCAGGCTTGGAAACTTTGAGTCCTTTTTTTCTTCCCCTATTACCTCCCTGATCCTCATACCCACTCCTTCCCACCAGCCTTGCCTTGCCAAGACCTACAGCCCCTAGACAGGCTGTAAGCCCTCACCCCTGCGCCATTGCCCACTCTCCTAAACCCCACTACATCCTCCAAACCTGACTCTGACTGCACATCGTCCTGAACGATGTCCGCACTTGTGGGCGCTTGAGAAATGAGTTAAATGAATCAAAAAATGAATCTAGCATCCCCGAGAGAACTCCTAACTTGCCTTTTATCTCTACATCTGTTGTCTCCAGATAACACTGCTTCCTTTGCATGTGGAGGAGCATTTTAAAGTAGGTTGAGGTTCCCCAGCCTTTCCATTTCTTATACTTGAGGTTTTAAATGGAAACATTTGAAAATCATCAGAAAGAGCACAGCTACAGATCTGCACAATCCATTTGATTTTTCGTTTGTTTGCATTGTTTTCATTTTTGTTTCCAGCACACCTAACACAGCAGGAAAACTTAGACTTCCTTGAAGGAGTTTTCTCTCCCGCAACTCGGAATGTAGACCCTGACTTTGAGCCGAGTTCTGAGAGTGACGTTTGCTGACATCCTGCGTGTAATCCTGACATCTTCATTCATTCCCTCACAGACCACATTTCTAAAATACAGATTTTTCTCTGCCAGCTCTGTCTAAAAGGTGGTGTCAGAGATGTTTGCCCAGCCAGCACAAGGCAAAGGAAACTGGTCTCCCTGCACTTTATAAAACATGTGATCCTGGATATGGGAGGCCCCCTGGGAGAAGCTCATGTAGGTCACAGATAGAAGGTAAAAACCTGTCCCCAAACCCCCAGCCTTGGTTGTTGAAGCTGAGCCTGTGACCCTGATTAAAGCATGAGTGGCCCTTTAGGGACACGAATGTAGATGGTGTGATAGTCACCCCCGGCAGCTGTCGCTGAGAGCAATGAGGCATCTTTATTTTTCAACATTATGGTAAAAAGGGGCCATGCAGTCGGCCATGGTCCCACGATGAGCAGGCGAGAAAACACTTGGCCGTGTTTCTCTGGCTGGGTTGGAAGTGAATACTGTATGGGGGAAATGCAAGTCTCTCTGAGAATCGGTTCCGCACTTCAGGGGCATTTGGTCACACTCGCGTACAGTCCTGCAGTTGCTGAGGTGACAGGCGGCTGTTTCTCCCTCATTCTCTCTGCTCATTTCCTCCAGCTGAATGGGCTGCTTCTGGGTCGTTGAGGGGGTGTGCGTTCTTAGGGGAGGTTAAACAGACTCCACCTCCTACCTTGAGAATCTTAGAAATGAGCTCATCGATGCTGACCAGAAATGACATTTGTGTGGGTGTCCTCAGCAGCCCGGCACTTTCCTGATTGACCTTTGCTCATCCTGCCCTGGACCCTGAACTGAGCTACTTGCTTAAAGTTGCAGAATTCCCACCACTTCAGGGAGGCAGGTGGCAGAGTCATTAACATATTCATCCTCTCTGCGGCCACCATCCCCTGACTACTGCCCTGTCACCTTTGCCCAGTCACACACTGCCCCAATGGATCACCCTTCCGAGCCTCTTCTCAACAGGGTGTGGCCCTGCTGGGCTCCCAGATGTTTCCAGAAGAAGGATTTGGTGGAGCAAAACAAGCACGTTCAAAGTTTGAAACCCATAGGCGATAAAACTGCATAAAACTTTTGCATCGTGTGGAGTACCTTATTTTTTATGTATTTCGTTTTTTAGGAATCTGAAGCTTTATTCCTCAAAGCAATTAAAGCTCATCCAAATACTGCAAGTTACCATGGCAATTTGGGTAAGGAGATTTTTCAATTTGAATCATATCGAAATTCTGTGTAATTTTAATGAAACAGGTGCATTTCTGTAAAATCACTGTGGGGAGAGTTGTTATTCAAATCTAACCTGTATTGGCCTTTATAATCTGGTTCTAAAATATGGCATTTTAAGGAAATTATCACATTAATAAGGTAGCTAAGTAACAGTCATATTTACAAATCTTAATTGCATGATCAGAACAACTCCTAAAATCCCCCACTAGTTAATCGCCTTCTGATGTTAAAACTCAGATTTTCTTTCTTTGAGTGAAGAGCCCTAGATAGTTCAACTGAGAAGTACTTTGGAAGTTTGCAGTCTGACATGTGTCCTTTTGCTTCTTCTGTAGTGGACCTTCCTTATCTAGCCTGGTCTTCCCTGCGTTCTTCTGTTCTGTGTCTTGGCTAAGAATGCGTTCACAATGACTTATTCCCTAGAATTCCTTTCTTTCATTTTTGCATCTCAATAATTTAGATTTTTAGAACATAGCATGTTGATGTTTGGAAGGCTCAGTCACGTGAGTATTTTTTCACCAGATCTCTTCACTATAGACTCTGTAGCTTCCCCTTGGAAAAGTGATGAAGCATCAGTGGTTGCTGTACTGCCCACATAGAAAGATAGTTTTACTTAGAGAATCATTGTAATAGTCAGAGGCTTACCATTCTAATGAGTAGATTTCTTGGGACTTCCCATGTGGTCCAGTGGTAAAGAATCTGCCTTACAATGCAGGGGACTCTGGTTCGATCCCTGGTCAGGGAACTAGGATCCCACATGCCGCGGGGCAACTAGGCCTGCCCCCCACAACTACCGAGCTCGCGTGCCTCAACTAGAGCCCACGCGCTCTGGAACCCGTGCGCCACAACTACAAAGCCCACGCGTCCTGGAGCCTGCACGCCACAACTAGAGAAGAGAGAACCCGCACGCCACAACTAGAGAGAAGCCCACACACCGCAACGAAAGATCCCACATGCCTCAACGAAGATCCCGCGTGCCGCAACTAAGACCCGACGCAGCCAAAAAAAAAAAAAAAAAAGTAGATTTCTTTAACTATCATTTTATGGTCAGATCTTGATGTTAGAGCCCTGAATTCCAGCTGGCAACAAACAAGCTATTATTTTGCCAAAAGGTATAGGAGACTCTTCGTTAAAGTAAATGGCTGGTCTTCTACATGGTCAGAGCGCTAAGCAGTGCTGGAGCCCAGCCCTGTGCAGCCTGGCTTTCGGGAAATTTCCTGGCAGCATCAAGAAACTTAGTGTACTCTTCCTTTTGCTTCTTTATGTAACAATGTTGCTGTAGGGAGATGGATCACGCCTAATGATATGAAGAACCCTGGGAGTAACTGGGGGTGGTTAAACAGACATTCACCAGGGAGTGTGATTACGATAAATAAAGTTGGCAGTACAAACAATATTGTTTTAAACAATGATTTTTGAACACTGCTTGCAGAGGTTCTGTAATATTTCTTTGTACAAGTGGTTGGGAATACCACAAGTTATTCAGAAGCATTTCCAATGAAATTGATCTCTTGCTATTTCAGCTGTGCTTTATCATCGTTGGGGACATCTAGACTTGGCCAAAAAACACTATGAGATCTCTCTGCGGCTTGACCCAATGGCATCAGGAACTAAGGAGAATTATGGTCTTCTAAGAAGAAAGCTGGAACAAATGCAAAAGAAAAACGTCTGAGCCTTTTTCCTTCATTTTTGAGTTTGTGTGTGTGTGCATGAGGCAGATCATTAATATCATGTGCTTACGTTTAACCATTTAAAAGTCTTACATGTTGTTTATTTTATCATTTTTTTCTGTGAAAACAGACATGCAAAAAGATTACAGCACCAGCAATATACTCTCGAATGCTTGATGTGGTTTTTGCATTGAAATTGTATTTTTTCAGACAACTCAAACATAAATTCTAAAATTCCAAGGATGAAGTCTTTTTTAATTAAAAAGAAAAACAGAAAAAAATTATCTTGAGCGACTTGCAGCAGAATTAAACCTGCATTTGGGATGTGAGTCGTGTTGTTGTAAAGACTCATATTATTAAACATGGATTGTGAACAAGAAATGACAAACGGACTCCTACAATTTATATAAATATCTAATGTGTCTGTATATTAGAATTTTTATTTAATGACAAGAAAGAGTAAATTAAGATTTTTTTAATCTTTTTTTTTTCCCAAACAATGTGCTATGAACATCATTTGTAAGGAAATATTTATTTGTATTTTTTTTTGAATGGGGCAAATAATTGAATGAAGAATGGAAATTTTAACATCTAGTGTATCTACACTTTTCCCATAGGAAAAAATTCACTCCTGCAATATTTTTTGGATTCTTCAACTTGTGCTGTTTCATAACATAGGAAATTATGTAGTATCCTACATAAACTGTCACTATTAATAGAAAATTAAAGCCATGCTTTAGGCAAAAGCAGGCAGCCTGATGTCTTTATTTTTGTTACATCCAGTATTAAGAGGGCTACACACTTCTATGTAAGTTGTTTTTTTGTGTTTTTTGACTGGAAAGCAGTTTTCTATTTAGTTTCATGGAACCATAGTCATTACTATATCCAAAAAATGCAAGAGGTAAATTTTCTCCCAAAAGGAACCACATTTGGGGAGTTTGTGATATTTTTAAGAATCGGACTGTCCTGTTTTATTGGGTCAGAGTAATCATGTTCGTTTTGTTCTATCCTCCTATATATGCTGTTGACCTAATGATTTATGCAATCTCTGTCATTCCTTATGCAGTAAAATTATTACAGAAACCGGTACACAAGTGTCATAGTGCCTCCTATTAATCATCTATTAAGATGATTTTCAAATTATTTGACTCTGTCCTCTTTGCGTTAAAATGAAATCAAAGTGTTAAAATGAAATCAAAGTGACTGATTCATCCTTTCTAGAATGTGGCTTCTATTTGGTTTTAGGGACCATTTAATAGGATCGCACTGTGGAATCCTCCAGGTTCTTAAATATGGGCTGAGTAGATCCCACATGGAGATGAATTTGATTCTCTACACTCACTTTGTGGGGGGCCGGGGGCAGACCTGCGTAGAGTTGTAAATCAGTAATTGTAACCTGCAGTGGTTGAGATACTTCAGAAAAGAAAGTGCTGTGTTTCAAACATTTCAGAAATGGTCCCCGAACAACAGTAACAATTTATAGAGCTCTTAGGGGCAGGAGCTGCCTTGTTCTTATTTAGGTTCCTGTAGCACTTAGTTTGGCAGATAATAGAGGTACTGTATGCTTGTTGACTTTTTTTTATTTAAGCAAATTTCTCTCTTTGAAACAGTGCTTATCTTTTGAGAACGAAGAAAAAAGTATTTCTGGTAAAAGCTCCTTCAGGATTTTTTTTTTTTTCTTTTTGTGCTGATGCTAAAAGTTGAGTGTCAAATCAAGACATGCAAATCTGGGACCCCTGCCTACAGAGCGAATCCCCTTAGCTTTCACTGCTCCATCTCAGGATTTCCATCACAGCTGCCTTCTGTCCAGAGAAAACAGTCATTCATTTGACTGATATTTCAGGGAGTCTTTTATCTCGGCCGATTTTGGAAGTACGCCATGATGTTCCTCTTTTCTTCCTTCTTTTTTCCATCTTAAGGCAGCCACCTTGTAATTTATTTCTTGGGTTTCCTTTCTAACAAGACTGAAGTGGAAATCTGTCTCCCAGTTCCCCTCTTATTTGGTATTTTTTTCTAAACTTTGTTTTTGTTGCTAATCACAGTAGGGGATTGGGTTTGGGGTGGGGTGTCAGAACAAACATAGGGATTGTTGCCATTTTGGGAAATCTGAGAGTCAGAATCATCCTTCACCTCCCTGATAGCGAACATCACGAAACCCTGGAATGTGGTGTGAGGTTATTTTTTGTTTGTTTATCTGCTACATTTCTTCCCTGTTTAGATGTACTCTTACATTTCTTAAAAATTCCACCCTATAGATGTAGCCTACTATGCCTTCACAGGGCTCTTTGGGGTTCTGATTCTATCACATTTCTTAAGCATGGTCTTTACATTTTATTTCAAATTACTGAGTTTAAATATCTTACAGAATAGAAGACCAAGCCCCACAGCAAAGCATTGGACATCTGTGTTCACATTCACACCTATCAGCTTGGACTTTGGGGTGAGAAAACATAGATTTGGGTCTTGGCTCTAGTGTTTTGATGTCATTGGCAGGTCATTTAGTATTGCATAAGTTCCAGTTTCCCATCTGTAAAATGGACAGGATAAGACATAAGACCACCCTCTCAGTAATGAGGTACTTGGCTCAGTACTTGCCTCAATAAATGATAGACTAGACTTTTGGAGGAAGGTGTAGATTTTGCATCAGACAGGTTTGACCTTAAATGCATTCATTCCCTCATTCAACAAATATTAAGTGGCAGATACTCTCCCAGGCACTGGGAATACAGTGATGAGGGAAGTGGACATGGCCCCTGGCCCTCATGCAGCAGACAGTGCAGTGAGAAACAGTAATTGTCAGTCATATAATTAATAACTGAAGCGGGAGACTGGGTCTAGCCTGAAGAGTCAGGAAAGGGTTCCCTGAGAAGGTGACTTCTGAACTGAGATTTGATAAGCAGAGAGGAAGATCACTCTAGGCCAGTGGTTCTCAACAGGGGAGATTTTGACCCTCAGGGGACAGTTGGCAATGCCTGGAGATGTTTTTGGCTGACACAACTGATGGGGGTGGGAAGATGCTACTGTACACCTTACAAAGCACAGGACAACCCCCTACAAAAAAGAATGGTCTGGCTCCAAATGCCAGTAGTGCTGATGTTGAGAAAACCTGGACTGCACACAAAGAAGAAACGGCATACGCAAAGGACCTGTGGTGAGAAAGGTAAAGTACTTGGTGAACAAAGTCCAAGGGAGAGGGGGAGGGGTGCTTGATGGAGTTGGTAAAGGTAACGAGGTCCAGACTATGCCAGGGTTTGCAGACCACACGGTCTTTATCTTAAACCATGGGAGGATTCAAAACGAAGGAAATTATCAGATCTATGTTTTGAAAAGATCACTTTGACTGTTGGTGGGGAAGGAATTGGAGGGAGGCAAAGAAGACGTGAGCAGATCAGTAAAGAGACCATTGCACGTATCCAGGGTAGAGATGAAGGTGGCTTGGTGTAGAGAAGAGGCTGTCAAGTTGATGAAATGTGGACGGACCTGAGAAATACATAGGAATCAATTGGTGATGGATAGGAGGTGGGTCGGTAAGGGGATGAGACCCATCGTTTCATCATCCAGATCAGTGCCATTGAGAGGGAGAGGCTGGCTATAAACTAGAGAGGGAATAAGGTCCTTGAGAAGAAAGGAAGGGATGGGACCCAAAATCAAGTGGAATTTGACCCTAGCAAAGAGAAAATAAAGCCCCTGTATGTTACAAGATCTAGACGGGGACAGATGTGGACATATTGGTCTTTACTTCTCATCTTTGTCCCTAAGGCTTTCCTGAGTGGACAAGTCAGATGCCCTTCTGAAGACTGGATACAGTATGCCTATCACAATTACATGGTTATGAAATAGCCATAGCTGATGAGGGAAAATAGTCTTCTCTATAGGCTAATTAAAGCCAATAAATGTTGAAAGAATGGCAATTAGAAAATCATCCCTTTTTTTTTTGTCTCCAGTGAATTAATTGATTCAGGCAAAGATCAGCAGTGAATAAAATTATTAGATGAAAGATCAGTGAAGAGCTTTTTAGTGGAAGGGACAGAATCTGTGCCATTTTGTCACATGTAGATTTGTGAGATCACCACAGTCAAGATACGGAACAGTCCCATCGCCAGGATGGCTTGTACTACTTTTATGCTATTACCTTTTTCAAAATATCTCGTTGGGCACAGACTGTGCAATGGCAGTGTGCTAGCTGCTGAGGATATGATGAAAAATGAAAACAGATGATTCCTGCCCCGTGGAGCTTGCCATCCATGTTACCTCACCCTCGTTGTGTGCCCAGGTTGGGCACGCTGGTGTAGACTCGGGGACTGAGCATTGTTACCAGCCCCCATTTCCAGGGGACTCCTGGGGAGTCAGCAGGACCCCCGTGACTCATTCACATCTTTATATTTGCAGCTGTTCCAGGGTCACAGGTTGTCAGGACATTTCTTTCCTTCTCCTGTGTTCAAAGTTCTCCATTAGTTGGTGAATCTCGTTTTTCCTGGAGGCAGTGAAACATCAAATCAAGTTGACTTTTCTATTTCATAGGAACAGATATTGGTTCAATTGCCTCTACCTTCTCCTTTGGGCCTCATGTTTATGGTAAAAACTTCACCAGGCATCCGGGGGAAATAAGTTATATTGAGACATAAACTCCATTGAAGAGTCAGCTGTATTGAATAAAGACAAGGGGAATCTGGGATTTCTTGCCATGTTGACCCAAATAGAAAGATCCTAAGTGTTGAGTAACCCTGATTTTCAGTAGAGTGAGACATTTCATGTTGCTTGAAATATTCATTAACAAATACCAAATATAGTTATAGAATACTACAGCCTTATTTTAAAATCACACAGAGTCTTGTCTAAATCTCTTGTGCCTTTAAAATTCTACCAAGAAGATATTCATTTGTCTGTGGGCTCTTTTCAAATAATGTTCCTCATAAAATGAAAATCAGAAGATGGTTTCTAGTTCAAAGGAAGAGAAACAAAGGCCCCGCGTGGGACAGTTTGGTTGGGATGAAGGAGACAAGAAAATACAATGGAGGAGACAGGAGCCAAGAGAACGCTGTCAAATATTAAGGTTTTTCCCTTGTTCTTCTCTCATATTCCAATTTCTTTTCTTTAAATGTACAGGAATTGCAGTTTATATTGATATTAACATGAGCTGTTTCTGAGCGAGAAGTAAGGAGGAGAGAGACTCTTCACCTTCTACTTTGTAAATCGCTGCATTATTTGAAATAATTTGTTTTTTTCTAAAGCAAGGAACATGTGCGACATCACAGAGAAATCTTTCTTGAAGAGAGCCATGGATGGGTTCGTAATAAAGCTGTGATAAGGCGCGTTGGTGGAAAGGAGACACCGTGTGGGAAACTCAGGTAACCAAATGTAGTCACTAAATGGCTTTGCCCAGCAGGTGGGGGAGACGCTGGGGAGCCTGTGTCTCCAGAGTCATGCTGAGTGAACAGAACTCGGGAGGCGTCATTGCTCAGATTGTTGGCTGAACTACAAGGGTGCAAGGCAGACTCTTTCCTGAAGCATGCCTTTAACTCCTCACGAAACTCTGTGTGCTGTGTGACTCTCTTGGTGGTCGTCTGGAAATAACTGGCATTTGGGGGGCATAAAGCTTGAATGTGAAAGGAAAATCTGCATTACACCCAGGTTGGAACCTCGTTTTTCCTCCATGTACCAGACCTTAGGCAAGTGTAGTGGGTTGGATAGTGCACCCCGCAAAATTCGTGTCCACCCAGAACTTCAGAATGTGACTGTATTTGGAAATCAGGTCTTACAGATCTGATTAGTTAAGGATCTTGAGAGGAAACCATCCTGGATTTAGGGTGGGCCCGAAACCAATGATTGGTGTTTTCTAAAAAGAGGAGAGGATACACAGAGGCACACAGAGAAAAGAAGGCCATGAGAAGGTGGAGACAGATATTGGAGTGATCCTGCCAGAAGCCAAGGAACGCCAGGAGCCACCAGAAGCTGGAAGAGGCAAGGAAGGCTCCTCCCCTAGAGCCTTCGAAGGAGGGTGGCCCTGCCAACACCCTGACTTCAGACCTCTGGCCTCCAGAACATTTCTGTTATTAAAGCCACCCAGTTTGTGGCCATGCCTGGCCCCCCTAGGAATCCAGTAAAGTAACTTAGTCTTTTAGCAGCTCAGAACCTCATCTGTAAAATGGGGGATAATACTACCTTTTTCACAGACTTATTGGAAAGTTTAAATGAGAAAAGGTTTATAAAGCCCTAGACCCATGCTTGGCACATAATACTATTCAATAAATAATTGAAGGAGGAATAACCCTCACTTTTCTTGAGGTTTTTAATCCTGTAATTAAATGACCCATAAACAATCTCAGGTTTATATTTTTATCACTTGTGTTCTAAGTCTGATTAGTTCTATCAATACAAGTACTTTAAACCTGCTACACTGTTTATCAAAACTGCCTTGAGTGTCCTGCATTTCTAATCATTTTGCTTTTAAATATGTGGTATTTTTCCAGGGCCAATAAAGCTTTCTGCTTCCTACTTGTGTTTCAGAAAACATTTTCCCTGTAGATTTAAATTGCAGTTTTATCCATCATTTAAAAACAGTTCTGTTTCAGCAGTTACGTTTCAATAGCATTACTTTTGCTGAATAGACTTGAGATGTGTCTTGAAAATTTTCAAAACTGCTCATTTCTAGAACTTTCTGATAATGTATATGGATGACAGCTTTTACAGTACTTGGTCTAGGAATCTGCAGACATCAGCAAGCAAGGTGATAAGGTGGAAAGAACAGAGACCAGGAGTGTGAGATCTACCCTAGGGCCAGCTTCACTGCCATAAGTCATTTTTTTAAGCTTCAACAATTCAATTAGATACAAACACTTCCAATCCTGTCATTAGTTACCAGGACCCTGGAATGAGTCACCTAATTACTGCATGCCTCAGTTGCTTCTAATGAAAATAATGGTGGTGGTTGCTTTTGCTGTTAATTTCTCCTCCATGAAATGAGAGAGTTGGACAAAACCAGTGTTCTTCAAATATCCTTAGATGCTTAACCTTTTTTTTTTTTTTTTTTTTTTGCTTAACCTTTTTAAAAACAAAACACAAAAAACACTAAATCTTGTACAGAAGTCCACTATAAAAATTTGCAAAGTGACCTTCTTTGGGTGCTTATATAAACCCTCATTAAAAAAATCTGTTGTGTAATGTAAGAATGTTTGAAATTCCAGCACTCTTGTGGAAATAAAATATTGTGAAGCTTTCTAGTCCTGATATATTCTGGTAAGGTAAAAAGTCCCTCAGACTGACAAAAGTCCAATTCTGCTCTGCCATTCATCAGGCTGACATAGCACAGATTAAGGCAGCTGGGAAGTGAGCAGGAAACCACATTTCTCCCATAGACACACTGAAGTTGTCATGTGTCAAGGAACCCACTTCTAAGGGCGACTGCTGCTTTATGACTCTTGGAGAAACCTTCTGGAAGGGCACTGTCAGAAATGTTGCTGTTTGAAATCATCAGGAAGAATGAAACATCCCGCTCCACCTGGAGGGTCCAAGGCACTTTGACATGACAAGCAGCCCCAGTTTCCAACCCACGTGCAGAACTTCATTTAAAGCATTTCTGGATACACCCATTCACGTCTATCAAAACTTTTAGTCTCTAAGTACATAAGCCCCTGGGTCTGTTCTGCTGTCCAGACCTGATACTGACCATTGGCACGCATCCCTCTTTTGCCTTCAGCCTGTAAAAACACTATTACCTTTAAATTCCTCCCCCCTCCCCCCCAAACCTCCTAACTGCATCTTTGTTTGGTGAGGCATCTCAGGGCTCCATGGGTGTGTGGTCTCCCCCATGGCAATGAGCCAATAAATCTGACTTTGTCCAATGATGGTTTTGTACTGGAGATATTTGATTGGGCTAAGACAGGGCACAGTTAATCGTTATGACCCTGGTCAGGCCATCCAACCTCTTTACCTCATCTGTAAAGTGGAGGAAATTCTCTACCTGGCCTTTATTGTGCAATGCAGGGGTATGGATCAAATGGGATCATGTATGTGAAAGCTCTTCATGGGTAGAACCATACGTACAGCGTTATCCATTGGAACTAGCACTTTGAACAAAGAGGTTCCAAAATAGAATTATTAGTGCAGATGACACACATTTCAGCACATATGACCCAGCTACCTTGTTTTAGCCCTTAAGTTAAAGAGCATGAGTTTCAGGTTCAGCTGGATATGGACACTTTTATTTCCTGGCAGCATGTCTTTGAATGGGTTATTGAACCTCATGGAGCCAATTCATATGTAGACCAGGAATGATCATATCTGCTTCATAGTATGGTTCAAAGGGTAATGTGAGGAAAGAGTCATACTGTACCAGGCACATAGGAGCACTCAATATGTGTTCATTTCCTGCATCGACGGCTCAAGGGAATCAAGCCACATTTCCCCTTGTAATGTCCACATTGCTCAAGGGAATCAAGCCACATTTCCCCTTGTAATGTCCACCATTATCTCCTTTAAAAAGTTGCTGTTTGGAGAGCAGGACCAAATAACTTGATTCTGGCTTTAAGCAGAGCAATGGCAGCAATGTTACAGGGTTAGAGATTGGTTTGTGGCCTCTTTTCAATGTGATTAGCTTCCTCCATGGTGGATGGCATATCTGGTCGGTCAGATTACTTTCTTCTGGGAGTTCTTTCAGTTATCCTCCAGTTATATATCTCATATAGTGCTTTACTCTGGTCTTTGCTTGTTATTCCAAAAATTACAGAAGGTAGGCAAGAAGAGCATAAACCATCTGAACCGCAATTGCTTGGAAAATTCTGTCGCCTTTTTAGACAAGATATTGCCTATCTTTTGTGGAGAAAAGGTCAGTGCCTTATTTTTAAATATCTGACAGCAGCGCACATCATCTTTAAAACAATAATTCCAGAAATACCAGGATTGCATTTAACGTGAATGAACCTAGCTTCATGAGGTTGGTTTTCTCCTCTCATTAATTTCTTTGCCGTGGAAATTGTTTAGCAATGAGACCTGTTGTACTAAGTGAAATAACTCAACAGAATGACAAGGAAAAAACAACTCTGCCACTTTCAAATTTAACAGCAAATTTTTAGAACCATGATTTAGAAAATGGAAGCAAGGAATCCCATTATTTGCAGAATTTTTTTATTCTATTTTGTGACATACAAATTTTCTAAATTATCCTGATTAATGGATCCTATGTTGATTTTTTTGTCAAGTTCATATTGATTTACCTAGGGGAAATGATCAAAAAATAAAGTTCAATGAAATAAATATTACTGAATACCTACTCTGGGTACCATGGTGGGAAGTGCTGGAAACATCCAAAGGAGACAGGTCTGACCTCATGGAACTCAGTCCAGGAGGGAGACAGTTATAAATCAACTATCACAGAACGAAGAGGCAGGGATTTTAATGGTGACTGGAGCAAAAGACTATGGAGCAGCGTAGACAAACTTTTTCTGTAAAAGGGCAGACAAAATATTTTAGGCTTTGCAGGCCAGCTTGTCAGGCCACCTTGTCTCAGTGGCGGCTACTCAGCTCTGCTGCTATCACAAAAAAGCAGCCATAGAGGGACTTCCCTGGTGGCGCAGTGGTTAAGAATCTGCCTGCCAACACAGGGGACACGGGTTCGGGCCCTGGTCCAGGAAGATCCCACATGCTGCGGAGCAGCTAAGCCCATGCGCCACAACTACTGAGCCTGTGCTCTAGAGCCTGCGAGCCACAACTACTGAAGCCCACGTGCCACAACTACTGAGCCTGCCCTCTAGAGCCGGCGAGCCACAACTGCTGAGCCCGCGTGCCTAGAGCCCGTGCCTCATAACAAGAGAATCCACCACAGTGAGAAGCCCACGCACCGTGACGAAGAGTAGCCCCCGCTCACCGCAACTAGAGAAAGCTTGCATGCAGCAACGAAGACCCAACACAACCAAAAATAAGTAAATAAATAAATTAATTTTTTTAAAAAAAGAAAAGGTCATTTATTAAAAAAAAAGCCATAGACAACCCATAAATGAGTCAGCATGACTGTATTTTCAGTAAAACTTTATAGACACTGAAATTTGAATCTCATAATTTTCATGTGTCATGAAGTTTTATTTCTTCTCTGGATTTTTTTCAAGCACTTAAAAATGTAAAACTCATTGTTAGCTTACAAAAACAAATGGTGGGCTGGATTTAGTTTGCAGGTTATTTAGGGCCAAAGATGATTATTTGTAATAATTTACTAGAATAATTTGATAATATTTCAGTAGATTTTATAGTGTTATCCAGTTAGACTTGAAGCTCTGTATATAGCACCCTGGTTCTGTTGCTTATTTCACATTATAAGCATCTTTTCAAGAGATGCAGAAGACATTTTCCCATCTATTGTGTGGTCCTTGCAATTCTGGAGACATGTGGGAGGGGTAACAAGGAGATGAAGTTGACTTCTTTTGCATAATACTAAGTAGCAGTGCATTCAGTCAAATATAAATTAGACATCTAACACCAAAGTCTAGAAAACAGAGCTTGGCAGTTACCTGCTGGTATTTAGAAAACAAAAATGGCCAAACTGGATAATTCCACTGAAAGACAATTTGTTAGTCTAAATCCTTTGAGTTGATAAAGGAAATGTTTGTGCCCGAGCTTTGAACCCGGGCATAGCTTTTTGCCAGCTGCTTGACCTTGAGTCTGGAGGGTATGGGAGATTGTGGACCGCAGAGCAACAGACCAGAAAAACAGCTGATGGTGGGCTAAAACGTTTTCGGTGAGGGACTCACCTATACAATTTGCATGCAACTGACAGCCTCCATGAGTCAACTCAGTTCCTAAAACCCACCAGAGTAGTTGGCTTGCTAAGGGCTCCTGTGTAACCCACCAAACCTAAACTGAAGCCAAGACTTGTCTACACTGACCAGTCAGTTTCCTTGAGAAACTGTGACTTTTTTCCTAACACAGTGTTGCAGGTCAATTACACTTCAAAAACAAACAAAAGAACATACAAAACAAACAGTGAAACATGGATCAGATTTGTAGTTACCGAGGGTGGAAGGTGGGGTGATTGGATGAAAGTAGTTAAAAGGTACTGCAAGCTTCAGGTTGTAAGATAAGTACTAGGGATGTAATGGACAACATGATAAATATAATTAACACTGCTGTATGCTGTATATGAAAGTTGTTAAGAAAGTAAATCCTAAGAGTTCTCATCACACACAAAATTTTTTTCTATTTAATTGTATCTATATAAGATGATGGATGTTCACTAACCTTATTGTGATAATCATTTCATGATATATATATCAAATCATTATGCTGTACACCTTAAACTTATACAGCGCTCTAAGTCCATTATATCTTAATAAAACTGGAAAAAAATAAATTACCATTATAAAAAAAAAAAGAAGTACTCGTTAAAGTATATTTCTTTCACTGGACCCACCCCCCAGAGTTGCTTATTCAGAAGGTCTGGGGTGTGGCCTGTGAGTTCGCATTTCTAAATTTCCAGGTGCTGCTAATGCAGCCCATCTGGGACCACATTTTGAGAATTACTACTCTATTTGTCTACGGGTTATTTTTTTGACAGTTAAACTGAAGATCTCATCCCACAGACCCTAATCTATGTTGGATCAGATTCTCCCAGCCTTATCTGGCACTAAATGCACTTTAACACTCACCTTGTTACCATCTTTAATTTTCCTTTATTGGAAGAATTATTTATTCATGTATTTTCCTCACACTTTCCTTTGCTGACATGATCTTCCTCCCTCAAAGAAAAAGAATAAATAAATAAAATGGAACCATTCTGCCTTTTGAAAAAAATTAAGATGCTACTGCTACTCTTTAAAAATAGTATGTTAAAAATATACACCAGGGCTTCTCTGGTGGCACAGTGGTTGAGAGTCCGCCTGCCGATGCAGGGGACAGGGGTTCGTGCCCCGGTCCGGGAAGATCCCACGTGCCACGGAGCGGCTGGGCCCGTGAGCCATGGCCGCTGAGCCTGCGCGTCCGGAGCCTGTACTCCGCAACTGGAGAGGCCACAGCAGTGAGAGGCCCGCATACCGAAAAAAAAAAATATATATATATATATATACCAGACAAGATTTTTAATAAATTTAAATTTAATCATGAGCTTCCCCAAACAAGAAAGAACTCTGAAAATTATAGCTTAGCTTATGAATCTGATCTTTTAGATTTCTTTAGGAAAATCTGTTCAAAACACAACCACATCAGCATTACTGGAAATGTTTGAATAGAAATCAGATTGTAAAAACCACGTGGATCCAGCCCACATACATGAGAAAGTGGAAAGGTGGACAGTGAGTTAGGGGGATTATTGCTACTCCAACGACTAGTACTTGTGAGGGGAGGGGCAGAAGGGGCCCCTTCTCTCTCGCTATGCCGTTCTTGCCATCTGGGTCCCCAAAGTAGCATTGCTTAAGCCCAGAATGAACACAGTCTCCAGAAAAAATTCTCCTTCCGCTTTTGGTCTTCACTCCTCTAATTTCTGGGGCTCAAATTCAGTCCTAGGATCCAGGAACAGACGGTAAGTCATTACTTCCATTGTCCCCTACAACCGCAGTTTTAACTGAAAATGGAGAATTGGTAAATAAGTGGCAGTATCAAGACTATATGATTATCTGTATCCAGTATGGTATCGGCGCTGAGAGTGGAATGCTGGAGTGTGAGGCCTCGGTCATCACCTTGTGCATCTGCCCTACAGGATGCATCCCCAGGTGTTGGCTCATTTCTAAGCGTGTGAGTGTGTGTGTGTGTATATCTGACGCGGTGTGTCCCCAGGTGTATCGGGGTCCAACATGGACTCAAAAGGCTGACCCTGAACGCCCCGGTGGGACGCGTTAGAGCGTGTGCGCCCGTCTGGCTCCCGGCGCGTGCCCAGGTGTGCACGCGGCCCGCGCAGGCAGGTACACGGTCCCTCCTCCAGGGGGCGCCGCCGGGGGCGGCCTCCTGGGGCGGCCGCGCCAGCCTCGGCCAGGATTTCCGCTCCGCCCCCCTGGCCCGCTCTCCCAGACGGCGCCGCGCTCCGAGGCAGGTGAGGAGCTGGGCTCGGGCCGAGCCGGGGTCCCTGTGCCCGCCCCCGTCCCCGCCGCCGCGAGGGTGCCCTCGAGGCCCCGGGGACTCGGGGTGTTGCTGCCGGCGTGTCGCGCCAGGGCGGAGTCCGGGGCCCGCGTGAGTCGGGGAGGGAGAGGCGGGGGGGGGCGGGGGGGGGGGGAGGCGCCGAGGGGCTGGGGCAGAGCCTGGGCCGTGAAGGGACGCGGGCGCCTGTGGGACCAGCTGGAAGGGAGGGGACACGGGGCCGCTACGCGCGTCCACACGTTGCTCCGCGCGGCGCGAGGCGGACGCCACCGCCAGAACGACGGGGGGCAGGGAGAGTTGGGAACTGCCTGCAGGTGTGCACGCTGCCCCTTCCCAGTAAGGAAGAAGCGATGACCATTTAGAAGGTAGTTTTAAAAGGATCTCGCAGTATAATGAGGCTGACGCTTTAGAGAAATTCTGTTTTTAACTGGAGATTCTTGTTTGCGAGGAGACCAGAAGCTGCAAAAGAAAAAAACCCAAAACTTTTGGCGTTTGTCAGTTTCTGAGCTCAGGTTTCTTTGGAGCCGTTAGTGACGCAGATGAGTTTTTGGAGAAATTTCTCTTACTGCCTGATTACGAAATATGGTTATTGAGCTTTCACTCTGTTGGCCAAAGAGCACCGCAGCTGCACTGGAAACACTAAATAGGTGCACGGTTCTTTGAACACACCTTTCTGACTCCAGGCTGACTGTTAATATTGAACTGATAAGAAAATGAGACTTGTGGCCACGTCTTCTCAAAGCAGGTTATTAATTTTGCTCAATGTCCCAGGGAGAAGTCCTGTATTAAAAACTAAAGTGTCTCTCTAAGGGTGTGGAGAAAAGGGAACCCTCTTGCATTGTTGGTGGGAATGTAAATGGATACAGCCACTGTGGAGAACAGTATGGAGGTTCCTTAAAAAGCTAAAAATAGAACTACCATGCGACCCAGGAATCCCACTACTGGGCATATACCCTGAGAAAACCACAATTCAAAAAGTCATGTACCAAAATGTTCACTGCAGCGCTATTTACAATAGCCAGGACATGGAAGCAACCTAAGTGTCCATTGACAGATGAATGGATAAAGAAAGCGTGGCACATATATACAATGGAATAGTACTCAGCCATAAAAAGAAACGAAATTGAGTTATTTGTAGTGAGGTGGATGTACCTAGAGTCTGTCATACAGAGTGAAGTAAGTCAGAAAGAGAAAAACAAATACCATATGCTAACACATATATATGGAATCTAAAAAAAAAAATGGTTCTGAAGAACCTAGGGGCAGGACAGTAATAAAGAGACAGACGTAGAGAACGGACTTGAGGACACGGGGAGGGGGAAGGGTAAGCTGGGACGAAGTGAGAGAGTGGCATGGACATATATACACTACCAAATGTAAAATAGATAGCTAGTGGGAAGCAGCCGCATAGCACAGGGAGATCAGCTCAGTGCTTTGTGACCACCTAGAGGGGTAGGATAGGGAGGGAGCCGCAAGAGGGAGGAGATATGGGGATATATGTATATGTATAGCTGATTCATTTGTTACAAAGCAGAAACTAAGACACCATTGTAAAGTAATTATATGCCAATAAAGATGTTAAAAAAAACCCTCAAAAACTGAAAGGTCTCTAAGTCAGTTGGATTGACCAATATAAAGAGTAGGTCTTTTTTTTATATATAAAGTTATTTATTTATTTATATTTGGCTGAGTTGGGTCTTCGTTGCTGCACGCGGGCTTTCTTTGGTTGTGGCAAGCGGGGGCTACTCTTCGTTGTGGTGTGTGGGCTTCTCATTGCGATGGCTTCTCTTGTTGCGGAGCACGGGCTCTAGGCGCGCGGGCTTCAGTAGTTGTGCACGTGGACTCAGTAGTTGTGGCTTGCGGGCTCTAGAGCGCAGGCTCAGTAGTTGTGGCGCACAGGCTTAGTTGCTCCGCGGCATGTGGGATCTTCCCGGACCAGGGCTCGAGCCCATGTCCCCTGCATTGGCAGGTGCATTCTTAGCCACTGCGCCACCAGGGAAGCCCAAGAGTAGGTCTTACACACACGTTTTTATGTACTTTTTCCTGTAATTGAAGACATTCTCCCTGGTCTCTCTCAATTAATTGAAATGCTAATGTGGAGAGCCCCCGCAGGTTGCCCTCATTTTCCCCAAATGCCTTGTTTTCCTGAACTGACTCCCAGGAGAAGCCAGAAGTCCCTGAATAAGCAGGCTGCCCGGGTAGAGAGCATTTGTATTTCAAACGCTGAGTTTGCAAAGGTAAATTAATTTCTAATTGGTGGACCTTTGTACAGAAGGGTTTTGGACTAGCTGACCTCGAAAACAAGGGTGCTGACGACTAGCACTAGTCTTAGAGAAGGTGGTTATTCACGCTGGCCTTAGGTAGCCGCAGTAGGAAGTATATAGAATAGAGCAGGGATAGAAACCGATACTGTTTAAGTTTTTTAATTACCTGTACATTTCCCTCTTATTTTATGTAGTAAGCTCTCTTGAACGTTCCAATCTGGGTCAGCTCTTCCAAGTGGAGTCATTGAAGGGCTTTGCACCCACAGTCAGCCGGGCCTTTCCGAGGGGGTAGGGCAACCCCTGCAGGCCGGTGTGGAGGTGAGTGCTGCAGTGTTTGCAGACGGATTGGTCCCAAGGAAGGTGATAACAGGAGGACAAAATTCAAGTGATCTTAGCAGTCTTTTCTAGAACCTCCTCCATCCAGAGGTAACCCTTAGATTAGAGATTTTATTAAGAGAGTGTTGGTTAAAACAGGGCCAGCATCTTGTTTAACAGGAATTTGGTCTTTAATTGAAGGTCTCTGGGTCCGTGAAACTGCTCAGGGCAAGTCAGCCTTGCCTTGATTAGATCTGAGAGCTGTGTAGGCAGAGCTTACTCTGTGAAAGGTGTTATTACCTTCCCCCCCCCCCCCCCACACACAATGGGTTTACAGAGAAGACCAAGTTACTGGAAGTCTCAGGGTTTGTATGGCATCATGAGGTAATAGACATGGTCAATAGCTAAAATGTTAAGGAGGATGAAGCATAATAAATGCCCAACAGCAGTCGGAGCCCAGGGAGATGAATTCCCTCCGGAGGACTTGGCGAGGTCACGTTTGTGCTTTACCTTGGGCCCAGAGTAGAAGTTTTATAGGCAGAGAAGTGGAATGGGGGCGGGCATTCCTGGAGGTGGATGCCTGGAGCAAGGTAAGAAGTTTAAAAGGTAGCCATTGTGAGAGAGATGGGCGAAACTCTGCAAGGAGGGTGGGAGGCCTGCCTAGAGAGAAAGGCTGTCTGGAGATAAATTCTACTTTTTGATCAAAGCTCTGATTTTCCCCCCCTTTTTATTAAAGCAAATATAAAAGTAAAGGGAATAGTATAATGAACTTCCATATATCCATCAAATAGATTTAACAGTTGGTTAAAACGATTTCTCTTTTTGGCCATATCTGCTTTATCTTCTTGTTGAAGCAGTTTAAATTGCAGATAACAATATTCACCCCTAAGCAGTGTGGTGTGCACCTCCAGAAAAGGGCATTTTCTTGTATAAGCATAATACCATTGTCACCTCCTAATCAAATTGACAATAATTCCTTAATGTTTTCTAAAACCTAGTCCACAGATTTCCTTGATTGCCTCAGAAATGCACTTTTACTTTCGGTTTGTGTGAATCAGAATGGGACACACGTGGTGTTTTGTTGATTATCTGTTGCCTTTTAATCCAGGACAGGGGGTTGGCAAACTTAATGAAAAGGGCCAGTTACTCACTCTTCAGGCTTTTCAGGCCATGTGGGCTCCATTGCAGCTACTCAGCTGTGTTGTCCTACAGAAGCAGCCATGGATGATACGAACGTGAATGAGCATGGCTGTGTTCCAATAAAATTTTGTTTTCAAAGTTTTTTGTTTTAAACTCCACCAGCAGGCAGCAGGTATCTGAGGGCCAAAGTTTGCCGATCCTGGTCTAGAGCAGTCCTGTGGGCTTCTTTAATGCCCGTGATTTACTGGTATTGCTCGGTTGGCTATGGGTGGCTCTCATTCTGGATTTATTCAGCTTTCTGTATAGTGTGGTTTAGCTTGTTCCTCTGTCCCCTGTATCTCCTGTAAACTGGAAGGTAGATCTAAAGGCTTAATTAGAGTCAGAGTCACCATTCATGGCAAGTATACTTCAGATGTGGTTTGGTGGTTCGAATTTTTTTTTTTTAATAAACTTATGGCTTCAAAAAACTCGGAAACCCCCATTCAGGAAGCTCCATATTCCTAAAATAAGCTTTGCCTGATGGCTGAAGATACACTTTTTTTCCATTCTCATTTTCCTTACTTGAAGGAGAGGACGTAGCTGCTATTTCTCAAGAAAGTCCAGAACTTTGAACCCCTCTGCTAGGCCAGTGCGAGCTTACTGCTCTTCTAGGCATCCTGCGGCCCCTCGGGCTGGTGGATCACGTTTTTGCACTGAACGGCAGTTCCTTCCATGGCCCACCCCCAAGTTCTGAGATGCCATCCGAGGGGCTGGGTGAAGTGCTTTTGTCTTTTAAGCCCCTCATCTCTTAAACTCTTTCTTCACTCCCCTTTCTCTTCATCTCACCCCTGGCAGGACTGAGAACTGGATACTTGTCCATGGGCTTCTGGTCATGCTGTGAGGCAGGACGGCTTCTGGTGTCCTGTTCAGAAGGATTCTGAGGTCAAACGCTTTTCAGACTCAGACTCACTATGATGTGGGATTCCAGGGCAATGCGGTTTTGAAGAAACAAGCTTACAGGTGAGAGTTATTTTTTTCCTCTTTTCTGGAATGTTTGCTGTTCCTAAACTGTAGAGCACCAGAGGAGGTATGTTGATAAGAGTGTCAGTTGGAAGTCCTGTCTTTCTGTCTTTTAGGAATAGTAGGGAAACTGTCTGTTCTTCCCTGAACACATTTTTCCAGATAATGTGCCTTTGGTCTTTTTCTTACTGATTTGTAAGAATTCTTTATACATTGAGGGTGCTAATCTTTCGTCATATATGTTACAACTACTTCCCCATTTTTTCTTTTTACTTTGTTTACAGTACTTACACTCTGCAGAAACATTTAATTTTAACATAGGGAAAAAATGTCAATCTCCCCTTTACAGTTTCCTTGTTTTGTGTTTTGCTTAGAAAGACCTGCCCATTTCAAGATCTTTTTTTAAAAGTCTGTGTTAACACAGATAAATGACGAAAACTAGGAACATGTGATTCTGAAAAAGAATACTGAAGGGGGCTCTTTCTACCAAAGACTATAATATTTTGGCTTTAAAATGGGCCCTACATTGATAAGTCTTGAAGTTGGGAGATGGGTATTTGGGGGAATCATTATATCATTATTTCTGTATATATTTGACTTCCCAAGATAAAAAAGTTTTCTGAAAAAAAAGAACAGTAGGCGGAAAAGCCATTTTGTCCCATTCGTATTCAGCAACTATTATCTACTGTGTGCTGAATACTGGGAGTATTTTGTCAATAAAGGCGCAAAATCTTGGAACGTATATTTCTCACATAAGAGGCAGATGTTCATGTCATGGTTGAGGACACCACCTCCTGTGTTAAGACTGCCTGGCTTCAAAACCTGGCTCTGCCACATACTGGCTGGGTGATTTTGAACTTTTTAATTTAAAACATGCGGGATAATAATCGTGTCTACCTGATAGGGTTTTGGGGCGGCTTGAATGGGAAAACGCACGAAAATTCCTTTGCGTGGTACTTAGCATTTCGTAAATGCTCAAGTGTAGACTCTGAGGAAGAGAATACAGTAACTTCAGTCAAGCCAGGACCACGGGAGAGGAGCAGGTGCTGAGAGAGGTATGGAGCGGGGTCATGACCTCGCCTGGGCTGCTTGAGTAGGGTTGGGAGAACTTTTCAGAGGAGTAGACTTTTGAGTGGAGATGTGAGACATGGAAAACACATCTTTTAATCAAAAGTGCCCTCCTTTGTGGCGAAATGAGGAGGGCAAGGTGACAGCAGAGAAAGGGCCCAGGCGAGGGCTGGGCGACTAGAAGAAGCAGGTTTGACTTTGTCTTAGTTTCCCGGTGCTGCCAGAGCAAGTGCTGCCAACTCCATGGCCTGAAACCACCCTGATTGACTGTCCTGTTCTTCAGGCCAGGAGTCCAGCTGGGTGTCACTGGGCTGAAATCAGGGGCTGTGTCCCCTCCTGGAGGCTCTAGAGGAGAATGTGTTTTCTCGACTCTGCATCTCCCACTTGAGAGGGAGCAGCGCTGCGTCCCTCAGACACCCCCACCCCCCCCCCCCGCCCTGGCCCCCGCCCGCTCACGGTTCCCTGCACCCAGCCAAGAAAGCGGCTGGGTAGTTCTGGTGATGGAACTGCTCTATATGGTTACAGGAATCAGTCAACTTTAAAACTCATAGAACTATACAACAAAAAAGGTCATTTTACTTTATATAAATTCTAATAATAAAGAATGAAAGCATGAGAGCATGCAACTATTGTAAAACACTGAGTTAAAAATAGAAGGTAGACATAAGAATAAGAGCATTCTGAATTAAGCTAAGATGGCACACATCCACTATTATTATTAAAAGAGACTTCAGCAAGATACAAAGCAAAGACAATGAAAGAGCTTTGTTTTGATCTTGCTTTGAAAAAATCAGCCACACAGGCTATTTTAGACAACTGGGGAAATATGAATACAGCATATTAACGATTTTCTGTTCATTGTTAGGTAGGATTGTAGTTATTTAAAAACCTAAACTTTTGGGCTTCCCTGGTGGCTCAGTGGTTAAGAATCCACCTGCCAATGCAGGGGACACAGGTTCAAGCCCTGGTCTGGGAAGATCCCACATGCCACAGAGCAACTAAGCCCATGCGCCACAACTACAGAGCCTGCACTCTAGAGCCCGCGAGCCACAACTACTGAGCCCACGTGCCACAACTACTGAAGCCCATGCACCTAGAGCCCGTGCTCCGCAACAAGAGAAGCCACCGCAATGAGAAGCCTGCACACCACAACGAAGAGTAGCCCCCGCTCGCCGCAACTAGAGAAAGCCCACGCGCAGCAACGAAGACCCAACTCAGCCAAAAATAAATAAATTTATTTAAAAAAATAAAAACTAAACTTTTAAGTAAAATTCAGTACCAAAATATTTAGGGGTGAAATGACATAGTTTCAGGTATTTGCTTCAGAATTCTCCAGAAGCAAGCAAACGAACAAAAACTCAAAAAACAAAGAAAGGAGGGCAAATGGAACAGGTACGGCAAACCCAGGATGGTGCATGGATCCTGATGCTGTGTGAGTACACGAGGGCTTACTGTGCTCTGCTTTTGAAAAGGGCTGGAAATGTTTATAACAAAATGACAAGAAAAAAAAAAACCAGTGACTTATTCTTCATAAATGCTCTGAAGAATGCCATCAAACTGTTCTTTATTCATTTCGAAGATGTACTAATCTCCCCTCACAGCTTTTATTAGGCTTTTATAATCTGCATCTAACTTTGCAGAAAACCAAATCAAGGGAGAAAGAGTAATTCAAAGCAATTGTGATTCTTCTCAAAAATAAGGGCTTAAAGAATGCTTTTCAAAACTCATTTAATGCTCGTAAATTATTAAGACCATCATGAGATGTAGAAATATTAATAATTTTCATTAATTTATCTGCTGTATCCTCCTAAGTGCAGATGACAATGGCAGGAAGGGGTAATTAACGCTCAAATATTTTAAATCAATTGAATGTTACTGAATTAAATTTATATATCTTATAAATATTTTTGGTTTTCTGGTGATGTTCTACATTGAAATATGTTAAATATTCTATATTGGAAAATAAGTAAATTAAAACCAGATTATTTTATATAGATAAGGTCTTTCTTGAATCTCACCAGCTGACACATCAGAGTTGGCAGAGGATTACAGAATAGTGTCTGGGTACATGATCCGTTTTGCAGTGATCCAGTGTATCACCGCGTACATATGTATCTTGTGCGTGTCTCCTTCCTGTTTTACCGTTAGTGCCATGATTGCTCTTCCCGTCAGTTTTATGCTGGATTACATTGATGGGTGAATAGTTAATGACACGAGAGCAAATGGACATAAGCAGAGAGTAATTTCTTTGAATGCCTTTTAGCTGTGGTGAACACTGTTGTAGTTTAAAAATGGACTGCTTCCATATGTCTGAGGCAGTAGAAAAAGCTTGCGTTTCAATCCCTTTTTCCTTATTAAAGCATGTCGAGCTCAAGGAAGAAAACCATTTGAAATTTGTGAAATAAAGCTCATACATCTCCCTTTGGATGATTTAGGGACCATGGTCACTGGTCACTGTTGCTTGAAAGTGTGGAGTTGACTCCTGGACTAATTTCCAGTATGTTCCTGCTGTTGTCGTCACCTCACCGCTAGCATTAGGTGAAACTGTGAAGTCTCAGCGTGGACAAGGCCATTGCTGAGGGAGGGCCTGTCTTTTAAATTCAGGTCTCGCCCATTAGCTGCTGTGGTTTGAGCTTCCAGTGGGTAGTATTATCGTTTAAAAAGAGTGGACATTACTGTCATCTAATTGGAAGAACGGTATCCATGTAGGTTTTGTTTTGTGACTAGAAGCTCTCTGCTTTTGCTTCTGAAAAGTTGCTGGAGGGTTAGACCTATTGACAGACCTTCCGTTGTGACATAGGGCATCAGAAAGAAAAGCCGAGCCTGACAGAGGAAGGGAGATTGAGGACAGGTGGCCAGATGGGCTTGAGGTTGCTGTGGTCTAAAGCCTTGGAGGCCAAATACTAGGAAAATTAGGTTCAAAATGTAAACAAAAGGCATGGGTTTCTGTGGTTAAGTCATTTTTGGTTTAAAACTAACATATGGGGACTTCCCTGGAGGCACAGTGGTTAAGAATCTGCCTGCCTGCCAATGCAGGGGACACGAGTTTGATCCCTGGTCCGGGAAGATCCCACATGTCGCGGAGCAACTAAGCCCGTGCGCCACAACTACGGACCCCTGCGCACCGCAACTACTGAAGCCCGTGCGCCTAGAGCCCATGCTCCACAACAAGAGAAGCCACCACAGTGAGAAGCCCGCGCACCACGACAAAGAGTAGCCCCCTCTCACCACAACTAGAGAAAGCCCGCGCGCAGCAACGAAGACCCAACGTAGCCCAAAAAAAGAAAAAAAAAAAAAACTAGTGTGAATTGACCCTTACATCAATTAGGATTGGAGTAAGTCAAACATACTGAAGGATTAGTAAGGATGTTGCCTCCATTGGACCCAAGTCTTTGTTTTAAGAGTTGTTATGGCTGTTCTTTAAATTTGATGCTTGTTGACATTCATTAAGTCTTAGGTATATTTTTCTTGGAGGAGGGTTGGAGGAAGGCATAATGGAAATGTATTGGGGCTTTAAGTCCTGGGTTTGTAACACCAGGCTAATACACCTGCTGCCCCCTGGTGGCAGCGTATTAAATAGTGCAGTTCAGAGGTGAGGAATTCTGGAGAGCTAAAGTCCATTGTATTGATAGAAGTGGATGGTAGAGTGAGCCAGGAGATGGTTTCTCTTTCCAGCTCTTATAATTTCTACCTGTAGTTATGATCTTAGGCAAATAATTTAGTACGGTTAAGTCTAGATTTCACTTTATTCTACTTTAAAAAGTAATTTCTAAAGTTTCTTCCTATTTTAACTTCTTAAAATTCTCCAATGGTAATGGCAAATAATATTTAGTGAAAGATATCAAGTTCCACTTTTTGCTTTACCAGATGAATTTTTAAAAATCGGAGATATTTCTTCAAGAAAGAGGACTCCAGAGCAACTCCTGAATACGGGTTTGGCTCTGGACTGCAGGCTGCATAGATCTATCTGCAGCACAGTCCATAATGAATCAGCATGATGACCCTGTGTTATTATGGGCGCCTACAAGGTGCATCATTTAAAAATTAATTTTCTTATATTTAATAGTGGTTGAAAAAAACATAAAATTTACCATCATTTTTAGTGTACAGTTCAGTAGTGTTAAGTATAGTCACATTGTTGTACAACAGATCTCCAGAACTATTTCATCCTGCAAAACTGCAACTCTGTACCCACTAAATGACAACTCCCCACTCCTTTCTTTCTGCAGCCCTCAGCAACCATCATTCTTCTTTGTCTCTACGTATTTGATGACTCTGGGTACCTGGTATAAAGTGGAATCACACAGTATTTGTCTTTTTGTGACTCACTTATTTCACTTAGTATAATGTCCTCAAGGTTCATCCATGTTATAGCATGTGCCAGGAGTCCTTTCCTTTTTTTTTTTTTTTTTTTTTTTTAATGCAGTACGCGGGCCTCTCACTGTTGTGGCCTCTCCCGTTGCGGAGCACAGGCTGCAGACGCACAGGCTCAGCGGCCATGGCTCACGGGCTCAGCCGCTCTGCGGCATGTGGGATCTTCCCGGACCAGGGCACGAACCCGTGTCCCCTGCATCGGCAGGCGAACTCTCAACCACTGCGCCACCAGGGAAGCCCAGTCCTTTCCTTTTTAAGGTTGAATATCATACATAGAGACCACATTTTGTTTATTTGTTCATCTGTTGATGGACACTTGGGTGGCTTCCACCTCTTAGCTATTATAATATTATTATAATTATTTTTATAATTATATATTATATTACTAATGCAGAGAGGGTTTATGTATACAATTTCTTTTCTGCGTGTAACAGGTCAAACTTCATTATAAAGAACACCATTCAACCGTGCTAGATAACTAGGATATGGCTTTTTGCATGGATAAGTTAAAAAGGAACTAACGTCTGTTGGACACAAGCTCTGTGCCAGGCACTTATATATCTGTGATACATTCTGTTGTTTAGTCCTTATAATAATTCTGTAATTTACCCTCTCTCAGAAGGGAACCAATACTTATTAAAATCACCACATGCCAGAGTTTTGATATACATTACCTCATATAATCCTCATACATCAGTCCTTGAGGTGGGCATTATTATCCCCTTTTTAAAAAAATATTTATTTATTTGGTTGCACCGGGTCTTAGTTCCAGCAGGTGGGCACCTTAGTTGTGGCTCCAGGGCTCCTTAGTTGCGGCAGGCCAGCTCCTTAGTTGCGGCTTGTGGGCTCCTTAATTGTGGCATGCAAGCTCTTAGTTGCAGCATGCATGTGGGATCTAGTTCCCTGACCAGGGATTGAACACAGGCCCCCTGCATTGGGAGCACAGAGTCTTACCCACTGTACCACCAGGGAAGCCCTATCCCCATTTTTTAGGTGACGTTAACTGAGGTTCAGAGGGATGAAACACCTTGAACGAGGTTACACCACTAAAGGCAGCAGGGTTTCACCTGACTTGGAAATGAAACACGTCCAGTTCAAAAGCGTGTGTCCTTCAGCCTAACCCTGCTCCCCCGCTGCCCGTAGTAACACCTACACCTGTGATCCGAAGGATGTGGGAACAGTATCAAGAAATTACACTGCTGTCCTAATTTATAAGTAGAGAAACTTCTGTAGTGTCTTCCCATTAAATAAACAGCCCTTTGGGTTTTCCTTGCAGAGATTCAGATGAATCTGAATCTGAAACGCAACAAGCCTGGCCTCCCGGCTGATTTTGCAGTCTGCCTAGGACTTCCAAAAGAGTGGTTCTCATGTCCGGTCCCCCCATTCCTGAGGTTATTTTTCTCTTTCTCCCTTTGGATTGGTGGTGAGCCAGGACCGTTTTCGCTGCTGTGAGTTGCCACCTCTCTTGAATGCCATGGTGTTTGGGGCCGGAGCTTTGATCTGCTCCCTGCATAGTGTTTTCACACAGGGAGGGGGTCCTCTACTGTCCTTGTAGATGGTGGTTTTCTTGGGGACTCAGCAAGCTCTTGGAGAGGCCCAGTGCAACATTTCCTCACGTAGGGGAATACAGATACAGATGGATAAGTGAACAAGTGGCAAGTTTGATGGTAAATGAGATTTTTACATAGTTTCAAAGTATCTCCTTATGAAATTTTCATCAACTTGTGTCAGGCGGGGCTTGGGGGAGAACAACTTCACCGTGAAGCTGGGAGCAGCCTGGCAGTCACCGCTTTCATTGGGTGACCGGAGTGAACGTCATCAATGATGGGACAGATTGGAGTCATGTGCCATCCAATAGGCAGTGAGAAGAACACAGCATCATTTCCAGAAGATTCCTGCTGAAGATGGGTGACCTGAATCTAACCATGAGGCAAAGCCGGAAAAAAACAAGTTGAGGAACAGAAACAGATGGCCTGAAATCATTGAAAGAGCATGAAAATCAAAGTCAAAGAAAGACTGAGGGATTGTTTCAGGTTGGAGGAAACTGAAGGACAAGATGAGGAATGCATTTGGGATTCTGCCTGGGGTCCTTCACTATAAAGAACATCATTGGACAAGTGACAGAACTTGAAAGGGGTCTGAGAGAAGGTGGTCAAGTGCCTGTGCTGATGTCCTGCTGTTGAGGGCTGTGGCATGGTTGTATGTGGGGGTCCTGGTGGGAAACGGACATGAACACGTGGCGGGAGGGGTGTCAGGTTGGCAGCTCTCTGAGCAAACGTCTCCTGGACGCCCGCCCCATCCCTTGTCTGAGGGCTGAACGCTGAGTGTCTGGGCCTCCTAGATGGGGAGACAGACCTGGGTGGACCTGCGATGAAGCTGCCTGTTCTGGGGTCAGTTCTGCCCCCAAGGGAGGGTGTTTGAGGTGACCTGGCAACCTTGCAGGCTGAGTGGGATTTTGCACATTGAGGCCTGAGGAGTGGCCTGAGGCAGTGGCAGCCTCGTGAGCATAGAGGGGCACAGGTCGCACCCCCAGGGCAGTGTGAGGCCCGGTCTGGATGAGGTGGGGAGAGACGGGTCTGGACGGTGAGCCAGCACGAAGAGGCTTGGCCTTGACACTTTGGATGTGTTCCCTCTAGCTGCGGGACAAATTACCCCAGCATCAGTGGCTGCAAACAACAGACACCCTTCCACGGTTGGGGGCTGAGACTCTGAGAGCTGCCTCACTGGGTGGCTCTGGCCCTGCTGGTGGGGCTAGGGTCTCTGGGGGCTGACTTGGGGGCATCTGAGCTCGCTCACGTAACAGCCAGCACGCCTTGGGTCCTTTCCATCTGTCTTGGGAGACCTCAGCTCCTCTCCACGTAGCAACGCTTCTGAGTACTTCCGCTAATTTGACCTTGTGGCGGAGCCTGTGAGGCAGGCAAGATGGGAGTTTGCTCCCAGTGAGGCTGAGTGAGGTCACCCAGGGGCTTCCCTGGACGCAGTCCCTTTGAAGCCCACTGCTGCATAAGGCCTGGAAGACGCCCCAGGCAGTAAGGCTCCGTTTCCACTGTCTTCTCAGGGTGGGGAGACTCTGGAGGGTGATCTTTTGAGCAGAACTAATAATTTTTTATTTGTTGTTTATGTCATTCAAGATAACTCTACTACCTGTGGCCTGAATGTTTGTGTCCCCCCAAGGTTCATATGTTGAAATCCTAACCTCCAGTGAGTGTGATGGTTATTTGGATCTTGGGCCTTAGGGAGGTGATTGTGTCGTGAGGTTGGAGCCCTTTTGTATGGGATTAGTGCCCTTATAAAGGGACCCCAGAGAGCTCCCTGGCCCCTTCTGCCAGGTGAGGACACAGTGAGAAGATGCCCTCTGTGAACCAGAAGGTGGGCCCTCACTAAACACTGAATCTGCTGGTGCCTTAATCTCAGACTTCTCAGCCTCCAGAACTGTGAGAAATAAATGTTTGTGGTTTATACGTCATTTCATTCATGGTAATTTTGTTATAGCAGCCCGAGCAGACTAAGACAAACTCCATTTGTTGGGTACCTGCACGTGGAAAGCTCCATGCTGGGTGCTTTCCTGTGCTGTCTCGGGGTGCCACCCTTCTCTGTGAAGTACGGCTGAGCGATTGGGCAGAGAAGGAGATGACAGAGGCCCAGAGGTTCTGTCATCTGCCAGCATCGCTGCCCAGGCCTGTCTGATCCCGAAGCCAGACCCCCCCACCCCCGGCACCGCTTCTGCCACCTGGGGCCCCAGGTGGAGGTGTGAAGAGCATCCCCGGACAGCACCGTGGCTGCGTTCTTCTAAGTAAGGGGACGTTGACACACAGATTGGCTTTTCTTTTGACAATAGCAAAAGAGCCCCACGTGGAGAATGTTTGGCCTGCACTGTGCACGTTTCAAAATCACATTGTTCGGGTGTTCGTATCACCAGGAAAGAGAGGCCTCATGTCTCAGAAGAGCCCTCAGTGGCAAGACAGGCTCCAAACTGGGTCAGAAATGGGAGCCATGAGGCAAGAGGTGGGTCTTACCTCTTAATAACAATCAGGAATAAGCAGCTCACTGGGGCAGTTTGTAACTAATAGGGAACTTTTGCGTGTATGAGAAAATGAAAACCAGTAAAACAGAGCTCAGGGAAGTTTAGATAATTGATGGTGAGTTCAGGGAGGTTTAGATAAGCAATGGCGAGTTAATAAGAGAAATATAACTTGAAATACTGAAACTGAGAGATAAAAGTGTCCCAGGAATATTAACGTTTAATGAGACATAGCTGAGTGTAGCCAAGGGCTCACCAATGAGTGTGGAGTCGAAAATCAGGGAGGAAAGACAGGACTGTTTCTTGGGACTGGGTAGATGAGACCGTGCGTGACTGATGGGGTCTGGGGGTGTGTGCTTGGGATGAAATGACCCCCACGATGCCGAGCCCTGGAGGAGATGGGGGAGGGGTGCAGTCTGGGCCGTGGAGATATTCTGGATATCAAAGATTTCTCCACATACACATCAGTCTTGCTAGATCACATTTCCTGGTTCTTTAGAAAATAACTTCGTTGTACTTTAGGACACTCTGTCCCAGGACCACACTAAAACATAAACAGAAAACTTGGACAGGAGTCTAGCAAAACAAAGATCTATTATGTGAAATGGAAATGCCTATAACAAACAGAACCAAAAACGCAGGCAAGCCAAAGGGATCTAATGGGGTCAAGTGATGCTGGCAGGTGAAGTGGTTGTGAGTCTTTAACTGGGAGGGTCATTTGGGGAGAACAGTAGAGACAGGCATGGTCAGCAGGCCTTGCAGGTTCTTGCTTGATGTCCTGGGGACGTTTTCTTCCTGAGGGCCTGGCTGAGGAAGGGGTTTTCACCCAGCCGGGAAGTGCAATGCCACACAGGCTGGAACTTGACTCCAGGGTGATTCACGTTGTCTCTGGAAATGGACTTCAGTGAAGCTCCCCTGGGTAGAAGCTAAAAGAGAAAAGGCTTCTCAGCCATCTTCATTCAAATTGGAGCAGAAAGGAATGGGTGGGTCACTTTGGCAAAGAAAAGGCCTAAAGTTTATGGAGTATGAATGTTTTACAAGAAGTGAGTAAAATCATGGTGGATAAAAGGACTTTGTTCAAATGCTGATGTTTGATAGGCCTTTAAAAAGAATAAATAGGCTTTATTGATTTGCATGTGATAAAATATACCCATTTAATATTTCAAGTTTAATGAATTTTTAAAAATTTCAGTGAATGTTTATAAATGTATGTACTCATGGAATCACCACCATAATCAGATACGGAACATTTCCATCCACCCAGAAAGTACCTCATGCCCCTTTGCGTCAGTTTTCTCTCCCCTGTGCCCAGCCCCCAGCAGTCGCAGCTGTTTTCTGTCGCTGTGATTTGCTTTTCCCAGAACGTCATTGGAATCATATGGCATGTGGTCTTATGTGTCTGGCTTCTTTCACTCAGCATATGCGTTTGAGATTTATGCATATTATTATATCTACATCCCTCAATTTATCTATGGATTCTCGTTTGTGGACATTTGGGTTGTTTCTAACTATTGCCTATTATGAATAGAACTGCTACAAACATTTAGGTATCGGTCTTTATGTGAATATATGAAATCATTTATGGCAGATGTATTCCCAGGAGTGAGATTGCTAGGTTATACGGTAAATATATGTTTAACCTATTGCTTGCAGTCCTAGGGCCCGTTTGCGGTACTTGGGCCTCTCACTGTTGTGGCCTCTCCCGTTGCGGAGCACAGGCTCCGGACGCGCAGGCTCAGTGGCCATGGCTCATGGGCCCAGCCGCTCCGCAGCATGTGGGATCCTCCCGGACCGGGGCACGAACCTGTGTCCCCTGCATCGGCAGGCGGACTCTCAACCACTGCGCCACCAGGGAAGCCCAAACTTTTAAGATCGTTTTCTAAAGTGGCTGCACCATTTTGCATTCCCAGAAGCCATGTTATAAGAGTTTCAGTTACCCTACATCCTTGCCACCAATGCTTGATATTAGCAGTATTTTCAGTTTTGCCCATTCTAGTAGGTGCATGATGGTATACTTTGTGGTTTTTATTTTCATTTCCCTAATGATGATGTTGAGCGTCTTTTCGGGTGCTTACTTGAGATTCATGTATCGTTGGTAATGTGTCTGTTTAAATCTTTTGCCCATTTTTAATTGGGTTGTTTTGCTTCTTCCTGAGTTTTAGGAGTTCTTTGTATATTCTGGATACAAGTCATTTATCAGATATATAGTATTTGTTTTGCAGATAGTTTCTCCCAGTCTGTGTTTGCCTTTTCATGTAATCATGGGTACCTTTTGAGAGCAAACGTTTCTGATTTTGATGAAGTCCAGCTTATCCGTGTTTTCTTTTTATTTACTTTTTGTTTCCTAATAAAAGGTTTTTCTTCTAGAATTTTAGCTCTTGCAATTGGATACATTTTGAGTTTATTTAAGTATATTTATGTGGTGTGAGATAAGAGTTGTAGTTCTTTTTTTTTTTTGTATATGGGTATCCTATTTTTCAGCACCATTTGTTTCAAAGACTGTCCATTCACCTTGAATTACCTTGGCACTTTTATCAGAAACAGTTGGCCATTACAAGTGTGGGTCTACCTCTGGACTCTATTCTGTTCCACTGATTTATTTTTACCAGTTATTTTTATTGAGATATAAATCACATACCATAAAATTCACCATATCAAAGTGTACAATTCATTGGTTTTTAGTATGTTCACAAGTTTGTGCAACCACCAGCACTGTCTAATTTTACATTTTCATCACCCCCTAAAGAATATTTCATTGATTTTTTTCCAGCTTTGTTGAGATATAACTGACATATAACATTTTATAAGTTTAAGGTATAATGTGTTGATCTGATACACTTATATATTGCAATATGACTACCACCTTAGTATCAGCTAACACGTTTATCGTGTCACTTAATTACATTTCTTTTTTGTGGTGACAACATTTAAGATCTACTCTCTCAACAACTTTCAAGTATATAATACAGTATTGTTAACTATATTCACAATGCTGTGTGTTACATCTCCAGAACTTATTTGTCTTCTAACTGGATATTTATATCCTTTGACCAACATCTCCCCATTTCCCCCAACCCCCCAGCCCCTGGTAACCACCATTCTACTCACTGTTTCTACAAGGTTGGCTTTTTAAAATTCCACATATAAGTGAGATCATACAGTATTTGTCTTTTCTCTGTCTGACTTATTTCACTTAGCGTAAGGTCCTTAAGGTCCATGCATGTTGTTGCAAATGGCAGGATTTCCTTCTTTCTCATAGCTAAATAATATTATACACACACACACACACACACACAAACCTTCTTTATCTGTTCACCTGTTGACAGACACTTAGGTTGTTTCCATATCTTGGCTGTTGTGAAAAATGCTGCAATGAACATGGGAGTGCAGGTATTTCTTCGCTATCCTGTCTTCACTTCCTTTGCATATTTACCGAGAAGTGGAATTACTGGATCATACGGTAGTTCTATTTTTGACTTTTTGAGGAGGCTCCATATTGTTTTCCATAGTGGCTGAACCAATGTACATTCCTACCAACAGTGTACAAGGGTTCCCTTCTCTCCACATCCTCACTTGTTGTCTCTTCTTGATGATAGCCATTCTAACAGGTGTGAGGTGATATCTCATTATGGTTTTGATTTGCATTTCCCTGATGATTAGTGATGTTGAGCACCTTTTCATGTACCTGTATGCCTTTGGAAAAATGTCTGTTCAGTTCCTCTGCCCATTTAAAAATTGGATTTTGTTGTTGTTGTTGTTGAGTTGTATAAATTCTTTATATATTTTGGATATTAACCCCTTATCAGATATATAGTTTGCAAATATTTTCTCCCCTTCCGTAGGTTGCCTTTTCATTCTATTGACTGTTTCTTTTGCTGTACAGAAGCTTTTTAGTTTGATATAGTTTCACTTAACTGATTTTTGCTTTTGTTGCTTGTGCTTTTGGTGTCATATCTAAAAAATTGTTTCCAAGACCAGTGTCAAGGAGTTTTTTCCCTGTGTTTTCTTGTAGGAGGTTTTACAGTTTTAGGTCTTACGTTTAAGTCTTTAATCCACTTTAGGTTGCTTTTTGTGAGTAGTGTAAGATAAGGGACCAATATTATTTTTCTGCTTGTGATTATCCAGTTTTCCTAACACCGTTTATTGAAGAGACTGTGCTTTCCCAGTTGTGTATTCTTGGCTCCCTGTCAATATTACTTGACCATATATGCTGGGATTTATTTCTGGGCTCTCAACTGTGTTCCATTCGTCTTTGTGCTTATTTTTATGCCGCTACCATACTGTTTTAATTACTGTAGCTTTGTAGTATAGCTTGAAATCAGGCAGTATGATGCCTCCAGTTTTGTTCTTCTTTCCCAGGACTGCTTTGACTACTTGGGGTCTTTTGTGGTTCCATACAGGTTTTAGGATTTTTTTTTCTATTTCTGTGAAAAATGCCATTGGGATTTTGATAGGGATTCCATTGAATCTACACATAGCTTTGGGAACAGTGGACTCTTGTGATCCTTTGTATTTCTGTGGAATCAGTTATAATGTCTTTCATTTTATTTACTAGAGTCTTCTTTTTTTCTTAGTCCAGCTAAAGGTTTGTCAATTTTATCTTTTAGAAAAACAGGTTTTAACTTTTGTTGTTCTATTATTTTTCTGGTCTCTATTTTATTTATTTTTGCTCTGATCTTTGTTATTCCTTTTTTCTTCCAACTTTGGGTTTAATTTGTTTTTCTTTTCCTCATTCCTTGAGGTGTAGAGTTAGTTGTTTGAGATCTTTCTTTTTTCTTACTATAGGCATTTATCACTGTAAACTTAAAACTGCTTTTGCAGTATCCCATAGATTTTGGTATATTGTGTTTCCATTTTCATTTATTTGCTTGAAGATTTAAAATTTTTTTCTTTTGATTTCTTCTTTGACTAACTGGTTGTTCAAGAGTGTATTACTTAATTTCCACATATTTATAAATTTTTCCAGGTTTCCTCCTGTTGTTGCTTTCTAGTTTCATACCACTGTTGTCAGAAAAGATACTTGCTATGATTTCAATCTTCTTAAATTTGCTAAGACTTGTTTTGTGACCTAACATATAATCTATCCTAAAGAAAGTTCCATGTGTGCTTGAGAAGATCGTATATTCTGCCACTGTTGGATGGAATGTTCTGTATATGTGTGTTAGGTCCATTTGGTCGAATCTGTGGTTCAAGTCCAATGCTTCCTTGTTGATTTTCTGTCTGCATGATCTATCCATTGATGAAAGTGAGGTATTGAAGTCACCTACTATTATTGTGGTTTTGTCTATTTCACCATTCAGATCTGTTCCTATTTGCTTAACATGTTTAAGTGCTCCCATGTTGGGTGCATAATATCTTTTTCCATCCCTTCACTTTGAGCTTATGTGTGTCCTTAAAGCTGAAGTGAATCTCTTGTAGGCGGCATATAGTTGGGTCTCGTTTTTTTTAATTCCATCCAGGCACTTCATGTCTTTTGATTGGAAAATGCAATCTACATTTTAGGTAATTGTTGGTAGGTAAGCACTAACTAATGCCATCTTATTGTTTTCTGGCTGTTTTATAGTTCCCTTGTTTCTTTCTTCCTTTCTTGCTGCCTTTCTGTGGTGGTATGCTCCAATTCCTTTCTCTTTATATTTTGTGAATTTACTGCAGGTTTTTGTGAATTTACTGCAGTGGTTACCATGGGACTCACATAAAACATCTTATAGATGTAACAGTCTATTAGTACTCTGCCATTTAACCTTTGTACCACAGTTAAGTGGTTAACACACCATATTACAGTATTAGAGTATTCTAAATTGGGCTATGTATTTACTTTTACTAGTGTATTGTATATTTTCATGTGTTTTCATGCTACTGATTAGAGTCTGTTCGTTTCAGCTTGAAGAACTAAAGCATTTCTAATACGGCAGGTCTAGTGATGAATTCTCTCAGCTTTTGGCTGTTTGGATAATTCCTTATTTTCCCTTCATTTCTTTTCTTTTTTTTTTTTTAAGAATTTATTTATTTATTTATTTTAGGCTGCGTTGGGTCTTTGCTGCTGCGTGCGGGCTTTCTCTAGTTGCAGTGAGCGAGGGCTACTCTTTGTTGCGGTATGCGTGCTTCTCAGTGTGGTGGCTTCTCTTGTTGTGGAGCATGGGCTCTAGGCGCGCAGGCTTCAGTAGTTGTGGTACACGGGCTCAGTAGTTGTGGCTCGTGGGCTCTAGAGCACAGACTCAGTAGTTGTGGCACACGAACTTAGCTGCTCCGCGGCATGTGGGATCTTCCTGGACCAGGGCTCAAACCCATGTCCCCTGCATTGGCAGGCAGATTCTTAACCACTGCGCCACCAGGGAAGTCCTCTCTTCAGTTCTGAAGGATAACTTTGCCAGATAGGGTATTCTTCATTGGCAGGTTTTTTTTTTTTTTCCTTTCAGCACTTTGAATATATTATTTCACGCTCTCCTGGCCTGTAAGGTTTCTAATGAGAAATACATGATAGCTTAATTGGGTATTCCTTTATAGATTACAATCTCCTTTTCTCTTGCTGCTTTTAGGATTTTCACTTTGTCTTTTGACAGTTTCATATAGTGTGTCTTAGAGAAGATCATTTTGGATTGAAATAATGGGGTGATCTATATCTTTATGAATGTGGATGTCCAGATTTTTTCCCCAGGTTTGGGAAATTCTCAGCCATTATTTCTTTAAATAAGTTTTCTACCCCTTCTCCCTCTCTTCTCTTTCTGGAACTCCAGTAATTCATATATCAGTTCTTTTGATGGTGTCTCATGATTCACCTAGGCTCTCTTCTCTGTTTTTCATTCTTTCCTCTTTATTCTCCTCTCACTGGGTTATTTCAAAGTTCCTATCTAACTCACAGATTCTTTCTTCTGTGTGGTCTATTCTGCTGTTGGTACTCTCTGTTGCAGTTTTCATTTCTTTCTTCGAGTTCTTCAGCTCCAGAATTTCTCTTTGGTTCTTTTTTATAATTTCTGTCTCTCTGTTAATTTTCTCATCTTGTTTGCATATTGTTTTTCTGATTTCAGTTTTTTGAATTGCCTTTCTGGGTTTTCTTGTAGCTCACGTTTCCTCAGAACAATTATTTTTCATTCTTTATTGAGTAAATTGTAGATCTCCATGTATTTGGATTTGGTTACTGGGAAATTATTGTGATCCTTTGGTGATGTCACATTTCCTTGATTTTTCATGTTCCTTAGAGTTTGTGTCCCTGTTTTCATATTTGGGGTAGCAGTCACCTCCTCCAGTCTTTCCTAACTGCATTTAGGAGAGATTCTGAAGCTTCCTTACACCTTGTATGAATACACCTGCTCCACACCTCCCGTTTTCCTTTATGGCAGAATTCTTAGGCTTGTGTGTCTTCTCCTGATCTTACAACACACTAGGCTGGCTGTTGATAGCCTCTCGTTTTCACAAAATAGGTGCTGCAGCTCAAGTTTGTGTTTTCTCCCTAGCCTTCTACCACATCTCGCTCTCAGGAGCATGTAAAGGGAGCTAGCCTGAGAGTGGGAGGAGGTGTGGGTGAGGCACGCGGGGTGCTGGGGGTGCCCGCAGGCCAGTTGGGAGGATCCTTGAGTGAGGCTTCCCCAGGGCTTGTGGACAGGCTTCCTGATGGAGTCCATGATGTAGACAGCAATTAATGACCTCCGAAAATCTAATCAGCTCTTCTTCCCATCTGCTCCCTGCCTCCAGTCATGGAGCCCCTGATTTAATACTGTGGATTCTGTGAGAGAGAAATGAGGCTCTGTGGCAGTGTCCCTACAGCTGGGGAAGCTGGGTGCTCACTCACCCTCTCCCTTTTCCCCAGGGGAGAAATCATGGGCCGAGAAGGTCTTGTTTAGCCGTAAGTGTTCCACCTTGGGGGAGGGGTGATGCTGGCATAGTCAAGCTGTTCCTCTTACCTGACCAGTGTGTCCAAACACATTTTTTTCCTGCTCTGGTGGAGTGCTGGAACCTCTCCTCTGGAAACCTGGATTACACCAGGGCTCTCTCATCCGTGGGTGACTGCCCAGGTCAGTGTTCTCCAGGTGCTCCGAGATGGCGGCTGAGAGGGGCTGGAGCCACTCACAGGTTCCTGCTGGTTCCACAGCCCCTGTTACCTGATGTGCAGGTGGGCAAGACTCCACCTGGGTCCCTTGGCGAATGGCGCTGGATCCCACAGCTCCCACAGAGGTGCTTTTGTTTGTGGATGGATGCTGATTTTTGTTGTTGGCCGGGGGGACAACATCGAGGGACATCCTGTGACTCAGTACAACGTTGATCTTGATGTCTGTAATTTCTCTAATTCCACAGTGTTCTATGTACAGCTCTATAGTAAATATTGAAATACAAGCTTTGTTGAGCTTTTTCAATATTTTCGCTATTCTGTTTGCTACTTTGAGCTTTTATATACATTTTAGAATCAGCTCATCAATTTCTACCAAAAAAAAACCCAACAAAAAACCCAGAACCTATTGTGACTTTCATTAAGATTATGTTGACTCTATAATTAAATTTGGGGAGAATTATCATTTTTACAATATTGAGTTCTGATCCATGAAAACATGGTATATCTCTCCACTTGTTATATATTTAATTTCTCTCAACAATGTTTTAAATTTTTAGCTACAGGTCATGCACATATTTTGTTAACGTCCATAAGTATTTCAGATTTTTTGGTGCTATTGCCAATGATACTGGATTTTTAAATTTCAAGTTCCCACTTTTTAATGTATTTTATATTTTAAAATGTACTAGTTCTCTGGTAGTATACAGAAATACAGTTGATTTTCACATATGGATCTTGTAGCCTAAGACTCTGCTAAATTCACTTATTAGTTCAAGTAGCTTTTTTGTCAGTTTTTTAGGATTTTCTATACAATCATGTCAATTGCAAACAAAGATAGTTTTATTTCTTCCTCAAGTGTAGGCCTTTTATTCTTTTCTTCTTTATTACCCTGGCTAGGCTGCACTATCCCATGTTGAATAGAAGTAGAGAGAGTGGAATCACACTGCCTTGTTTCCAATCTGAAGGGGGAAGTGTTTGATTATGCACCATTAAAAAGGGTGTTAGCTGTAGGTTTTTCATAGATGCTGTTTATCAGATTGAGGAAGTTCTCTTCTATTCCTAGTTTGCTGATAATTTTTATCATGAATTGTTGAATTTTGTCAAATAACTTGTCCTGCATCTATTGAGATCATTGTAAGGTCTTTCTCTTTGAATCTGTTAATATGGTGATTCATTGATTAGTTTTGAAATATTAAACTTACATTCCTCAGATGAAACAGTCCTTGGTACTGATGTATCATCCTTTTTATATATTGCTAGATTTGATTTGCTAATATTTATTTGTTCAGGACTTTTTTGCATTTATGTTCGTAAGAGGTATCTGGCCTGTAGTTTTCTTTTCTATGAACGTCTTTATTTGGTTTTGTTATCAGGGTAATATTGACCTCATAAAAGGAGTTGTGAAGTATTCCTTCCTCTTCTGTTCTCTGGAAAAGTTTATTTAATACTAGCATTATTTATTCCTTAAATGTTTGGTAGAATTCACCAGTGAAGCCATCTACCTCTCTGAGTAAAAGTTATAGAAAAGTTATAGTTACTTTTTCTTTAGTGAGCTTTGGTAGTTTGTGCCTTTAAAGGAATTTTTCCACTTTAAGTTGTTAAACTTACTGGTATAAAGTTGTTCACTGTATTCCCTTATTGCCCTTTAATGTTTGTCGATGTCCTGTCTTTGATTTCTTATGTTGGCAATTCATATTTTCTCTCTTTTTTGGCAAGGGGCATAAAAGTAGAGCAACTAGTACAATGATTCTCATATATCTATCACCCGGAGTCAATAATGATCAACATTTTGTCACATATGCTTCATTAATCCTTTTTTTTTTTTACTTGAATATTTTATTTATTTATTTTTAAAAGATGCTTTAGTTTTTTCATTTGTTTTTGTTTTTTTGGCTGCATTGGGTCTTTGTCGTGGTGCGTGGGCTTTTCATTGCAGTGGCTTCTCTTGTTGTGGAGCATGGGCTCTAGGCACATGGGCTTCAGTAGTTGCAGCATGTGGGCTCAGTAGTTGCGGCACGCAGGCCCTAGAGCACACGGGCTTCATTAGTTGTGGCGCTTGGGCTCAGTAGTTGCGGTGTGCGGACTCTAGAGCGCAGGCTCAGTAGTTGTGGCGTATGGGCTTAGTTGCTCCGTGGCAAGTGGGATCCTCCTGGACCAGGGATCCAATCCGTGCCCACTCTGTTGGCAGGTGGATTCTTAACCCCTGCACCACCAGGCAAGTCCATACTTGAAGTGTTTTAAAGTACTACACATTATGATATTTCACAACCCCCAGATACTTCCATATGCATCTCTTAAAAGTAAGCTTTTTTTTTTTAATAGAACCATATGCCATTATCCATTCCTAAAAATATTAACTGTGATTCCTTGGTGTCATCTTTTACCTAGGCATATGCCTGTAGGATTTTCCTGATTGTCTCAGAAATGTCATTTTATAGTTGATATGTTCAAATCAGAATCCAGACAAGGTCCACACCTTACCCAGGGCTGTTATGTATCTTAGGTCTCTTAATCCAGGGCAAACCACCCTTACTTTTATTTTTATATTTTTTTAATTTATGTTTATTAATTAATTAATTTATTTATTTATTTTGGCTGCGTTGGGTCTTCATTGCTGTGCACAGGCTTTCTCTAGTTGCGGCGAGCAGGGTCTACTCTTCATCGTGGTGTGCGGGCTTCTCGTTGCAGTGGCTTCTCTTGTTGTGGAGCACGGGCTCTAGACACGTGGGCGTCAGTAGTTGCGGCATGCGGGCTCAGTAGTTGTGGCTTGCGGCCCTGGAGCGCGGGCTTCAGTAGTTGTGGCGCACGGACTTAGTTGCTCTGCGGCATGTGGGATCTTCCCGGACCAGGGCTCGAACCTGTGTCCCCTGCATTGGCAGGTGGATTCTTAACCACGGCACCACCAGGGAAGCCTGCTTTGTTTTTATATAAGAAAGTTGTTTGGTAACTAAAATGCTCAGGCTATTCGATTAGGAAAATGGCTGGATAAGCCCAGTGGAGGTTCCCTGAGTCCTTCTCTTTATTATGATCGAAAGATCATGTAAACTTAATTTAAAAAAAGGAAAATCCCCATGATGAAAAACAGTTCTGTTGTTTTTGAAACAAGTTTGAAAAAGTGATTAAACTGAATGTAGCAGCGTCTCTTCTCTGATGACCACAGAGCGCTAACAAGGGATTTTTACATTTTAACTGGATTTTGCTCTCCTAGGAGTGGACCACGTGTTGTCTTTTAAGTGCTTTTCAGAAGCCAAGTATAGACCAAATTGGGCTTTTTAGTAATATTTCGGGTCCTGGGATCCGCCCCAAAACACCAGAGGCCGAGGTGTGTGAAACCGGGGAAGGCTGGTGTCAGCCTCCAGCCGGTCCCAGTAGCTTTTAAGGTAGGTTTTTGCTTTGCTTGTTTGGGTGGGGATATAGTTTCTAAGAGGGTTGGATTTACTTGGTTTAGTGCATTCAGTTCCTTCAAAGCCCCAGTCACTCCAACAAAATATATTTTTCTGGGAATTCTGGACTCAAAGTATTGACTTCCGTCAGTGAGCAGTGACCAGCTGCATGTTCAGGACTCACGGGAATGTGAGTAAATGGATCCACTTTATGTAAAGTATTTAAAAGCATGTTCAAACGGACTATTACTCAGCCATAAAAAGAAATGAAATTGAGTTATTTGTAGTGAGGTGGATGGACCTAGAGTCTGTCATACAGAGTGAAGTGAGTCAGAAAGAGAAAAACAAATATCGTATGCTAACACATATATATGGAATCTAGAAAAAAAATGGTTCTGAAGAACCTAGGGGCAGGACAGGAATAAAGATGCAGACGTAGAGAATGGACTTGAGGACACGGGGAGGGGGAAGGGTAAGCTGGGATGAAGTGAGAGGGTGGCATGGACATATACACACTACCAAATGTAAAACAGATAGCTAGTGGGAAGCAGCTGCATAGGACAGGGAGATCAGCTCGGTGCTTTGTGACCACCTAGAGGGGTGGGATAGGGAGGGTGGGAGGGAGACGCAAGAGGAAGGAGATATGGGAACATATGTATACGTATGGCTGATTCACTGTGTTCTACAGCAGAAACTAACACACCATTGTAAAGCAATTATACTCCAATAAAGGTGTTAGAAAAATAAATAAATAAAAAATAAAAGCATGTTCAGCAACATGCCCTTAAGTTCCTCCCTTACTCCCTTTTTACTTGTAATTCAGAGTTTTAACTTCTCTCTCAGCTGTTTTAGTTGAATTTTACTTGGGTTAGAAAAGCACTGAAAGGATTTGAATGCTTTGGGAACACTTAATTAATCAAAAAACCCATCAGGCTTAATTTTGAGTTCTGTGTTTTCATTTTTTAAAAGGCTTCTTTTTAAAAAAGTCTTTAAAACTGGAGTTATGTGTGTGTGGGGAGTGGTTCCTCCTTCAGGCACTCTGAGGAAGGCATTGGCTTTTCTAGTTCGCACTCCTCTTGGCCACCTGACTGCCTCTAGGTAGCCAACATCTTGTTAGAGAACTTAAGCTGGTTTTTAATAATAATCTTAGCAAAAGGTAATTCTGAAGGTGAATCTGTTATCGCTACCGCAAGCATCGAGTCCTGGATTCCAGAGCCCCTGGAAACGGAGTTCGTGTTGTTCCTGATTTGCTGGGGCCGGCAGTGCCGACCAGCTGGGGCCCCTGTGCTGGTGGTTTCTGAGCGGTGCTCGGGGTTCCCTTTGTAGTGGAGGTGCTGTCTCCCGGGGTTTGACGTTTGACGTCTTGCAGTCGTTTTTGGCGGTCATCTGCCAGAGCCTTCCCAACTAATTCATTCTGTCCCACAGTGTTGGCCACTGGCCGGCTCTCGATGGTAGCCAAGCTCCTGTTGCCCACATCTCCCACCACCTGCTGTGGCCTTGCCCCCTTGGCCTGGGTGAGGTTGGCAGTGGCCTGGCTTTGACCTTTGATCCCTCTTGTTCCTCCAAAGCTATGAAATATTACATTAAATACAGGGGGCCTAGCCTAGCCAGGGCCTTACCTGCATTTGTAACTATTTTATTCACTTTCGGGTAGGCCTGACTTCTAAAATGGTTATCTAGGAGTTGTTGAAATGGGTGTATTTATCTTCTTTTTAGGACATTTTGTTAGCCAACGACCTAGGAGGGAATGAATGGCTTTGTGTGATATTTTCTAATTGTTCTTCTGTGCTGCTTCTAACTTAAAGTTACGTTCCCACACTCCCATTTCTCACCTAGGAAAGCAAGAGTCAAATAAAAATCATTTTAAGTTACACATTTCAGCCTTAAAATGTTTCTGAAAGACGAAACCTTTTAAATTGTCCACTAATGGGTTGTCATTCCCGTTCCCTCCTCTGCTTTCTGCCTGAGTTGTCTTCAAGAGGAAAAAAAAGATCTTTGGGGGGCATACAATGTAGGGTGGGAGTTACCTGCCTTCACCCAGACCTGCTGGCCCTTCCGGTGCCCTGCAGAGGGGGTGGGGCTGGGGGCAGACCTAGATTCCTGGCTCTTCCCCGTTGACTTGCTCCAGGCAGAGTAAACATGCTTTGAGCAACTGCCAGCAAGCAAGTTAAAAGCTGCTCCTCTAGCAGGCCTGCAAAAAACATTCTAAAAGGCAAAGCATTTGCTGCGTTTCCTAGGGGGCAACTGTGGGAAGTCTCTGCTTGGTCAGCAGCCAGTGCAGACGGGCCCTGGGTGGCTGATGACAGCTGGCGAGGCCCGATCTTAATCCCATTCCCCGCCCCTCGGAGGCCCCTGTGTCCTGGGCCACACCTAGGACTTCTCTGCCTTTCCACTGCCCTCCTTCCAGGAACCCAGGTAACAGTCACAGAGAAGTCTGTCTTGTTTCATTGTATGTTGGGTTCCAGAAAATAATTGAGTTTAAGGGAGGCCACTACAAAGCTGTTTTAGAAATACTTTGGAAATACTCAGATGATGGTGGAAATCGAAATGAAAGATGTTAAGTTTTTGCTGCTGATTAGGGATTGTGAAGTGTGTTGAACTCAGATAAAAATGTAAACTGGTAGTAATTACGGAGTGAGTAGCCTACGGATTGCCTTCTTTCCATGATCCCATTTAATCTTTTTTTTTAGCTCAACTTTCCTTGATGTGTGATTTACACACAAGAAAACTCACATTAAGTACAGATGGATGATTCTGACAAATGTATACGCCCATGGAACTACTGTCCTAATAGAGATAAGAAATCCCCTGACCCCATACTGGCTGGTCCGAGTACTGTCCCTAGAGGTTCGTTTTGCAGCTTCTGGATGAAGCTTTTGTCGGGCATGGATGTTTACTGCTGCTCCTGGGAAGGCTGGGAGGCAGTGCCTGGCCCTGAGTCACAGTCTGAGTCCAGAGCACTTCACCCTCCCTGGCCCTTGCATCCGTGTCTGGGCATCTGAAGGAAGTGCTGGTGGAGCCACAGGACTGAATGTGACGTCCATCGATTTTGCACCCTGAGCAGTATCTGAACCTGTGGTTTTTGTGATAGAGAAATTGAGAGATTCCAAACAGGCTGAAGGCCTGCGGGACCTCTTTGGGAATCTGGACCGAGAGGGAAATCCCTTGGCTTACTGCAGCAAGTATTTATTAAGTGGCTACTGCACGCACTGAACTGTGCTGGCTGACGTGGAAGATGTGAAATGAAGTTTAGGCCCCCCACCCTTGAGGAGCTTTGTGGTTCCAAGAAACAGTTTAGAAAGAATGATTCCAGGCAAGACAAAGTGCAAAATGAAAATGCGGGGTCCCTTGTTCAGAAGGCAGGAGAAGGTACTGTTAAAGTTCCTAAAATAGGCAGCCTTTTCCTTTCTTCAGTCTCTCTTGTCATGGTGTTTTTCAGTTGCTATTTTATTATTTATATTTTATTTAATTATATATTATTTTATTATTTATTGTTATACTGCATTCTCAGCCTTGAGTTTTTCATTTATCTTTATGTTGCGCAACTTCAATTTTAAGTTTAAATGCAAACATAGGAACACTTAACTCATATGTATGACAGTATTTTGTAACTTGTGCACACCTATGTACTTTATTCTTACCAGAACTGGAAGCTCTGCTCAAAACTGCCTCAACTATATTGATTTCCCTTCTTGACATATGCCAACTCTACCAACACTGTCCGCCTTCGGCGCCTGGTGCTGGAGCGGAGACTGCGGACGGGAACCCGGGGGCTCTGGGGGTCGCCCTTGCCCCCCATGTGTGTGTCTCGTGTGTGTGGCTGGCCTGTTGGGAGAGGCACCCAAGGAAGGAAGGAGAGGGTAGAGTTTCTGGCCTGCTGGTGTTTCTGTGAACGCCGTTGTTGCGTCCTTCCTGCGTTCAGAGCCGGTTCTGCTTGGAATGGAAAGGTGGCCTCTCCCGGCTGCGCCAGGTGTCGATGTAGCTCGCGCCTCGGCCTTGCTGAGTCTCGCTGATCCCACCGGTCGTGGGTCCGCCGGGATCCTGTGCTTCTGGGTCGTGGGGAACACGGTGAGCCGCTGGGGCTGCACGGACCTCCTCTCCTGGCTAGTAGGCGCTCGTGCCCTCATTACTTACGCAACACATGTACAAATACGATTGCTAACTGTCCTGGGATAGGGACTGCTTCTGGGTGCGCATTCCCCGGGCAGGCTACCCTGGTGTGTGCTCCGCGCCTGCGGAACACCTGCGGGCACCTTAGGGACGAGGATGGAAATGGAACCTGGTGGGGGGTGTTCCCGGGCCATGGCTGCCGGGGGCCCTTCGGGGGCTGGGAGTTGTTTCTGTTCTGCGTCTGCGCAGGAGGCAGGAGAGGACACCTCCTCCTGGAGCTGGCGGAGCCCCTGCAGGGCAGGGAGGGGCGTGAAAGCAGGTCTTCAGCCTGGCCATCTGTGTACATCGCGTTTCATCTCCTAGTTTCCCCGTCTGTAAACTGGACAGCGGTGGGGAGTGAGGCGATCTCGCTTTGAGTGTTAGCGTAAGCGAAGCATCTAGCATCTAACACGGTAAAAATGCTCTCAGTCCTGGGGGTGGCATTATTCATATTTTCCCCTCTGAGCCTGAAGCCGCGCCCACCGGGCAGGTGGGCTCTTGGTGATGAGGACTGTTCCGGGGGTCCGACTCGCCAGGACACGAGCGGTGCTCCCCCGGCCGCGCCTCCCGGTGCCTGGGAGCCCGCCGCGGGCAGCGCCTCCGCTGCAGCCGCCCGCTCCGCATCCCACCGTCCCCTACGGCCCTTTCCCGACGGCGCCAGGCCTGTCCAGCTGCTCCTGACGGACCTCAGAGTGCGCCTGGCGGCGGCCGACCATCACATCTCCCTAGTGGTCACTGTATGTTTAAAAGATGGCAACACAGTGGCCTTTAAAATGGTGTGGCATTAAAAGTTTTCTTTTTCTTCTAAGAATTTCTGGCGTGGGCAAAGCGTAAAAGCCCGCGGGACGGTTGCCAGGCAGCACTCGGAGGCCCCGTGGGGCATCAGGACCGGGACGCGCCGCTTGTCCTCGCGGACCCGCGAAGGCTCGGAGTCTGGGGAGACTGCCAGTGTGGACCCAGCCTCTGGATTTCAGAGGCACTGCGTCGCCCGGGCTGCTGGGCTCACGTCAGAAGGGTGTCCTGCCATACACGTTTCTGGGGTCTCCAGCGGGGCAGTGGGCAGGAAGCCCTGGCGGCTGTTGCAAAGAAGGCAGTGCGAGGGGGGAGCATCAAAGCGGCCACAGGACGCGCGGCCTCCCTGGAAGCGCCCGGCCCGGGAGAGGCTGACCGAGCTCCAGGGCAGAGGTCGAGGCGGCTTGTTTTTTCACCTGTTTCCTACAGCCCTAGAAACCTCTGAAGAATGACTGTGTAACTATAGCAGACACTCAGGCGTCTCTCCAGGGACAGGAACGTTACAGTAGGAAGGGACAGCGGTTCCTATACAAGGAGAAACGAGCACACATCACACGTGCCTTTTACCGACGTTCGGCGGCCCTGAGTAACGTCGGCTGAGGCCATGCCCGGGCCCGTGGCCACACGAGGTAGCGCATGGCTTCCGGGGCAGCGCATGGCTTCGCTGAAGCTGGTCCTCGCTGTGACAGGGGCCATCACGGGTTCGGTGGGAGTCAACTTTGACACACGATGTTGAACGAGAAAAGCTACTTATACAGCAGGCAGGCGGGGAGGCAGAGATGCGGGGCTGCTGGGCGTCCAGACAGGGGCGAGCGGCAGAGCCGTAGCTTGGTGCGACCGAAGCCGGTCGTTTCACCTGTCTTTTCTAGCACAGTCTGACCTCTACAGCAGGCAAGCAGTGTTCACGGCTTAAGGATTTATCACTTAGAGAAAACAGTAAAATCTGTATGTCATCATTTCCAGCTGTCTAGCATTTCCTCCTGTCATTAAATATTAATACAGGATGAATATTTTTGTGGAGACACCTTTTTTCATTTTTAAAGGTTGTTTTCACGTTAGAAGCTGGTGTCCATTTAAATCCTTTGGCAGCTGGTATGTGTGTGTGTTTCTAAATATGGTCCCAGTGTGTGCAATAGTTAATTTGTAAACTAGCAGATTAAACTCTAAAATTAAGTCCTGCCTTTTATACTCTTGCCACCAGGTGGCTAAGAAAAAATATTAAGCAGGAAAACCCCAATAATTATGCGAAGGACTCATAATGACTTTCAATTTCTGCTTCAGCGATGAAATATGAAACTCTAGATGGACTGTGTTTCAGTAAGAAAACTGCTGAATAAGTGACAGAGGCATTTCAAGCAGTGCCAGGCCAGATGGACATTTCCATGAGTGTTTCTGTTTTCTTAAATATTGACAATGTTAAACTAACCAAATTTTGCTGAAATAAAACTTTTTGAGACTCTCTCTGAGCCTCTTCCACCTCTGGGCTGACCCCTGGATGTCCACATTATTCCTAACTAGTTGGGTTTGAGACAAGGGTTCAGCTTTTGGGCTTTAAGACTCCCAAGGGGAGGGTGACTAAGTCCTGATCACAGCAGGGCCTCCCAATCAGGAAAGTTGCTTGCAAAGGCATCGCTTGAGTTCATTTAGAATCAGTTCTAAAACCCAAAAGTAAAATGCATCAAGTTGAATGTTAATATATCTTGTATGTCTCTTCCACAGAGTCTTTTATTAATAAGATATTATAGGGAAATCTATGCATGGGGGGGGTGGTGACATAATAGGGTGGAAACGCCTTTAGGCTTTCTCTTCATGGAATGCACCTATTAAAGACAGCACCATGTGGCACCCCCCACCCCGTCCCACGTTGCTACGGCATCTTGAGATGGTGGATCTTGTCCGGTGAATTCAAAACCCAGTTTTGAATACAAAAACCAGTTTCCTCGCCGGTGCTCATGTGGCCACTCAACTTCTGTGCTTTCCACTTTGCCCTCCAGTTATCTAATTTATTAACTTTGACAAGTAACCTCTTGGTTGTACATGATTTTATTCACAATTCATTTTTCTGACTCAAAGTGAACATGAGTGCCTTAATCCTCTAATGGGACTTAATTGCTTGTTTCAGTGCTTAACTCTGATCCTTTCTCAATCCCCACAGGGATGAGGCTCTTCCTGAAGGATCTGTGTTTGTTGTTCAAAACACAATCAGAAAGGTAATGATGTTTTTCTTGTGAAAGGAGCCAGAAATGCAGAATATTAGTTTTCTATTACATAAGTAGTATTCTCAAACTAATATTATAAAGGATAAAATTCAGTAGATAAAATGTAGACAACTATAATTTGATCATTCTATGAGGCTACATTATTTCCTAGAAAAGTTTAAATTTTTATTGCCAGGTTTTGTTTTGTTTTTTTAATGGAAATAAGCTATCATCTTCTGTGGAAGAAAGTTACTGAACTGATTTTCTATAGAGTTGGAATCAACACCCTGTGGCTTAACCATGATCATTTCTATGTAATATCAATCACCTTCCCAGGTATTTGCTTTGGCTCTGAAAAATGAAGGCCACAACTAATGCTTGATACGGCTTGATTCCCTCTCCCATTTATTATGTAGAATGTTCTTTTTTGTTTTATTTATAAGGGGCTTCCTTGAGAAGAATATAAGCTAGTAGATATATAAGATCTTTATAAAGGAAGGAGTTGGGGTGGAGAACTTAGGCGGGAACAGCGTCAAGGGGAAAAGGGAATTAATTAACCTTCATCAGGTCCTGAGGCCTGACCCACAGTTGGCAGTCAGTAGTGATTAGCTCTTAGGGAGGCAGGATGAATGCAGTTTTAAAGAACAGGCATAGAAGTTCAGAGAGTTTAAATAACGTTCCCAGAGACCCACCGTTGTTTGTTAGGTGGTGGAGGTGGGAATTTGATTCAGGCCTGTCATTGTACCACAGTGTCCTTCTTTACACTTACGTGTGTGCACTGTGCCCTTTAATGGCCATCCAGCCCAATGATGTTCCCTGCAGGGGCTGGCCTGACCTGACCGTCAGTGTCCTAGAACAGGCCTACCTGGGAGCATCTACTTCACATTAAAGCAGAGATGCAACCGCTCCTGATGGGCACTCTTCAAGTTGCTCTGGAAAAGCCCAAATGGCTCACCTACAGCTGTTTCTATCCGTTATTTATTGAATCAAGTACTTGCATTTTATTCAAGACGCCAACCATAACCCATTGCCGTGGAAGGAACTACTACATGGCAGGAGGAGAATGGGGTGGAAGACAGACTGTAATGTATGAGCCTCAGAAGGTAGCATTCCCTTCTGCAGCGGCAGTGCTGCCCTCTCGTAGCCTGGCCCAGAGGTGTGTGTCAGGAGGGGCCCAGTGTGTTTGTTTCTGGCCTGAGTGAATCACAGGCATATTTTGAGTTAGCCCTGGCTGTGGTCTGAGCGGATCTGGCCAATGAAATAGTCTTTTCACATATTCTGATGGCTGTGACCTTCACAGCAGCCCTTGGAAATCAGCTGAACACGACGTACAAGGAACAGGAGTATAGGGCGATAAGGAACACGAAAAAGAAAAACTAAACCCAAAGCTAGCAGAGGAAGGAAATAATACAGATGAGAACAGAGGTGAATAGAGAAAAATCAATGAAACCAAGAGTTGATTTTCTTAAAAGAGCAACAAACTTTTTAACTAGATTAACTAAGAAAAAAGAGAAGATGCAAATAACTAAAAAATAAAGAACGTTAAAACCCATTTTACAAAAATATAAAGGATTGTAAGAGAATACTGTGAACAATTGTATGGCAACAAATTGGTAACCTAAATGAAATGGATAAATTCCTAGAAACACATACCTTACTAAGACTGAATCATGATGAAATCGAAAATCTGAACAGACCTATAACTAGTAAGAAGATTGACTCAGTAATCAAAAGTCTCTCCACAATGAAAATTCCAGAACCAGCTGGCTTCACTGGTGAAGTCTACCAAACATGTAAAGAGAATCAGCATGAGTTCTCCTCAAACTCTTCCCAAAAATTTAAAAGGAGGGAAACACTTCCAAACTCATTCAATGAGGCCAGCACAACTCTGATAACCGAAGGCAGAAGAAGACACTATAAGAAAAGTACAGACTAATATCTCTGACAAAGATTGATGCAAAAATTCTAAACAAAATACTAGCAAAGAGAATTCAATAACACAAAAGGATTATATACCATGACCAAGGGGGATTTATTGGAATGCAAGGATGGTTCAACATATGAAAATCAGTCAATATAGTACACTACTACCTTTTTTTTTTTTTTTTGCAGTACGCGGGCCTCTCACTGCTGTGGCCTCCTGCCGTGGAGCACAGGCTCCAGACGCATAGGCTCAGCAGCCATGGCTCACGGGCCCAGCCACTCCGCGGCATGTGGGATCCTCCCGGACCGGGGCATGAACCTGTGTCCCCTGCATCGGCGGGCGGACTCTCAACCACTGTGCCACCAGGGAAGCCCTATAGTACACTACTGTAACAGAATGAAGGGAAAAAAAAACTATCATCTCAATTGGTACAGAAAATCATTTGACAAGATTCAACACCACTTCATGGTAAAACACTTAAACTAGGAATAGAAGGAAATTACCTCAGCCTAATAAAGGCTGTATATGACAAGCCCATAGCTAACATCACACTTAATGGTGAAAAAGCTTTATAGATAGGGATGTTTGCTTTTACCACTTTTATTCAATATAGTGATAAAAGTTATACGTGGACAATCAGGCAAGAAAAAGTAATAAAAGACATCCAAATTGGAAAGGAAGAAGAAGGATTCTGTCTGTCCACATGATCTTATGTAGAAAATCCTAACATTTCTACAAGAAAACTATTAAAACTAGTAAATGAATTCAGCAAAGTTGCAGGGTACAAAATCAGTGTACAAAAGTCAGTTGCATTTCAATACATTAATGATGAACAATCCAAAAAAAGTTTTTTAAACAATTCCACTTACAATAACATCAAAAAGAATAAAATACTTAGGAAACTTAACCAAGGAGATGAAAGACTTGTACACTGAAAACTACAAAACATTGTTGAAAGAAATTAAATAGAAAGACCTCTTCATGGATTGGAAGACTTAATATTAAGATGTCAGTACCACCTAAACAGATTTAATGCTATTCTTGTCAAAATTCCCAATAGTGTTTCTTTCAGGAAAAAAAACCCCAAAAAAAAACCCATCCTGAAATTCATACGGAATTTCAAGGGACCCCAAGTGAGCAGAGCAATCTTGAGGAAAAAACAAAAAAACAGTAAAGTTGGAGGTCTCATATGTCCTGATTTCAAAACATACTGCAAAGCTACAGCAATCAAAACAGCATGATACTGACATTAAGACAGATATGTAGATCAATTGAACACAATAGAGAATGCAGAAATAAATCCTTAGATATATGGTCAAATGATTTTTGACAAAGGTGGAAAGACCAACAGGGAACAGATGGTCTTTTCAACAATTGGAAAACTAGATATTTATATGCAAAAGCATGAAGTTGGGTCCTTACTTTACACTGTATACAAAGATTAACTCAACATGGATAAAAGTGCTCAACGTAAGAGCTAAACTATAAAACTCTTAGGAGAAGACACAGGGCAAAAGCTTCATGACACTGGGCTTGGCAAGGGTTTCTTGGATATGACACCAGAATGACAGGCAATAAAAGCAAGAATTGGGTGACATCAAAATTTAAAACTTCTGTGCAGCAAAAAACACAATCAACAGAGTAAAAAGGTGACCTCAGCCTATGAAATGGGAGAAAATATTTGCAAATCATATATCTAATAAGAGGTTAATATCCAGAAGATACAGAGAACTCCAGTAACTCAACAAAGAAAAAAAGTCTGATTGAAAAACAGGCACCAGGGCTTCCCTGGTGGTACAGTGGTTAAGAATCCTCCTCCCAATGCAGGGGACATGGGTTCTAGCCCTGGTCAGGGAACTAGATCCCACATGCATGCCACAACTAAGAGTTTGCATGCCACAGCTAAGGAGCCAGTGAGCTGCAACTGAAGGAGCCGGCGAGCCACAACTTAAGGAGCCCTGCCTGCTGCAACTAAGACCCAGCGCAACCAAAATAAATAAAACAAAACAAAACAACAACAAAAGAAAAAACAGGCAAAGGACTTGAAGAGACATTTCTCCAAAGAAGATATGCAATGGCCAACATGAAAAGATGTTCAACATCACTAATCATTACAGAAATGCAAATTAAGACTCACGATGAAACAAAATGAAAAGACAGCCCACAGCATGGGAGAAAATATTTGCAAACGAAGTGACCAACAAGGGAATTAATCTCCAAAATATACAACAGCTCGGGCTTCCCTGGTGGCGCAGTGGTTGAGGGTCCACCTGCCGATGCAGGGGACACGGGTTCGTGCCCCGGTCCGGGAGGATCCCACATGCCGTGGAGCGGCTGTGCCCGTGGGCCATGGCCGCTGGGCCTGCGCGTCTGGAGCCTGTTGCTCCGCAGCAGGAGAGGCCACGGCGGTGAGAGGCCCGCGTACCGCAAAAAAAACAAAACAACAACAACAAAATACAACAGCTCATGCAGCTCAATATCAAAAAAACAAACAACCCGATCAATAAATGGGCAGAAGACCTAAATAGACACTCAAAAGGAGACATACACGTGGCCAAAAAGCACATGAAACGATGCTCAACGTTGGTAATCACAGAAATGCAAATCAAAACTATTATGAGGTATCACCTCACACAGGTCAGAATGGCCATCATCGAAAAGTCTGCAAATAATAAATGCTGGAGAGGGTGTGGAGAAAAGGGAACCCCCCTTACACTGCTGGCAGGAATGTAAATTGGTAGAACCACTATGGAGAACAGTATGGAGGTTCCTTAAAAGCTAAAAATAGAACTACTATATGATCCAGCAATCCCACTCCTGGGCATATATCCAAAGAAAACCATAATTCGAAAAGATACATGCACCCCAGTGTTCACTGCAGCACTATTTACAATAGCCAAGACATGAAAGCAACCTAAATGTCCATCGACAGATGAATGGATAAAAAAGATGTAGTATGTATATACAATGGAATATTACTCAGCCATAGAAAAGAACGAAATAATGCCATTTGCAGCAACATGGATGGACCAAGAGATGATCATACTAAGTGAAGTAAATCAGAAAGAGAAAGACATATATAATATCACTCATGTGGACTCTCATTTAAAAAAATGATACAAATGAACTTATTTACAAAACAGAAAAACACTCACAGATTTCAAAAACATTATGGTTACCAAAGGGGAAACGGGGGGGGGGCATAAATTAGGAGTTTGGGATTAACATACACACACTACTATATATAAAATAGATAACCAACAAGGACCTACTGTATAGCACAGGGAACTCCTCAATATTCTGTAATAACCAATATGGGTAAAGAATCTGAAAAAGAATGAATATATGAATATGTATAACTGAATCACTTTGCTGTACACCTGAAACTAACACAACATTGTAAATCAACTATACTCCAATAAAAAAAATTTAAAAAAACCCACAGTGAAATACCACCCCACACCCTTTAGGATGGCCACTATAAAAAAAGAGAGAGAGAGAAGGGAGGAAGGGAGGAAATAAGTACCAGTGGGGATGTGGAGAAATTGGAACCCTTGTGCACTGTAGGTGGGAGTGTAAACTGGCCGTCACCAGCCTCTCTGGTCCCCAGAGTTGCTACATTACTGGCTTTCTCTTGGCGACACACTCCCGTCTCCGGTACCCTAGTGAACTCTTCTCACCACCCGTCTAAGCAAGCAGCTCCTGAGGCACTGCTGCTTCCTGTCCCACGTCGAGCCTCCAGAAGGACACAGTGGCCGAGCCAGGGCCCCGTGAGGGAAGGCCCGGTGGTGCAGTGGCGCGAGGAACAGGCTCCTTTATCCCCGCTCTGTCCCTAAAGGCCACTCCCCGTGACCCATGAAGACAACAGATGGGAGAGGGCAACGAGATTCTGGAAGATAGATAGAGAGATGAGTGCTGGCTGACTCAGCAGCCTCGAGACACCGGAAACCTAAATCCCTGCTGGGGAGCCCGCCAGCAGCGCCCCGGACGCCAGGGAAGCTCCCACTGCTGCCCTGTAGTCGTGTGAGGGCGGGGTGAGGGGTGGAAAAGGAGGAGGGGGCCGTTTGAGCAGGAAGCAGAGACCCCGACCGTCCCTCTGCCCAGCAGGGCAAGGGTGGGTTACTGTTGGGAGAAGCTTAGCAGGAAGTCTGGTGTCGGGAGGACCAGGCCCAGCCAAGGGTGCAGGCGAGGGGCACCCTAAAGAAAGACGGGGAGGGAGAGGAGTCCACATTCCTGTGGATTCCATTATCCAGCCCTCACGCCAGGCCGGCCAGTCGACAGGCTCCCCCTCACACACAGCTTCCTGCATGGTGTCCCACTTTCCACGTGAAAGGCCAGCCAAGGATACTGAGATGCTTGAAGAAAACCTCTTAAAGAAACATAAAACAAGGAGAAGAGAGGAATTTAAGAGAAGTAGAGGCAATACTGGGAAAGATAAACTTAAAACCCCTCCAAATTCATGATGAGGAGAGATGGGATTATGCTGAGAAAGAACTGGATGCTGACGAAATGAGGGAACAGGAAAAAGATCTTGGAAATAAATATGGTGGCAAAAATATTTTTCAAAATAATAGAAGTGCTGGAAGATAATAGACTACAAAAAGAAAAGTGGGAGATTAATCCAGGATATGCAACATCTGAGTTCTGGAGACCCAGAAAGAGAACAGGAAGGAAGGAGAGGGAAGAAAATTCCTAGGACCCAAGATAATGAGTCTTCAGATGGAAGTTTCTGGCACAATGAATGAAAAAATCCCACATGGAGACTCCTTATTATAGAACCTCACAATCCAAGGGCGAAAAGAAGCCCCTAGGAGCCTCCAGAGAAGAACCTGAGTCCCGTACAAGTGGTTGTGGGTCCCAATGGCCCTGGATGTCTCAGCATGAACGGGAGCATCAGAAGACAAGGAAGAAACGACTTCAAAATTCTGGAAGAAAGCAGTGAGAAATCTCACCTAGTTACACTGTTAAGTGAGGTTGGGAAAGAACAAGCTTCAGTAAAATGAGGGAGTCAACCAAGAAGGGGCCGTGGGACGCAGGGACAGGGCTCTGGGAGAAGCGTGGGATGCACTGCAGACCAGGCTGGAGCAGGGAGGCCGCCGGGAGCCACAGCTCCCGGGAGGAATGGAAGCCGCGGGGGGTCAGGGCCGAAAGGGTTCCTCAGGTGCCTTCAGAAAACATGAGGCCGGAGGCTGTCAGAGGAACTGGAGCAAAGCGCAAAAAAGGAAAAAAGGCCGAAGTAATTTTCAATTCCAAAAAAAACAAGAAGTCCAAGAAAGGAAATTAATCATAGTACACTATGTGCCTTATCTGAGAACAGTGTCTACATAGTCTTAATGCTGAACTGAATATGGATTTGACCAAAAATTGTGATGTGAGCCTATTGGAGGAATGTGGGGCGAGAGGCAGGCGCCAGGCTCTATAGCAGGAACGTCTGACGCAGCCTTACCGAGTGGGCGGGACCGGCCCCGGGTGTCAACTCCTGCACCACCACAGCAGTCCTCCAGGCAGGTGGCTGTCTGCCTCCTCTGACAGTCCAGGAAGCCGGGGCACAGAGAGGTTAAGTTGTTTGCCTAAAGTCACACAGCTAATAAGTGGCAGAGCCAGGATTTCAACCCAGGGAAGTTGGTTCTAAAGTCTGTGCTTTAAACCGCTGTGCTCACCTGCTTTGGGTAGGAAGGCAGACAATTTAAGACATCGGGAAGCAGCGGTATAACCAACAACGTGGAGGCAAATACCAAATGCAACAACATTTCAGGGGCTTAAACAGGTCTCTTCAAGGGAGTGGGAATGGGTAGGGATTTTAGTTTCCTTGTGAAGTTATTTGACTTTATCTTACGGACACGTGTTGCTTTAAAATCTAATCAAAGGGCGGGGACACGAGAGCACCAGCGATCAGGAGTGACGAGCAATGTGATACCTCCAGTGTCAACTGGTCTGGCCCCGGCCCAGCTGTGTGGCCTCAGTCCTCACCAACCCGAGACTCGGCCTTGAGGGACTGGGCCGTTTCGCTGAGCTCTCAACTCTTCACGTTCTGGTAGCGAACAAGGCAAGCAGTGGTTTAGAGAACATGCGCCACGAAGAGAGCCAACCAGGGTGATGGAGGGCTGTGGTGGGTGCCGCTCAGGGAGGGTGTCACCTGGAAAGGGAGGCAAGGGCTCACGGCCACAGGCCCCAACAGGCTGAGCCCTGGAGAGTGTGTGGCCAGGCCCCTGGGGGCTGCACGGGGACAGGCCGGAGGGACCAGGCAGCGGGCCCACCAGGGTTCTGGGGGACGGTCCCGGCGAGGGTGGGAGCCGTGCATCCCACTTTGACCTGGAGTTGTTACTGCCAGAACATGCTGGAAGGCGGATGCAAGTGTGGGAGAGGGAAGGCGGGGCTGGCTGGGCTCCTGCCCACCCTAGGCCCCCCGCTCCATCTCTCCATCCTCCCAGGCACGCCCTCCCGCAGCAGCAGTGGGCCTGCCGCCTCCTCGGCCCCTGCACCTCCGAGTCCGGGCTCTCCTCATTCACAGCTTGACTTGCATACCTGGGCAGCCGCCGCTTAAGCCTCACCACTCCGATCTGCCCTTCCTCTGCTGTCAGTCACTACAACGAGAGCTCCCATCCCGTCTCTGTCCTGCTGAAGGCTGGCGGCTGAGACCGAGGCGGCAGAGAGGAAGGGTCGGCCCGAGTGGGCAGCTGTGATGGCCTGTGGGCACCACCCATCCTCCCTGGACGCCCTGAGGAGGTGGGGCGAGGCCCAGACCCCCAGACCAGCCCGTGTTTGCTGGGAAGAAAGTCGAGTCCTGTGAGTTAAGTGTGACTTCTCCAAGGGCCACTTGGCCATGTGACTGGCGGCAGAGCCTGCTTGGCACACCGGGGCCATGTCCCTCGGTGTCTGAAGGGCTGGGGGCAAGCGGGGCAGCTAGATGCCAGGCTTGGAAGAGGGGCCCATACATTTAACTTTTCGTTTCCATTTTTGTTTGAGTCACTTTTACACAAATCACTTTGGTCGGTTATGTAATAATCTGTGGCCCAGACCCAGGAAGGGGGGTAAATATTTACCTTCTCTCTCACTGGAGACATGGTCGGTCGCTGGGCTGAGTCACAGGGAGGCAGTGTCACCCTCTAGGACCTTGAAGAAGGAAGGAACACAGAAAGGTGCAGCTAACGTTTTGCTGCGTCTTGCCAGGGCCAGAATGTAAATTTAGTGCTGAAACCGGAATTCTCTTTGGTAGCCGATGACAGGTGATTATTCATGTATATAAATATACACGTGTGTGTGTGTGTATATATATATATGTTTCTATTTGCTTATCGTTATTTTTACTTTTCTGTAATATTTACTGTTTAAAGTCCTCTTAAAGAGACTGAAAACTAACTGCTCTACAAAACCGCACTTCTACAGGGCTTGCCGCCACGACGGGCTGCCTCATCTGACACGAGTCGCTCTTCCTGGAACCCTGCCTGGGAAGGGTGTCGTCTGGTCGGGAGTGGAGGCCCGGGGCGAGGCCACCCGTTTCCCCGCCGCGTGGGACCTGTGCGTCCGTCCTCGCTCGCTCGCAGCTCCCGGCTGCATGGCCCACGTGTTCGTGTACGGGACCCTGAAGACGGGCCAGCCCAACCACCGGGTCCTGCTGGAGAGCGCCCACGGTCGCGCGGCCTTCCGGGGCTGGGGTCGCACGGTCGAGCCGTACCCGCTGGTGATCGCGGGGCAGCGCAACATCCCGTGGCTGCTGAACCTGCCGGGCCAGGGGCGCCGAGTGGCTGGGGAGGTCTACGCCGTGGACGAGCAGATGCTGCGCTTTCTGGACGAGTTCGAAGGCTGCCCGGACATGTACCAGCGCACCCGGGTGACAGTCGCTGTTGAGGGGGCGGGCGGGACCCTACAGTGCTTCGTGTACAGCACGGCCACCTACCCGCCCGAGTGGGTCCACCTCCCGTACCACGACGATTACGACTCACAGGGGGAGCACGGGCTTCGCTATAGTCCGCGGGAAAGCAGATGAGAAGTGCGAGGGGAACGGCCGCCCGAGGACCGAGAGCCTGGTGGTTGGAAGATGGCCTCACTGGTCCGCACTCACTGAATGCAAAAGCCCGAGAACACCCTTTGAAACAAACATTTATAAATCTCTATGGGGGGTGGGGGGGTGGGGCAGCCGATTTCCCAAATAATTCTGACATGACTAATAACAAGATTGTTTCCTGAAATCTGTCTTGCTGATGCTGCTTTATTGCTTGCTGCTTAAAGAGCATCATGGGCTTGAACGTACTGGATGAGAAAAACTCAGAATTTTAATTCCCCTAAATGACATTTTGAAAACTCATGTTACGCTTTTATTATGTTGGTGTTTTTTGTTTTTTCCTTTGCTTTGCTTTAGTTTGAAGATAACATTTAAAATGAATATAAAGACTTTGTGTGGCAGCTAGATTTTAACAGCCCTGCTCTATCAGTTCTGCCTGACCTGTAGCACTGAGAAATTTTTTTAAAGTTGATTTTAGGCGTCTCAATGTAATAAAAGAACCTCAAGAAAAACACGCTGTATTTTAGAGTACTTCTGAATATATATAACATCATTCTTCATAATTTTCAGATCAGGCTTATTACAGAGATTATTAAAGATCATTTAAGGTTAAACTAGATGTTTTGGGAAATCAAATATTAAAAGCATTGGTGCTATTGTTGGCCCTCTTTTTAAGTCTCCTTATTTGGTAGAAGGTTCTTTTCATTCTCATCTAGCAAAATAGCAAGCGCCCACTTGCTGGCAGAGCAGCTGAACAGCCCAGTTTCAGACGGAAGCTCACGGGAGCGCAGGGCAAGGCGCGGTCCCTGCCCCCACAAGTGAGCAGCGTTTGGGGGCGGGCCTTTTGGAGAAGAACCAACACATTAGTAATTTGTTTTTCAGGCCTGACAGAAAGCTTCGCTTCCAAATACAAACAGCACCTAAAATAATTTTAGCAAGGCACGAAGTACCAATTACTACCCACCTCCATCTGATAATCTGTCAGGGTTAGAGTCAAATCAGCGTAGGACTCTGCCTCTACTTCCTTACCAGCAAAGTACGAAATGTATTCTGCGAATTTCAGAACCAGGTGAAAACGCAGCGGCTGGTTCCGAGTTAAGCTCGTTCTCCACTGGGAGAGCTCACTCGCTCTTCAACTTAACGGTAGACTGTGATCTGTAACTGCATCTGCCACAAAAGCATGACCGTGATTTTTAGCCCTTTTTTCTTAATTGGAAACTTGCTTCACAAAAACACAGAAAGGCGAGTATGGATGTCAGCTGATGAGTTGTGGCAGCCCCGCCCACCACCACTGGGCCAGGGGAGCCCCGAGTGGTACCCGCACCGGTGCCCCGGGACGGGGAAGGGGGTCGCCCCTGGGGACTCGGGGTCCACACTCACCGTTAGAGCCACACAGGAGGGATTTCCAGGACCATCATCTGCGCTGTCTGGGCTTCGGGAGGTTATGAACGACCAGAAGCAGGAGTTAGGTCCTCAAGCAGGATGAAGCAGGTAATCAGGTTACAAAGTGGCAAATGCTAACAACGAAACTGAGGGCCAAGAACTGGGATTTATATAAATTTTTAAAAAGGATCCTGATGAAACACTAGTATTTAAAGTCTACTGGCACAGCCCATAGCCTCTTATGTATATTGTCTTCATTCAAAAAAAGGGCAAACTAATATTTAGACAAATGTTCAGTTTTATTGATTTAATTTTGACACTAGGAAATCTCACAGCAGAAGTACAAATCTTTTTTTTGTTGTTTTTTTTTGCGGTATGCGGGCCTCTCACTGTTGTGGCCTCTCCCGCTGCGGAGCACAGGCTCCGGACGCGCAGGCTCAGTGGCCATGGCTCACGGGCCCAGACGCTCCGCGGCATGTGGGACCTTCCCAGACTGGGGCACGAACCTGCGTCCCCTGCATCGGCAGGCAGACTCTCAACCACTGCGCTGCCAGGGAAGCCCAGAAGTACAAATCTTATGTACAAGTATTTATATATCAATAAAAATTTCCATTGGTGATTTTTTGGCAGAATGTTGGTCTTGACTATATGTGGAATAAATATGACCATGTAAAATCTGCTACACAGGGGTGTTCCTGCAAAACGCTTGAATAAATTGAGTGTGAAATAACAATAATACGAATGGCTAATTAAATCGGGTGATGACTGAAAGGCTATAAATACTTCATTCCAGTTCCACTAGCAGATCTCCTTCTCCAACTGTGTCTCCAGCTTTACAATGCACCGATTTCACCTTGAATTAAAAAAAAAAGGGGGGAGGAGGGTAAGAATTATTAACTAGACCAGGAGGAAGCAATCTCGTCATCCATTTCTGGACATGAAGGGAGAGCCTGGCGGGCTTTGGAGCAGACAGAACATTCGGAGGTAGGGCGTCCATCATAGGGGACCTCGAGCACAGGGACGTCCTCGCTGCCGCCGTGGGCTGTGAGTCGCCACCTTCCCCTCCTTATCTTTGTCGGTCCTAAAAGCTGCTGGTCGCAGGGCATCTGTGCTGTCCTTTGCACAGGGTGCCCTCGGGGGTCTCAGCTGGCAGTGATTATGCTGGATGAGTCTCCACACCCGGGAGAGTTAATGGTGTACTTAGTGTTAAACAGACAAACCCATTCACAATTATACAGGAGTCAAAACAGGTACTAATTAACAGGAGAAATTCCCTAGCCTGACCAGAAGCCTCCTTCTGAAGGGAAATGAAATTCCTCAGAGAACAAGCGCTGCTCTTGGCGGCGCGACGTGGGGCAGGCACTGGGCTCCCGTGACGCTGCCTCCGTGCCCTTTCACTCCACTGATTTCTCCCGATTTTAGTCAACTTTTGCTTTCCCAAATTTGTGTTCACTTTTAAAACTAGAGACAGTCATTTGACTTGGAAGTTCTTGCTGGGGCATGAAGATGAATGATGATGGGTTGGAAGTTAACTGGCCGTCTGGGCAAGTGGCAAACAGGAAAAGTGGAGAGACGTGGGGTTGGGTGCCCTGGCCTGTGTCCCCGCGTCTCTGCCATGAGCCAGCAGCAGCGAGAAGGGCCTTCTCCCCTCGAGTTCCAGCCCGGGGTCTCTCGGGACCAAGAGAAGCTGTGCAGTGACACTTGAAAGGCCTCGTTCCACAGGAGCTATTTGCACTGAAGTGGCCGCTTTTTATGATCTGAAGCCGCCGGTGTTTTTACAGGATGTATTTGTCATGATGCTGCGATTCCAGAGTGGAGGACCTGCTTCCACTGTGAACAGGCCCCCGGGAGGAGAACTGGCCTCTCAAAGCAAAAACTGCCAGCCCCAGGCTCAGGGGCCCGGTCCTCCCTGCCCTGTGGGGCAGGGCCAACGTGCAAGTTCACCCAGAGCCCATCACCACCCTGACAGCACCAGGGCCTCCCCAGGAGACCCAGGCCCCGAGGACATAGACCACGCAGACGGGGAGGGAGCTAAGGCCATGTTCACTTTGGCGTCAGTGCCTCAGTCCAGCACACGGGCCGCTGGTGCATCTGACGTATATTCTGGGCCCCCAAACGAGGCCAAGTGCTCGTCACAGAGGGGAAAGCTCATGACAGTAATGCAGCGTAAATGCTGACTAACCCCAAGGGACAAACAGAACAATTTTTACAAGAGCAGAAACCAACACTTTGTTCATTTCTTAAAGGGTCATCAGGTATGAAAAGCAGGATTCCCCCGAAGCTGCAGAGCATGCCAATCTCCTCTCCCAAACCCCGAGGAGACTGGGTGCAGCCGTCTGATGCCCCTCCATCCTGGTCACACGCTGGGCCTCTGCCCTCCTGGCTGGGGCTGGACTGGGGCGTCCCCCTCGGCCTGTTCTCTGAACATCGGTTTCATTTCCTTTGGGGCAGGCAACTGGAGGCTGTGTCTCTCTGATGCAGACTTCACTGGCAGCTGACAGTACCTTCTGCCAGGACACCCACTGTCCCCAAGGCTCAATCGCGCCTTCCAGGCATGGCCACAGTGCAGGACACAGCCAACCTACACTGCTGTCCCCACCCCACCTGACCTGCCCTGTCTCTCCTCGCTCCACTGTGTGGTACTTTCAAACCAAACCATCCTTCAGAAAAGGATCGTTCTGCTACAAGTGGTGCCTTTCTAGTCGCAGGAAGAATAATGAAGTTATTGCTTAAAAAGACTTTTCTATTTCCTTCAATGAGAAAATTCATTTAAGAAGTTTTACTCTTAACAGATGTCAGTACTAATACATCTTTTTTTCCTCCCTAAATCGTTAGGTCCCACGCGTGGATGTGGGTCTTTCAGCTTTTTTTTTTTTTTTTTTAAATTTATTACCCAGGGATTCCCTGGTGGCGCAGTGGTTGAGAGTCCGCCTGCTGATGCAGGGGACACGGGTTCGTGCCCCGGTCCGGGAAGATCCCACATGCCGCGGAGCGGCTGGGCCCGTGAGCTATGGCCGCTGAGCCTGCGCGTCCGGGGCCTGTGCTCCGCAACGGGAGAGGCCACAGCAGTGAGAGGCCCGCGTACCGCAAAAAAAAAAAAAAAAAAAAAATTTATTACCCATTTACTTATTTTTGGCTGTGCCGGTTCTTCGTTGTGGTATGCGGGATCTTTAGTTGCAGCATGCGGACTCTTAGTTGCGGCATGCAAGCAGGATCTAGTTCCCCAACCGGGGATCGAACCCGGGCCTCCCGCACTGGGAACACAGAGTCTTACCCACTGGACCACGAGGGAAGTCCCCCTTTCAGCTCATCTTGATCTAAAAGCGAATTGTTCTCTTTGTGGAGAAATTATCTTGAAAAGTTGCATTAACTTTTTTTTTTTTTGCGGTACACGGCTCTCTCCCTGTTGTGGCCTCTCCCGTTGCAGAGCACAGGCTCCGGACGCGCAGGCTCAGCGGCCATGGCTCACGGGCCCAGCCGCTCCACGGCATGTGGGATCTTCCCGGACCGGGGCACGAACCCGTGTCCCCTGCATCGGCAGGCGACTTCTCAACCACTGCGCCACCAGGGAAGCCCCGAGTTGCATTAATTTTTGCAATCTCTAAAACCATTTCCTGCTGTGTCACCTAAGTCTCAGATAACTAACTGCCTCTAAGACAGATGTAAACATTAAAAATTAAAGACCCCTTAATTCGAAAGACATTAAGGTGAAGAACAGTTGTTCTTTGACTCCCTGGATGTCACACAGACTCTCCTAGAAGGCCTGCAGGTCACGTGAATGCAGAACACAGGGGGCCCCGATTGCAGCGCCCTCGTCCGCAAGAGGGAGAGGCTGGGAGAGACCCCGTCCGCCGTCCCCCTCAGGCCCCAACCGTCCAAGATTCCAAGGTGGAGGTTCTGCTTCCTGTCACAGCAGCCTGGGCTGGGGGGACCTCGGGGACATACCTTGCCAGTTTTCCCAGCTGTCATACTGTTCTGCATCTTCATGGCTTCAATCACACAAATTTCCTGACCTTCTGCTACCTGGAAAATGAACAAAAAGTGGACAGAAGTTTTAAGAGCATTTGAATTTTGCAAGAATGTTCAAGAGTGAGGCCATTAAGAGAATCTTTTTGTCAAATGCTCTGAAATATAATCCAAACAGCAGCAATAGCCTCTAATACTTCGTATTCCAAGTACATCTTCGGGGACCGCAGAGAAAGGCCATTCCTTCTATCATCAAGTCCTTGTTAGAAAAACATCCCTGATATTGGAGGCTTTGGGTGCTGCTTGTGGGGCCTCTCCTGGGAATCTCTGAATCTGCCTCTGCCACAGAGCTGTGGCAGAAATGGAATGCCTTCCACTTACGTGAAATGTCCAGGGTTAGCACGTCTCTACGGACAGAAAGATCTGTGGCTTCCAGGGGCGGAGGGGAAGGGGGAGTGCTTGCGGGTGGGTGCAGAGGTTCTGCGGGGGTGATGAAGTGCTCTAGGATTGACTGTGGCAATGGTTGCACAATTCTGTGAACAGACAAAAACCACTGAAGTGCACGCGTTAAAGGGGTGATTGTATTGTATTGTGAAGTTTTATCTCAGTAAAGCTGTTAGCAAAAAATGGAGTTTCTGTCCGTAGCCCTGGGGGGCCGGGAACAACATCCAAGCACCCGGGCCATGGGGACTGCTCTCCCAGCCTTTGCATGGCATGCCAAGGACTGACAACCGGGTGGCTCCCAGAAAGCGCCTTCAGGTAGTGATTTCTGGAGCTCCACCCATTCCTTGCAAGGAGGCCGGTAGCTCCCAGGGGCACTGGCTCAAGCTTCGTGCTCAGCTGTTTGCCTTCTTGGGTGAGGGAAATCCAGGCACAGCTGGGTATAAATCCCCTGGGGTTAAACCTGGGACTCCCACCCAGGAGTCAGCTGTGACTAAAGGCCCTTGTATCTATTCTCCTTTCTCTGCCCTTGATGGGTAAGCACCAAGGAACTGGGCTTGCATTTTTCTCCCATCTTTGTGAAAAGGGCCTTGAAGTCTTTGAAATGGGCGAGCTGAATTTCCTGGGGCACCGGCTGTGTGGGGTGCTGGTAGGCATCCTGGCGTGGGGCTCCTGGACCCTTGTGCTCATCCAGCGTTGCAGAAGTGCCTGGAGAATGTTCTTTCCTGAAATCCCCAGATGATCTCCAAGCCCCCCTCCCGGCCCCCCGTGGGGCACAAGCTGTCTCGCTGGCATCGGGACCGCCTGAGCCCTATGCGTTCCTCTCCTCTGCTGATCAGGTGGTGGGCTGCTTTTTCCTGGCACAGAAATATAGGAAGAGAGGGGATGCCAAAGCTTTGGTGCTGGCACGGAGGCGACACTGCGCTGGAGAGCTGGGCACACACGCCGTGCTCACGGCCCTTTGTGACTCACCGTCGTCACCTGGCACCTGCATTCCAGAGAGCGGAGAACTAACTTGCTAGGGTTGCTCTTCAACACGCAGAGGGAGAGCAGTGAGGGAGGCTCCAGGGCAACGCGGGTCCCAGTTGGGGTGTCAGAACAGCCAGCCCTCAAGGCGTCATTTCCGAGCCTTTTTCTCCCTTTTTCAAAGGCAGGCAGGCAGGGACCAGACAAGATGGGAGGAGGGCACGTCCCCAGAAGTAGCGCCTGCTGAGTAACTCCACACACAAAATGCTGGCGGGCCCGGGACACGGCTCTCAGGCAGAGGCTGAGGGTCCAGAGCTGGCCTCACGCAGCAGCATCCCCTCTCAGAGACGGGGCATCCTGGCATCAGGGCCCGTGGCTTTCTGGGAAATGGATCTGATATTCAGCCACGGAAATTCCATCCAACAATCACTGATCGGCTCTGGGAACTCCTTCCTCCCCGATGGACCAGTGCCTGCAGTGGGCGGCTGCGTGCATTCGCCTCGCCCCCTCCCCCAGCCGGGCTTCCTGTGCTGGTGTCTGAGCGCCCAGGGCCCGTCTGACCAGGACCAGCCCCAGCCCCACGGGCTTCTCTCGGGCGGGCGTGAGCTTGCTCTCCTGCAGCTGCTCGGCCCACTGCTCAGCGCCGCTGGCCAGAATGCTCTGTGGGATTAAGTGAATTCGCAGTTAACGCGACTATGAAAAAGAAACAAATGAAGCTGGGAGATTTCCAGTGGTCACTAAGGGGGCGGAGACCAAACTGACAATGATGTCCATAAGAAACTCGCAGAAGGATGGCCGGGCCCCGGGCCACAGCCCCACTCCAGGCTCGAGCTGGCCAGGCTGGAGGTGAGTGAGAGCAGGGCCCGAGAGCCTGGGAGCAGTGGGAGATGGACGTGAAGTTTCTGGGGCTCCACTGTCGCTGTCCACTGACCGCCTTTCCTGGCAGCTCTGCGTGCTTGTGGCGAGGGTGATCTGCAAAGAGGTGACTTGCAGGCAACTGCGAGTGGTCGGTCCCCAATCATCCATCAAAAAAACAAAACCTCTGATTTAGCCGGAGACAATCCGGGAGACGTGGGCAAGTCTCCCAGGTAAAACACCCCCTTCTCTCAGATGGTGTCACTCTGGCAATGTGATTAAAAGGGCTTCAGAGAAGGTGCCTGCGGATTGGAAGTGCCAATCTGCTGCCAGACGGGCAGCGCCGGCTGCCCTGAATCTGGAACCATCCTCACGGCTCTGTCGTCCTTTTCTTTCCTGTTTCCTCTCCCTAGTTTCTTTCCCTGTTTCTGCTGGTCTCATATTATTTGGTGGAAATTTAAGTAATTCATTTTTCTCTTTCTCCGTTCACTCACAGCAATCTGCTTTGTGGTTTGTTTTTGCTCATTCGTTCCTAAAAGAGAAAGAACTCTTGGAAGTTGATCCTTGATGTTCCACCAAATAGTGAGACACATTTCCGTCAGCAGAAACATGTTATACGTGCACGCACGCAAACACATATACACACGTGAACTTGACCTAAATTCAAGCTATTTCATCCCTCAAAAACCCAAGTCAGGGAAGCAAATACAGTACAAACTGTACGTCAAAGAACACAGACGGGGCTGTAACTGGGGGCTGCTCCACCAACCTGCTGGGCCGCAGTTCCAACAATAACCCAGACAAAATGACACAGGCCTCTCACCTCAACAATCTGGAAGCCAACTTGTCCAGAAGTGCCTACACCCTCCCCTGCCCTCCCCGAGCTCCGGAAGGCACTGGAAACACCGCCTGGATTCCCCCGTGTGCTCAGAAAGTGGGGACATTAACTGGGTGAGCAGAGAGGGCGCCTCCACGGCCAAGTCTCCCTCGGACAGCACGCACGCGGGATGCAGCCACTGCAGGGTTTGTGGGCGCACACTTCCCCAACACTCTGGTGAATCACTGCCTAACGACTTAATGATTGTGACAGGATGTCTCCAACATCGGGCTTACAGAATGGTCACAAGCCTCGCAAGTCTCTTTGATAAACCTACTCAGCCTGATGTACTTCTCCGCTCCCTGTCTAATTGGTGTAAAGTTTGGAGGTCTGAATCCTGTATCTTTCATCCGGCTTATTGCGTCCTCTCCTTTGACATGGGGTCAAGGTTCACATTCGCATCTGATTATCAGAGCGCACTCATTAAGCGGGAGCCTGCCTTGCCCCAAAATGAGTAAGCTGGGGAGAAACCTCAGCCCATTTACTCAGCAGATTTTAGCATGCTTGGGAGGCCTGAATGTCACCCGGCACAGCTCTGTGCTGCAGAGTTTCAGACATCTCCAGCTGATGATTAATTGTGAGTGATGGGAAATAAAATCCAGTAAAGCCAGCTGCTTGCCACGGTCGGCAAAATGGCTCTGATGGATACAGGCTGCCAATTTTCCAGTTTTACTGGCAAGTCTTCCAAGTGTAATTAAGGGAAGTTATAAATGATATGGAAATCTATCAAGTTCCATTTATTTTCAGAGGACTCTTTCCCCAGAGACTTTTATCTTCAAGCTTATAGTCTGCTTTGTTGTGCTAATGATTTAAACCGCTTCTTATTTCTGATTAAAGCCCCCAATATCCTCTACCAAGTTTGCTTTACTCCTTCCCCAGAGATTAAAAGACACAGAACCTTCTCCAGCACATGTCCCTCTGGGACAACATGCTAAGGCTGGGACACATTTGGCAACTTGTATAGTTCAAACTGCAAATGCATGAAGAAAGCCCCAAGAAGGTGCACGAAGAGAAAGAGAAGAGAAGGGGGGAGAAAGATCTCCACCAAACATAAAAGGAAGTCCCCAAAGTACAGACTTGAAAGCTGTGCTCAGGACCAGATATTCATCAGAAGGTAGTGTAGCTCACTAATGTTATTTGATTTGGAATAAAAGCATGAAAATGATGGCAAAGGCCTAAAATTGGAGATGTAAAGGATGACTGCACAGTATTCCATTTCTCAATTTCATCCTTCAGAGCCACAAAATGGGGGTGATACAGTGACGGGATGAGATTTACAGTAACAGCTGTGGTCTTCCCACACAAGGGAGGCCCTTCTAATGGGCTAAGGTCTGTTTTGAACAGACGGGGAGGAACAAAACAAGGTTCCCTATTAAGAGTGTGCAGTCATATTTCTGATAAAGAAAATGATTATGGGAGTCAGATTTCCTCCAAGACAGTCCCTAACCCTCTTTTGTCGTCCACAACCAGGGCTGTTTTAAAGGTATTATCCTTTAGATATAGGAAAGAGGCCATAAACGGCGTGGAGGGTTTTTCCCCCGTAAGTCTACTCTCTAGCAACTGTAAAGGATGCATAGGAAACTGTGCCAGTGGCATATGGCTTTCTACTGTGCTAAACATTCATACAAAAGACAGGTTCATCAGTCATTGGAGTATCTGGATAAAAAATTAGCTCCTGATGGATGGTATTTTGAGCTTACCTGCTGCTAGTACATTACCAGAGAAACACAGGTTTTGAAACCCACATGACATTAGAAACTGCAGACCATGAAATACGACACGTGCAGGAGCACATAATGTACGCCAGATTATACAAAATAATAAATAAGCTATTTAAACCCTCTGCCTAAAATTGGGCCCACTGCAAGGAACCCTGGGTCACTTCTACACAGGCCAATTAATGCACAGCATCTGCTGTATAGAAGCCGGGCATGAAGCACTTCCGAATGATTTCAGCAATTAAAAGAGAACTGTTTCCTGCCTGTTCAGACAGCAACTGTTTCAATGCAAGAGTGAGCACCAAATCACTGTGTGCAGCTGAAAAATTAAGTCCCCTTTTTTGGGGAAGAGGGGTGGGTGGGAGGAAGAATTTTTATGGAAAAAGGAGCCTCCTTTTGTTGTCCTATATTCTGTGTTTTCTGCCAGATTAGACAGAAGGCTTGGAGGGCGCAGCGGCCCGCCGCAGTCTCCCCTTCTGCTGCACCCGCCACCCGAAAGCAGGGATCAATATCAACCCTGCTGCCGACTCCACAAAAGTGAAAATCCTTCAATTACGTTTTTTTAAGGCTGTGCTACTTAGAATACAGGTGCCTGAATGCAATACATTTTAAGGCCCTTAGATCTGAAGAAAGACGCAGTTAACAGCCACAAGGAAAAGGCATCTCAGATTTGGTTAAAAGGCACTGCGAGGGGCTTCCCTGGTGGCACAGTGGTTGAGAGTCCGCCTGCCGATGCAGGGGACACGGGTTCGTGCCCCGGTCCGGGAAGATCCCACATGCCGCGGAGTGGCTGGGCCCGTGAGCCATGGCCGCTGAGCCTGCACGTCCGGAGCCTGTGCTCTGCAACGGGAGAGGCCACAACAGTGAGAGGCCCGCGTACAGCAAAAAAAAAAAAAAAAAAAAGGCACTGTGAGGATCTGAGTATAATAACTTCCTCTTTCTGAGCCGGTAAGATAGGCTGGTTAATATCCCCTGATATTTCCTGAAGAAGAAACATACGTTCCCATCCCAAGATCTTCGCGTAAAGAGGGTGGGAGAAGAGACCCCGGGGAACAGGGCAGTATGTAAGCAGTGTTGGAAGGAACCATCATTGAATTACAAAGAAAAGAGAGGGCAGGTGACAGAAACGCTGCCAAGCCCCTTATCTGCGGTGTAAGGCCTCCCTGAACGGGTCTGATCACCAGCGACTCACTTGGGAGGGTGCTGCTGGGGCTTCCTCCCTGGATGTGCCTGGGCGTCAGAGCAGGAGCCCAGAGGCTGGGGACAGAACACAGAGAGGCGGCCAGTATACAACGAGCCCAGTTTTCCCGAAAATTCCTTAAAATGAAGAAAATTACTACTCCCTACCACCCTCTAAGTTAGCTCAAAACTGGAGCCAGAACCTCTAAGGTACAAAGAGAACCAGTTCAAGTTGATGTCATTTATAGTACTTTTAACAAATCAGTCTGGATCCTCCACCTCTGTGAAGTAGGCTGCTTTAAAGGACTCAGTGAAATAATGATTTTTTTTTAATTTGTTAATTTTTTTTTTTTTTTTTTTAGCAAAAAGGTGAGAGGAGATATTTTGAATCTTGTTAAGGTTGGGGACTATCATCTTCAACAGTGTTTAAAACAAAGATAACATACCCTCTAATTCCAAGTAGATCCTCCCTTGAAAAACAAAATCAAATGCCAAACTTGTAGAAGACTTGTCTACAATATTTACTGATTGATCTACAAAAATATTTTATCTTATATTGATAATTATCATTAAGTTAAACTGTAAAAATTCCCAAACTGTTACCACCAACAAAAATTAATCATAACATTCAAAAATAAATGTCATCTGGAAAAGATAAAAAGGCCAAATTCAGGATAGCCATTACCTCTGAAGAGAGCAGGACAGGATTTCTCCTGGGGAGAGGCCACGGGGCAAGTTCACCGTATAAGCAATGTTTTATTGTGAAATAAAATCTGAAGCAAATATGGTAAACATGAGCAGAGAGCATATGAGTACTTGTATTATTCTCTACAACTTTCTGTATGTTTGTAATTTTCATAACTTAAAGTTTAAAAATGTTACATAATGAATGCATGAAGCTATATACCTGCTTTCGAATACAATCTGAGGTATATAGGTGAAAAACTGGCAACTTGTCAAGTAAACCATTTGAATAACCACTGCTATAAAATATGGAAATTTAATCACTGCAATTACTTCACAAGTGTAAATCAAGGCATCCAGAAACTGGAAAATCTATCAAACAGACGAGCCAGGACCTCTGCCAGGGAAAGATGCAGCTACCGATACTGGGCCGCGTGAAGCCCACGGGTCACTGCCAGACAAGCACGTCAGGAAGCTCCCACCCGGCCCTTCCCATGGGGAAGACGTAAGGCCAAGGGAGGCTTCAAATCCTGCTTCTTCCAGAAATGAAAAGGAAGGTCTCATGCCAAGTTTATTCTCAATTTCCCCTACATCAGCTGTAAGCTCAGTTACAGATGGTTTAGGGACAAAGGGCAGGTGTGAATATCGTTCTCTGAAACAGGGCACCTGTGTCTCCAAAGCGGTGGTGTCCCCCTGCCTGGAGGCCTCTCCCCAAAGGAGCACATGCACGGAGGAATATCAATCAGGGCGCAATCTGGGTGGTTCTCCCAGAAATCATTACACAGTTTCTGTTCTCCTTGGTGCACTTTTATAGTATATACCACTTTTGCCTAAGACATTGTTCATGAGAACAGCAATCTCAAACAGCTAATTAATTACCCTTCTGCTGCTAAAGGTCAATTCCATCATCAAGCGGATCTTCCTCATCTTAGCCCTGCACAAATACTCCAAATTCTGTCTTACTAATATCAAACAGACTAAGAGGTAAGGAAAAGCAGCAACAGGTACTTAATATCCATCTGTTATTTTACCTGGTCCTACAAACTAATAACTCACAATATAATAATTAAGAAAGAAGGAAATGTAAGCGGGTATTCAGCCTGCTTCTGGTTCATGTCTCACTTAATCTGTGATGTTATTAAATAAGATGAATATTTCTGATGCAAAGCTGAGATGACTGCAGAATCTAAACGTAACTAGAAACCATCTTAATTAAAAGCAATATTAAAATATCCCCACGGGTTGCCTCATTTTTATTTTTTGTTTTGTTTCTGATATCAAAGTCAAAACGAAAATTGTGCCACAAACTCGGCAGCTGTAAGTCTAATGCTGGGGAAAAAATGTATTCAGCATTATTCTGAAAGAATATATATTTTTAATATTTTTGTTCAAGGAATCATAAAGATAGAAGTTTAAAAACTTAATACAAGTTATTTTTTAAATGCTAACTTTGATTATAGAAGTGCCCCTGGTTTATATTATTAAATGTACAGAAAAATAGGTATTTTTCAAACTGAAATGAAAATCAGTTATTGTAAACATATTTTCAGAAGGCAGACAAAAAAGGCACGTAGGAAAGGCATATAAAAGCCATTCTTGGCAACTGTTTCCTCAATTACATGTGTGATTCTAGATGTTCTCAATCCACTCCAACGTCATTTCTTTCTGGTTTGCGTGCTTGTATGCATTTTACTGCTTATGAACTGGCATCCCCTCCCGACATACTCAAAAAGGTTATTATACAATCATTTCAGAAATGATTTTCCTACCATATTTAATGTTAAATAGCAGGCAACGGACACTGAAAAAGTACTAGCGACGTTTGCTGCGTGAACTTGAAACAAGCACTTAGAGTAAAACCCAGCTTCTGAGCTGAGAGGGAGGGGGACCTCTCCCCACAAAGCTCTCTGAGCACACTGACCGCTTCCAAATGGCCACCTCGGATGATTTCGTCCTGAGCTGCTTAAGCTCTGTTAACGCCGTTTACTTCGCAGAGCAGATCTGTCCTTTATTGTCTATGACACTTTTGTGGAGCAGGTTATTGCCAGGCTCACCATTGTAAGATTTGTCAAGCTTTACTTATGCTAAATATAAAAATTACAGACAACTGGGATTTAAGCTATAAAAAATAACATTACAAAGAAAAACAGAATACTTGTAAGCCCGTAGCTGTGTTTTTGGTCCTTGTTTTCCTTGAAAATACACAGAGATGACCGATTCCGTTATCTTCCTACTGATAAGAGTGGAACCTGGCTCAGCTAGTGTTATTGCTAAGGACAAGACAACACGCCCTACAGTGTTAAAATAATCTTCAACCGCAAAACTTAAAAGCTACAAGTGTTATTTTCTTATAAAGGCCTCAAGTATGTGCCGTGCCTTAGGTCCAAGGAAATTTTCGACTGTTTTAATTACACAAGGCAGATTTAACTCTAGAAGTTGTTATAAGAGTCGACGATCAAACATCCCACCCCCTGCTTTTGGTTTAGCTATTAGCAGTTTGGGACACTTTTCACAAATAATAACTCAAGGGAAAATACTGTCTTATCAAAACACAATGGTACAGAATATGGAAGGAAGTTCTGCCAGGACCAAAAGTGGCACTGGAAGCTAGAGAGAGGAATGAAAGCAGGCCTTCCGTGACCAGCCCAGGCACATGCGTGTGCAGAGCATTTATTTACAAGTAAGGGGACCCGGAGACCAGGAGGCAGTTCAGCAACCCACCCCCCAACCCCCCACGGTGTGCTCTGACTTTAGAGAAATACATAAAATAGAGGCCCCAGTTCCTTCTCAAACCAAACCAGTCTTGAATACCCACGTTTAATTATCAGTGGTGGTTTCCAGTATCTGAGCTCCCCCCCACGAACCGAGACTAACACCACACTGCTCCATTCCACCAAAAGCCCTGCCTTTCCCACGTTAACTTCTTAAGCAGGAAATGGAAAGTACGAAAGCTAAGCCCTTCTGGTATCTGGAGCAGCTGCTGGCAACAAGGAGGCTGCAGGCCCCCTGCTCTCTGGGGAGGGGAGCTGACAGCCTGAACTGCCCCCCCAGCAGGCTCCCAGCAGGGGCTGCCACCCCTTCCTCCTCCCTCCTCTCAGGTTCTGTCTGACTCAGGTGTTAGAAAAGTGAGGATTTCAGTGAAATGTGTATTTTTCTTTTTCCAAGCACAAATGTGATTTTATAATTAAAGCCACACAGTTAGGCCTGACAAGCTCAGGATGGCTGCACACAGCCTCTGTGGCTTCCAGAATAAGCTTAAGGAGGAAAATGGAAACAACAACAAGAACCCCTCCCGCTGTTTACCAACCTACACTTCTAGTCACCAGGAGACTGTCCTGACTGCTCTGGTAATGTAGTGAGTGTAGACACTCTTAACGTCAAGGCCAAGGGGCTGTCTTCTCAGGGCCCTAATCCTTCAGAACCAACAGATACAAGACAAACCCCTCCCCGACACTCAACACAGAATCTTCATTAAGCATCGCCTCTCCCAAATCCTTAACACTAGCGTGTTAATGAGTGTTTTCTTCCAGCAATGTCAATGCTTTCAAAGTAAGCCTAACAATTCACAGCTCCTGAACCTCTTTTATGCTCTTCTAGAAAAGCTGGTAGTTGTTCCATTTCTATATCATCAGGTAAAGCAACTGTTGAGTCAGTTTTCCAACTTTACATATCAGTTTCAGGGCTAATCATTTAAACAGCTGAAACTGATCATTTTTTCTTAATGTTCATCTACTGTAAGTACTTTTCTAGAAGCTAATGCCAACCAACTACATGAGTTTTCCTCAACGTTATTTTACTTACGTTAATAAAGAAATACAGAGGCAGTTTTAATGTAATCTTTATAGGAAAATATATAAACTCCTGTGACATAATTGAAATACAAAATGGAATCACCGTATCATCCATTAAAGACCGTCATGTTTGGATGTTATCTTCCGGCACATAAACAAAAATGTGGGGACTTAAGCGCTCCCTAGAAACCTTCTGGTTGCATCTTTGTCTTCTATTTACTTTTGCTGCTGATCAATAGATTTCTATCTATGTGCTGCTACAGTGAATGTATCCTTTTGTCCATAGCATGCTACCTTGAGACTGAACATGTGAGGAAATATTAACATAGCTTTGATTTGTGCGTTGATGTCACAAGGTCAAGATGAAAAAATTCAAACTGTGATCCTAAATTTTATTTCGGAAGTGCTCTGGTACTATACAGATTACGGAATTAACTTTCCTTAGTACCCTTCCTATTTATTCCAGAATATGTGCAAAAAATTCCCCCATCGGGGGATCATTTCTTGGCATGACTTCTCTAAGGATGCTTAAACCACAGAGAGCTAAAGAGTAAACAGAAATTTTAAATGAAACGCTTCCTGAAACACTAAATTTGCCAAAAAAACAATGAATCTGGCCTTATTTCTGTTCCAGTCCCCGGTCATTTGGGAGGAGAGGCACTCAGAGATATTGTTACTAATTCAGATGTGAAACTGTTGGACAAAGAATGCACAAAAGCTCCTCTGCTGTTTTGTGGGGTCGTATGACTCAAGAACGAGATCCTGCTTCAGCCTGCAACAGCCCCGAGACACACACACAGACACACACGGAAGTACGGTCCTTACCAGGTCCCCAGGCTTGACAGAGACGGCCACCACCATGCCAGGCATTGGGGAGCGCAGAATACTGCTTGTGTCCTCAGCCGCTTTTTCCAGCATAAATTTGTTCAATTCTGCGGCAAGTTTGGTTAGGATATGCACCTTGTACTTAAAGGGAAAAGAAAGTGAGATTAAATGATGAACTTTTCCTCAAATGTAGCATTCATTCAAAATCAGTTTTTAGCTTTTAAATTACACCATCTCTCAAGTCAAGTGGTTTTTCATAATTGTACACAAAAGCAAAATATATTAGTTTGTTCCTGCCATATGTTGTGAGCCGGTTGTTTAAGAAATTTCTTGGAAGTAGAACTACTCTGGTAATTAATTAATGATAAATAGTAATCACCCTGTATCTTTTAAAAAAAAACACCTCAAAACTTTATAAAGAAAACAGTGAGAATTTCTTTGTATTCCCTTCACCACTTACAAACTTATCCCAATCGACACAAATTCCACAGCTGGGCCAGCCCACGGGAGAAAGGGGTGCTGCCATAAGACACCGGTAGGTGGCAGCAGACAGCCGTGTCAAACTGCCTGCTCCCCCCAAGACAGTGGCTGGACTTATGTATCAGTAAGTTAAGACAAAGGGTTTTTGGTGTTCATTTTGGGCAAAATAATATTTAAAAACACACATTTTTTCCAGGGGCATAAAATGTTATGTTCACGATCGAAAAAGTTAGCTTTTCTTTTTAGGCACAACACTGCGTGCTCTTTCCAATGTAACAAGATGGTTATAGTTGATAGAGATGAAATATAATGTGAATATCCTCTGCACTAAGAGGCAATAATTCTAGATTTTAAAACCACTGACAGAAACACGATCTGCAGGGCTTCCCTGGTGGCACAGTGGTTAAGAATCCGCCTACCAACGCAGGGGACACGGGTTCGAGCCCTGGTCTGGGAAGATCCCACATGCCGCGGAGCAACTAGGCCCATGCGCCACAACTACTGAGCCTGCGCTCTAGAGCCCGCGAGCCACAACTACTGAGCCCACGCACCACAACTAGTGAAGCCCGCACGACTAGAGCCCCTGCTCCGCAACAAAGAGAAGCCACCGCAATGGGAAGCCCCCGCTCGCCGCGACTAGAGAAAGCCCGCACACAGCAAAGACCCAACGCAGGCAAAAATAAATTAATTTAAAAAATACAAATAAATTAAAGAAAAAAAAAAAAGATCTGCACAGCCCAGTACTTTAATGGCACATTTTGTAGGTGGCTCTCAAATAATGAGGGGTACGTTAAAGGCAGTTCAGTCAAACAGAACATTTCTAATAAAGGGAATTTCTGCCTGGCGGGAAAAATCCTAGATCTCTGTGAATAAACACATGAGCCACAGTTTGCTCTGTTCAAACAGAAATAAAATAACATGGCTGGAGGAAGTGTTACTTGGTGAAGTTGGAACCACCACCTGAAGATTTTCAAATTTCTACCAAAGTGCATTTCCCTGGGGGAAGACAGATGCAGTATCCAGGCAGCTCCATTTTGTTCGGAAAAAGCTGCTGTAACTCAAAGCCTCCTGTGGGCATCGTGATGGCAGGGAGGCACAAGCAAAATGGAATCACCCTTAACTCTGTCCAGGGGCGATGAAATCTCTTAAGTGTGCTCTCTACGGGGCCTGGTTTCAAAAGGCGAGGCGGGAGGGTCCACAGAAGAGCTTCGATGGTCTCAGTTCCAAGCAGGTTTGCGACACTGTGACAGGTTGAATAATAACATCTTTTGCATGTTTCTTTACTCCTGAGTGTGTTTTGCAATCAAGACGTACAAGTAAGTGTCTGCCAGTTTCGGAAGGATATGATCCTTAAGTGAAATTACAGTGCAAATAAAAGCTTTTTGCTCCTATTAAGATTCATCTGAGTCATAAGTGGTGAGGGAAAAAAGCAAGGAGAGTGCATTCTGCTGTCAGTCTAATAAACATTCTAGGCAGAGGGGCTATTTATCAACGACGAATTGTACCTCAGAGTCCTTCATTAAATCTATGGGAGGGGGGCTACAGGGAGAGGGGAGAATATAATCGTACCAAATTGCACAGTTTCAGTATCTGTGCTCTGTCTGCCTTGGAGAAGAAAATCCAACATCACTAGAAGCATCGAGGTCAACAAAAAAAAGTTACTTTCCTGGCTGGCACCACCCTGTGCAGCTCCTCCTCGTGACTGCTCAGCATTGGGCCCAGTTGGCTGGTTTTCCCCGGAGCGTACAGATCTTTTTTCTTCTTGTTTTTCGCACAATTTGACTTCAAAATGTGAACTCAGGGAAAGTATCTTTCTACACTGAGGACAATATGACTTATCACATTTCACCACCGTGGATATATACCCTTAAAAACTAATTTTAGCTATATCACAAACGAGCCTTAATAGAAATAAAATGCTAAGACTGTCCCAAGCTCCATGTCTCCCCAGAAATGACAAGATCCCGACTCAAACTGGATCCTTTTACTATTTTTATAATTTTCATATCTTTGGATTCCTTTCTCTGTAGGACTCCTGCTTTGCTTGGAAAGAGATGTAAAAGAGTCACAAAACTCAATGCCTTCAGATGCAGCCTTTGTTATTGATGAGATGTTCCTTTTCCTTTTGTATTTGTTTATTGTTCTTAAATCTGTTTGGGGGATAAGCGACTTATTGTAATCACAAGTAAAAAATAACAACGGCGTAAGTGCCTCAGGAGAGGCCCTGTTGCACATAGTTGGCTGAGACATGACCTTTCTGAATATAAAAAGCGGCGGCAGAGAGAAGGTTCTCTTTTTAAGACTACCTTTGATGTTGCCCTGACCTTCAGCGTGCCCACACAAACACGGCTTCTGGAAACAACCCCTTGGCTGGCGGTGCAGCGGGGCACGGGGCGCAGGCCAGGATGGGAGCTGAGCGGAGAGCAGCATATGGGCCCATCAGAATGAACTGCCTGGTGAGAACCGTAAAAGCTTTTCGATGCCTCAGAAAAGAAGTCATTTAAGAATGTACACTAGGGCTTTCAGAGCTTATGATCAAAACTGCTATTTATTGGTTCCTCTGAATTCTTAGGGGGCACGGGCAGAGTAGCCAACGGGGTGAGAGATTTCAGGAAAATGCCCCGTGACCTGTGCAGGCTTTGATTTTATGTTAAGTATTTGAATATTCCTCATGGGCTCCTTAGAACTTTCCTGGAGAGTTTTGATTTTCAGTTGTTGTTGTTATTGTTTTCAAGCAGAGAGACCACCAACTCGATGTTTTGGGGGTGGGAGGCCAAGATGTTAAAGGCTCGTTGACGGGACAGAGAAGCACAATCCTGGCAGAAGCCAGAGGTACTCCCTCTGCAAGGTCTGGAGAGATGTCAGCAATCAGGGTTCGAGCCTGCTTGCTGGTGGGGCCGGAAGCTGAGCTGCTCCCGGGCTCATGAGGATGGAACCTCACCCCGGGGGTGTAGGGAGGTGCTCTCCAAACCACAGTCAAATGATTAAATTCTTGAAAACACACCTCGCAATGTAAGCAGGTGCTCCCGGGCTCCAGCTCCCCGACCCACAGGGCACCAACAGGCGGGAGAGAGGCCTTACCTAATGACCTAGCTATGGTCAAATAACCCCAGGCCCGGCTTCTAAGCAAATTAATTTTGTGGTGTCTGCAATGTAAAACCATGTCTAACAAGAAAATTTCTCCCAAAAAGTTCAAAAGAAAGAGAGAAAAATCATACCAGACGTAAAAAGGATCAGGAAGAAAACTATAAGAGATGGACAATTAAAAGGAACACAATGGAACTGTTACAAAAATGAACATACAGCTCTTAACAGGGAACCTGACCACAGGGAAAAGGTGGGGGGCAGAGCCGGGCGGCTGCTGGCGGAGGAGTGGGCCAGTCCTGGTTTTGGGGGGAGAGATGGCTTTTTAACCAGACTTGGTTAACGAAAACATCCTGCCAGTGGGCATGCCCAGCCGTGCCCTGCACACACCCCACTCGGCGCCCCGGGGCAGCAAAGAGCCCTCATGGTGGACACGCTGCCCTCAGATGGTCACACGACACACCGTCCTGCTGGTGTCCGTGTTAGTTTAGCACATGCATCTCCTCATGGGGCTTAAATCCCTACTTCTCCCCAAGGCCTCCAGATCTACCAGCGGTGTAACACATCCCACGTGCTCACGTGCTTGTGAGACTCAGGGGTCTGGGGGCCCCTCCCAGAGAAGTGCGTCCAGTTTGTTTATGCATTTTTTCAGTCGTGATTTCAGAGCCTCTCCTGTCTTTCCTCGCAAAGTAGGCTCAGCTCCAGTTTTCTTCCCTACGTCATCCTCCCCACGATGAGGAGCACACAGCTGATGCACTGCTCATGCTTTTTCACATCGCCTGTGGGTCCGCTCAGCCGACACGGACTCAAGGATTAATGATGAAGCTTCACTGTCAGTTACTTTTCATCAATTACCTTAACATCCTGAAGCACTGGCCTTAGACTGTACATCGACCTTCACTAAGTAAGGTGGCAAAAACCTTTCTTCAAATACAAGGATCTCTTCTCATTCAAAGTTTTACACCTTCTGCCCCAAGGGTCTCCAACCCTTAAGCTGTGTCTTCATTTCCACCGCATGGCAGTGAGCTAACACTCAAATGCTCCTCTAAAAGTCTACTTTCCTAACTCTGAGCCAGAGGTAAACTGTCAATGTTTTTAAAGTGACAGAAATGACTAGATGCAAAAATGAGCATGCATCTTTGAAAACATCGGTGTTTCAGAAAAATAGGAAAAAAAAAAAAACCAACCCCACAAGATATAAAGCATTTAGGTGGGATTAGAACTGTAATTCAACCTTGTTTTCCTTTCCTACAGTCTTCGTGGGATACATAATTAACACTGGCAGAAGAACAAAGCGAGGGTTCCAAGCCAGGCAAAATACATTCCCCCTCTACTTCATTCAGCATCAGGCCCTACAAAACCAAACCAACAAAAATGTTCATGAAACAATACTGAAAGCACACAGAATTGAAGCTGGCGCTGTCCTGCTGGAGGTGCACCCAGGCGAAGAAGGGGGAATGAAGAGACAGCAGTTAGAGCGCCTGGCACCGCCACAGTCACCGGGCCGGCCTGTTAGCATAACGCTGTGACAGCTCCATCGGTACGGTCTCAAGGTAGCTGTCAATCAAGGATGCATCATTTAATCCAGCAGCACTCGGAGGACTTTCTCCGACAACCCACATGACAGCATATCTACAGCTCTATTTATATCAGCACCCAGTTGTGTTTACAATGCTGTTGTAATTAGAAAAGATGCAACAGGCAGCAATATTATTGAGATCTCCATTTTGCAGTACTGCCCTGTAAAGTGTGATCCTGCTTCACAGAGTCATGCTAAATGACAAAAGGCTATTTTCTTCAATCTCCCGGCTCAGACAGCACTTCATTTGCAGCTATCTATAATTAGATTAATGGTGTAGTGCAGTACAAAGCAGGCCCACTTCACATCAGATAGCATATGAATTAGGACAAACACTTATTTCAATTCCAGGCAGAGAAAGCAATGACTGGGGTATTTAGCATACCCTTTATGGTGGAATGAGATGTTAATTGTGTACCATTACCTCTAAACTGCTTGCTTGTTGTATAAATCACTGTGCTAATTGATGCAGAGATAGAAATGTAGCCACAGGCAAGAAAGCAAAGGAATGAGGGTCGAAGATGCTGGATAAAGGATTATCGAGTAAAACCATATGGAGATGAGGTTCCTTTGAAACCTCTCCTTTCTGCCCATGAACAGGATCTCTTAAAAGTACAGAAGAACTCTTGAATCAGGAAAGAAAATTTAATTTTTCGCATTTCTTTTTAAAAACACAAATTCCTTTAAAAAGTTCCTAGCTGCCAGAAATCCAAATAAGAGGCAGGTGGAATTAATCTGAATATACGCCTATAAAAATATGGAACGTGTAGTTTTCAAATAGTTGGAGCACCTTAACAGGGTTTTTGGATCATAGGTTACTAAGTAACACTTGGAAACTACCTGAAGCAGACGTTTCTGACACATCCACAGGGCAAAAACAAGTTTTTCCCAAGACTTGAGGTTGTTCTTATAGACCAAAGCAAAATACAAAACAAACCTGTGCTGGTTTAGGGGTGTGAAAATTAAACGGCACAACTCAGATGGGACTTGAAACCATGGTCTTTTAATTGAGATCACACATCTTGTCTCAGGACTTAATGAAGCTCAGGTTCTTTAAGTCTCATCGCAGAAAGAATTCAGTGAGAGACAGAGTGACAGGTAAGAAGTGGATTTATTACATTATAAAGCAACTATACTCCAATAAAGATGTTAAAGAAAAAAAAAGAGAGATGGATTTATTTAGAGAGATACACATTCCACAGACAGAATGCAGTCTGTCTCAAACGGCAAGAATGGCCTTGGGAGAAACACACTCCACAGAGTGTGGGCCATCTCAGAAGGAGAAAGGCCCCGAAATATGGGGTGGTTAGTTTTTATGGGCTGGGTAATCTCATAGGCTAATGAGTGGGAGGATTATTCAGGTAAAGGGGCGGAGATTTCCAGGAGGTGGGCCACCACCCACTTTTTGATCTTTGATGGTGGGCCTTGAAACTGCCATGGTGCTGGTGGGCGTGTGGTTTAGCATGCTAATGTATTACGATGAGCATATAATGAGGTTTAAGGATTTACTGGAAGTCCAATCTTCTGCCATCTTGGACCTAGTTGGTTCTAACCAGTTTTTGTCCTGTCCTATGTCTATGTCTCACTCTTTTAAAGGTTGTACCCTGCCCCCTTCCCTCCCATTTCAATAAGATTTTAATGATGTAGAAGCATTTACTGAGGATGTGAAGCCAACAGAAGAGAACCATTTTTATCTGCCATTGAAACAATGGCAATGCCATCACCAAAACACTCAGATCCGACTACTGCAGTTCGTGATTTCACATAGATAGGGAGGAACGAGAAAGGAGATCTTTATTCTTGTTTTTTTTTCCTAAAACTAGAAAAAAATAATAAACAAAAGCACATAGTGATTTAAAATGCTGTTCCTTCCTTGTTAAAATGTCCCATTCAGCACGCAACAGCTCTTATCAGTGTAAAATGAGCATCTCAGAAGCACAAATACAGACACCAAATGCTATACTCAAGAAGTCCAGCTGTTAAAGATCCATAGATAAACGTGCTCTTCGGAAGCTCAAGTGTTCACAATTTTTTTTTAATAGCAAAGCAACAATAAGGTGCAAATTACTGCTGTGCACTTTTTCACAAATTCAGCTGCTTAGTAATTAGCACCGTTATAACAAAACTTTATTATAGTAAATAGTTCAAATTCTCAACTTGATAGTAACAGTTAATATATCCATCTATTGCAAATGCACATTTAAGAAATACTATATACGGTTCAGCCTTGTGAAATACAAACACCACGTTAACGTGCAAGACGACAAAGCAAGGTCCCAAGAAACTAGAACGTCTCGTTCAAGTTATCACCTCTGCAACCTGGGGGGAAAAGTCCGGCAGCTCCTTGGCTGGGAGCAACAGAACACCTGTATTGCAACTGCAAAGTCCACAGTTTAAGGTCTGGGTCATAATGCTAAATAATACTTAAAAAAAAAAAAAAAAAAGCAACTCTGAAGGAACATCAAGGGCCCTTGAAATGGAAACAAATGCCAGCAAAGAGTGTGAGCTACTCTGACATACGGCCTCCCAAGCGTGCAGCAAGGTGACAGAAATGGAAACGCACTGAAGGAAAGCTCTGGAAGCAGGGTAAGGGCCCACTCCTGATCATTAATCACTTGTTTAGACCACTTAAACTAGAGTAGCCCAGCCTACAGCAAAACTCCAACACGCCCCTCACTTGTGGGTCAGCGACGCTGGTGTTAACAGGAGAAAATATATGGCTTCTGATATTGCGTCCCAGTTCCTCAGCATTTGCTCCCTTTAATCGAAAAAGGCAGTTAAACACAAAGTAAATCATTCAGTCAGGTTAGCTGTTTAAGGACATGCAATTGACACTGTCAATATGCTGCAGTGACATAATGTGTCACTTTCAACACGTCCAGCTACATTTATGAATCAATCTAGCCTCAAGGTTTCATTTTTTTAACTGCTAAGTTGGTTCTTGAACTTCAATGCGCCACAAGGAGCCTCGACGGCAGTAAGCAACAATCTCATTAAGGGCAGTGTTTGAGGGAAGAATCACAAAAATAGAGATGGGAGGTACATTCTAACAAAATAAAACAACAAAAATGCATGAAGTCCATTTCAGCAACTCACCTTTCAAAATGCTGGCTAAAAAGGGAAAGGTTTCCAGAAAAAAACTTAAGGCTAATATCAAAACTTCGATGAAATGAGTTAGTAAGTTTGTGTACATCTCCAGCTAGTTCCTAAAACACAACATCCTCTGGAGAGGGGATGTTGGTCAACAATGCAAAAATCTAACCTAATTTTTCTTATTGTGTGTTTTAATCACAAGGGTCCTTCCAATTCTAATATCCTAAGATAAGCAACTTTCCTTTTTTAACAATAGTGCTGAAAATTAAATTGAAATTAATTAAACATTAAATCCAGCACTTAATAGGATTGACTTCCTCAGTTGGGCTCCACTGAGGTTACTTTCCTTGTAATTTGAAACACTTGTGTCTTAATACAAACCCAAAAATGATGGAAAAGAAGAAAAGCTACTGTACGGGGAGCCAGCCCCACTCCCGGTCTGCAGGGAAGGGGAGCTTGGAAAGCAAGTCATCAGCGCGTTCCTGAAGGAGTCTGTTAATGGGACAACTTCCCTGGAGCTGGGCGCCGTGGGACGCTGTGTGCACGTGTGCCCTGATAAAGGCGCCCAGCCTCTGCTTCGCCCAGGTGCCCACAAGCTGTCTAACATATGCCACAAAGGTAATTTGCTGGGATAAGTGGCACTTTCCCATCCACAAAGGCAAGTCCATTGACAGTACACTGTACAGAACTCACAAAATAGAACATGTGTGTTCTGTTTGATCAGGAGCCTCCGTGACACGTTAGGACTATAATGAGTCATTTCTTTCTATTCTACACAAGAAAAATACTATAGATCTTTGAAAGCCTTGTACCCAAATAGTACCAGCTAACATCTGTTAACATTACAGGCTGTTTCTATTCTGCACCCTGAATTGCTTTATGTAATTACGAGTTTATAAGGTATTTGGTAAACCAGTTAAAGAAGGTGCCTTTTTAAAGCACTGTATAATTTGGGGTACAACGAAACATTCTCTTGAAAATCTATAATTAGGGCAGCATCAGCTTACAGGAAATGTTATAAAAACACAACTATGAAAAAAAAAAAAAAACACACAACTATGGGGACTTCCCTGGTGGCGCAGTGGTTAAGAATCTGCCTGCCAATGCAGGTGACGTGGGTTCGAGCTCTGGCTGGGGAAGATCCCACATGCCGCGGAGCAACCTAGCCCGTGCGCCGAAACTACTGAGCCTGTGGCTCTAGAGCCCGTGTGCCACAACTACTGAAGCACATGTGCCTAGAGCCCATACTCCACAACAAAGAGAAGCCACTGCAATGAGAAGGCCATGCACCGCAATGAAGAGTAGCCCCCTCTTACCGCAACTAGAGAAATCCTGTGTGCATCAACGAAGACCCAACGCAGCCAAAAAAAACCCACAAAAAAACCCACAACTATGTAAATAAGCACACAGGTAGGGAAGTGTACCATTTTGCTATGTCCCCACCCCTCTTCTCTGTGAATTATTCTTTGTTCATCTCAAGTTAAAGTAATGCTGTCTACAGGGTGCAGAATAAGCAAACTTTGGGGAAAAGACTTTGGGGAGCTTGGCCTTCCCCTGCAAGTTCTTCAGTGCTGAGTCTGAGCACCAGAGGCCTGGGAAGTGGGCCAATGCCAGGCGCTCTTCAACAATGCTCTGACTTTACAAGGATTTTTTAAATGACAAAATATTTTTGCTATTACGCGTTCACTGAAGAAACTCAGAATCTAATACACCAAAATGCTGGCTTATATGGGTCAGAAATGCAGAAAGTAAAACATGTAAAGATAAAGCAAACAACGCTCCAGATGACAGTGCGACCATGTAGTAAACTGCTGACCGAGAAGATCAGAGCAGAAAACAACTACAGAGAATCACAGCACATGCCTCCCCCAACAGGCCCCTTCTGAGCTGAAAGCAATTAGCTCTCTATCCTCCCCTTCCTGTCTAAAAGTTGGACATAAATGTCCTTTGTAAAGGTGTCTCCCTCGCCCACACCAGGAGAGCCACCACTCCAAAGACAACTCTTATCACCTGAGAGGACTCTTCTCTGCATAATAAACCTGACTAAACAGCCTTTTTAAAATCACACATTTCCTAGTTATCTTCTCACAACTTACGCTACCCCAGAAGCCCCAAACCCCTTTGTCTAACCTCTTCTCCACACTGTATTGCCCTTTGTTGAGATGGTATACAGACCCAAATTCTCACTGCCTCAAGCGACATTTCTTTATGAACTCCCATGTATACGTAATATAATCTACTTTCCCCCTCTTGTTAATCTGCCTTGTTAGTTTAATTTACAAGGCTCTAGGCACTGAATGAAAGAAGACAGAAGAGGAAGTTTTCCTTCCCTACAGAGCCCAGCAACCACTGGTCCAAACTACTGGGAATGATCTCTGTCAGAGGGTCTCTACTGCTTCGCAATTTTACAGCTTAGAATTCTGACATAACCAGGGCTACTAAATGGACTTCTGACATGCTACACATTGTGCACTACAAAGAACATACAACACTGAAGGTAGGTGAGACCTGAAAAGCCATGTGCCAGTCGAGGGAACAGGAGGTATGGCTGTCGCACTGGAAATGGCAAAAGTGAAAAACACAAGTCTTTGAAGCCAAATGACCTGAGTCTGACATCCCCTTTTGGCCTACTGACCTAACTCCTCAGAACAAATTTCTTCATTTATAAAATCAAGATAATAATTAAATGATTAAATCAACAAAGATTTGCCAAGTAACTAGGAAATGCCTGACAGTAACTATTCACCAAATATTATTTCCCATCTCCTTCTCAAACATCTCAGATTGTCATCATGGATCAGTAACTTCTAACTGTTATAGTTCTAGCTCTGTGGTTCCACATTTGGGAACAAACATTCAATTTTGCAAACACCACATCTGACTCTAAGATCAAAGAAAGTAAGTTGGTTTTGGTATTAAGAGAGCTTCTAGATCAGGCAGTGCAGGACTCTGTGGTTATCCTTGCCTTAGAGACTTAAAGAGGTGCGTGGTGAACTAGAGAAACAGTTTGGTTCATCCACTCAAAAATATTTATCAAGCATACCTGGGCAACATGAGTATACAAAATAAACGGCGGGAAAAGTGGCTCCTGACCTCAAACACCATAATCTGGCCAGAGAGAAAAGACATTCATGAATGACACAATATAAATATAAATACAAATATAAATATAAATGAGTCTTACAAAGCATGTGATCAATATGAGGTAGGCTTTTTGATTTTAGCCCCGCTCTTAAAGAAACCCTCCCAGGTTGGGATTCAGGGAAGAACAATGATTTAACTTTTAGGATCTGGAGTCAGACACTTAAGACTTCTAACTCCCCCACCTAGGAGCCTGGAAACAGAACTTAAACTTTCTACATCTTGAATTCCTTGTTTATAAACTGCGGATCATAATAGTGCCTACGACAAAAGGTTGTGAGAAACAACCAACGGATCACTGAAGAAATCAAACAGGAAACCAAAAAGTACCTAGAGACACATGAAAATTAAAACACAATGATCTAAAACCTATGGGACACAGCAAAAAGCAGTTCTAAGAGGGAAGTTTATAGCAATACAAGCTTACCTCAGGAAATAAGAAGAATCGCAAACAACCTAACCTTACACCCAAAGGACTAGAGTAAGAAGAGCAAACAAACCCAAAGTTAGTAGGAGGAAAGAAATCATAGAGATCAGAGCAAAAATAAATGGAACTAAAAAATAACAGAAAAGATCAATAAACCTAAAAGCTGGTTCTTTGAAAAGATAAACAAAATGGATAAACCGTTAGCCAGACCCACCAAGAAAAAAGGGAGAGGGCCCCAAAATCAATAAAATCATAAATGAAGGAGAAGTTACAACCAACACCACAGAAATGCAAAGGATCGTAAGAGGATATGATGAATAACTATCAATATATGCCAATAAAATGGACAACCTAGAAGAAATGGACATATTCTTAGAAAGGGACAAGACTGAACCAGGAAGAAACAGAAAATACGAGCATACCAAGCACAAGGAATGAAACTGAATCGGTAACTTTAAAACTCTCAACAAGCAAAAGTTCAAGACCAGATGGCTTCACAGGAGAATTCTACCAAACATTTAGAGCAGAGTTAACACCTATCTTTTTCAAACTATTCCAAAAGGCTGTTATGAGGATTAAGTGAATTCTTTTATGAGGAATGCTCAAAACACAGGAAATGCCACATTAGTATTTAATGGCCATTATTACTACTGTTTTTGTTGTTGTTATTATTAATACATGTCTACAGATAGAGGGGAAATTAAGTAAAAGGGAAAAGAACCCACTTCTTTTTCATACTCTACTCTGCTCAGAATATTTCTGGCCACCAAATGTGTGGGCATTCCCCCCACCCCCACCCCCCCCACCCCCCCCACCCCCCGGCAAAGCAATTCCCCAGCTCTCTTTGAATGTCAACTGGGTGTCCCTACAATTCAATTCAATTCTGATGCTATGATTCCGCAGGTTAAGGGCTCAGTCTCACGAGCCTGCCCCCTACTTCAGACGCCAACTGCAAGTCCAGGTTGTCACCTGTGCTTCTGACAGACTGGCTATAAACTGGAGGTTCCTACAACCCTCTCCTTTGTTTCGATAATTTGTCAGAATGGCCCACCGGACTCAAAATCAGTTTACTTCCTGGATTACTGGTTTATTATAAAAAGGATACAAAGGAACAGCCAGATATGAGATGCCTAGGGCAAAGCAGGGGGAAGAGGTACAGCACGTCCATGCCTCTGCAGGTGTGTCCCCTCCAGGCACCTCCACATGTTCACCAATCCAGAAGCTCTCCAAACCCCTTCGGTTAAGAGAGTTTTTAAACGGAGGCTTCATTACACAGACACGGGTGGTGGAGTAAATCACTGGACATTAGTGATAAAGTCAACTTCCAGCCTCTCTCCCCTCCCCGAGGCTGGGGGTGAGGCTCAGAGCTCCAACTCTTCAATCCCCGGTTGGTTCCCTGCCTACCAGCCCTCCACCTCGGGGCATTAACCTAAGCTCCCGTGTGGTTGAGAGGGGCTCCTTATAAATCACAAAAGACACTCCTTTTACCTTCATCACTCATTTCACTTAGGAAATTCCAAGGGTTTTAGGAGCTCTGTGCCAGGAATGGGACAAAGACCAAACACATACTTCTTATTTATATCACAATATCTCAAAAGTCAGAATTCAGACGCCAGAATTCTTGGGCGTGTTCCCTGGGAAGACATTGGAGGCTGCTCTGGGTAGGTCTAGAATTAACGAAAACACAAGGACCTAAATCTCTCTCAAAGAGCACATATCTCACAAATACATAGCTTATTAATCCTCACGGAAATTCACTTGGAATTTCCTCTGATAAAATTGTCAGCCTAATAATTTGGCCTTCTATTCAATCCTCCTGAGTTCTCTCCTGACCAGAAACTTTACCCTACCTATGCTGATCCGACTACCAAAATCTTTCCCCAGACTTTGGGTCTGTGTTTCCAATTCCGCATGGCAGGAGAAGTCATATTTGAGGAACTTGAGATTTACTAGGAAAAGAGAACTGGGGACTCAGTGAACCTTGAAAGCTCTTATAAAATTTAAGATGTATTTTATGGACTTAACAGTTACAGGCTGGCTGTACAAGTTCTACAATATAAGAGGTGTGCAGAACAAGCTAACAATCCCCTCTCTCCTCCAGTCTCACTCCCCAGAAGTCATAGTAATAATCTGTATTGAGAAATCTACTCACATAAATCTATAAAAACATAAACATTCACATCCATGTTTATAAATGCTTTTACACTGCGTAAAATACAACAATGATGTCAGCCTATCTGAAAAGGGGGAAATCCATGATGTTTTGCCATTTGCCATCCTTGACTCACTCTGTAAACTTTTAAACACAAGGATGTTTAAGACAGAAAGAACTTTAGGTCACTTCTTTTTCTTTTCACAGGCTTAGCTCATCTGAAGCAGAGGGAAAATCCCCAACCCTCTCTGTAACACACAAACTCAGCCCTGGACAACTCCAGAATGTCTCCGAAGAGCCCCAGCTGGCCCCGTCAGGCCCTCTTACCCAGGGCTCAGCTCCCTTGTCCCCAAGAATTATAAGCCCAGTTGTAAATATGACCTGAAGGCCCTGGGGATGCTCCCGGCTCAGCTTCTCCAACCCTTCCCAACGCTGCATGGACAAATCACGCATTCTGCCATCTGTTCTACCTCCCTCTCCTTTTCTCAAATTTGTTTCCTCTTTTTCTAATGATCCCCAACAGCGTGACCTGTTATCTGTATGTAACAGATAACTCTGCCTGGTTGCAATGACTCCATGATAATTTCTTGGAAGTCTCTGTCCTTCACCCGCATAAAAGTGCATATTGTCTCAAATACTAATGTTCATACCAATCATCATAAAGTTCTCTTAAATTTACAAATTGTCACCACTCAGTGATTTAGAGTCTGAAAGCCCAGAAATGCCAAAAGCAATCACCGAGACCTTTAGTCAAAGAAGTGAAGATCTTTTTCCCTGTGGACTAATTTGTAAGTGATAGCTGTCTAATCAAGTTGAAAAAGGTCTACCTAACTTTTACCATTACTGTTAAATAATGCTACACAGTAGCTGTGAAATAACGCTAGAAATATTCCACTTGTATAATCTGGAGACCAGGAGTACTGAATCTCAGATATTCTTTGCTGACCTGCAGTTCTTTGCTCTGGGTTGCAAATACTGGAAAGAGAGAGTCCCAGGAAGATGGGATGGGGTGGCTGCCATCGAGCAGCCTCACTCCATGGCATCTACCTTAGTGAAGCCATCCTGAATCAGGTTCTGGGCCTCCATTACACAGGTTTAGAAACCACACTTCCTCCAATAAGCTTAGAATGGATCATTCTCAGCTAGACGGCTTCACTGTCAAGCTCACAAGAAACTGATGTGTAAACCATCTTACGAATCTACAATCAGAAATATATTTATAAAGGGAACTAGCACACCCCCTAACTGTAGTGTGGTACATAAATTATGGTCAGTGGTTGTTTGATAAATATGGAATGAGCAGAAGGGGCATCAGCTGACCAAAGGCAATGCTTTCCACTAAGTTAGCTTGAGCAGCGGTTTTCAAATCAGAAGCATCAAAACTCGCCTGGAGGGCTCGTTAAAACCCAGAGTGCTGGGCCCCACCTCCAGAGTTTCCGATTCAGGGCTGGGTTGGAGCTTGCATTTCTAACAGGTCCCCAGGAGCCACACTTGGAGAAGCATGGACGCAAGACACCCTTCTCCACTACTGGAACAGCCTTTCTAATGGGACTATCTTAGACCGTTTGGGCTGCTGTAACAGAATACTATGGACTCATGGCGCATAAATGATAGACACTGGTTTCTCACTGTCCTGGGGGTTGGGAATCCAAGATCAAGGCACTGGCAGATCTGGGGTCTGGTGAGACTCACTTCCTGGTTCACAGATGGCCATCTTTTTGCTGTGTCCTCATAATGGTAGAAGGGGCAAGGGATCCCTCTGGGGTCCCTTTTATAAAGCACTAATCCCATTCATGTCCTAGTCAACTCCAAAATGCTCCACTTCCAAATACCATCACATTGGAAGTTAGGTTTCAACATATAAACTTGGGTTGGGGAAGCAATCATTCTGTTTATAGCAAGGACCTTAGCTCATGTCCACTGAGAAGCATTTCTCTCCCTAGACTCAGCTGAACTAGGGAGAACTACACTGCTTCTTTGACTCTTGTTCTAGCTAGAAAAATCTTCTAACATATTCTTTCTTCATAAAACTGGGGTTCAGTTTCTGACTTTGTGTGGCCTATGATTGTCACCTCACTTTCTAGTCTCATTTCCTCAACCAACAGAAGGGGGAGAATATTGCTTGTCTTATAGAATTTTTTTTTAGTTGTGTAAGAAAACTTACAGGTCTATTTTAAGATTTGAATGAGATAACGTATGTGAATTGTCTGGCACAATTTCCAGCACACAAAGTGCCCTGTGAATGGTAAATACTGCCATGACTCTTGTCATGAAGTGAACTGTCTCCCCAAATTCTACATGTTGAAGTCCCTAACCCCCAATGTGATTATATGCAGAGATAGGGCCATTAAGGAGGTAATTAAGGTTAAATGAGGTCATAAGGGTAGGGCTCAATGCAATAGGACGGGTGCCCTTATAAGAGAAGGAAGAAACACAAGGAGTGCACCCACACAGAAGAAAGACCATGTGAGGACACAGGGAAAACGACAGCCATCTGCAAGCCAAGGAGAGAGGCCTCAGAAGAAACTGAAACCCAGCAGGACCCTGCAGGGCCCTCCGGAGTACAAAAGCCCCTCTGTGTTCCCTGTTTCTTGTCTGTAGAAAAAGGCTTTAGGGACTTCCCTGGCAGTCCAGTGGTTAAGACTCCATGCTTCCAATGCAAGGGGAGTGGGTTTGATCCCTGGTGGGGGAACTAAGATCCCACATGCTGTGCAGCGGCCAAGAAAATTAAAAAAAAAAAAAAAAAGGAAAAGGTTTTAGTCTCTTACGACTTCCCTGAGTTCCAAAGAACAGACTCTGTTACCAATAAGGGAAGCGAGGGAATGCAGAAACAAAGGAAAAGCAGTAAAGCAAAAAAAGTAATGACAGCTTACACAATAGTTCAGCAATAAAATAGAGTCCTAGTTCCTCCTCAAGGGATACACACAACAATCTGATGCATATCTTTGAGCTGTTCTGCAAAAACTAATACCCACCCCCCAACCCAGGTGGAGGATGGTGACTACCTGCTGATCCAGACTGGTGGAAACCAGAAGGTTGATTATTAAGATTCCTGAAACATCACCCTGTTACCTCACCACCAACCAATCAAAAAAAAGTCCACAAGCTTCAACTCTCACTCCAAGTGTTGCCTTTAAAAACCCTCCCCTGAAAGCCATCGAGGAGTTCAGGTCTTTTGAGCATTAGCTGCCCATTCTCCTTGCTCGGCATGGTGCAATAAACGCTGTACCTTCCTTCACCACAACCTGGTGTCAATAGACTGGCTTTGCTGTGTGGTGGGGGAGTGGACCCAAGTTCAGTTCGGTAACAAAAACAAACCTGCTGACACCCTGATCTTGGACTTCCAGTCTCCAGAACTGTGAGAAAATAAATTTCTGCTATTTAAGCCACCCAGTCTGTGGTCCTTGGTTATTGAAGTCTGAGCAGACTAATAACCCTGTTCATGGAAGGAACATCTTTAATGTACCTTTTGCATGTATTCAGTCTTGCCTATTTGATGTTTCAAAGTTTTGGTGTCTACAGTTTCTCTCTCTCGTTAATTTTTCTTTGACCTCAGTGTTGCTGTCCCTGAGTTAGACCGTATACATTATTAGAAGGGTGAGATGAGGAAAAGAAACACATTAATATAGGTGGAAGGACTCTCTGGTTCCATAAGTAACCTTCTGAGGTTGGAGACCAGCACTGGGCTCAAAGTATCTCCTGGAGAGGGGTTCTCTTTAAATGAGTACACATTTTAGATGGACTGAAACCAGGCATAACTGCCCAATATCTGGGCAACTGGGGCAGTATTCATTTGATCTCTTGGTTTATTAAAAACTATGGGGAAGCTAAAAAGTCCTAGAAAAGTTGGCAAGGTAACTTCAAATGGAATACATATGTTATTGAACAAACTTATTAAGTACAAAACCCTTGAAAAGAAACTTTAATATTAAAAAATTATAATATACCTAAAGGAGAATTCTATCTAGTCTCAACAAACGACAACAAATGCAGTGCTAGATCACTGTTGCCTTTGGTCTGGCATCTGCAAGAGAAAATTATACACTGAACAAGTTTGACTTTTAACTTTCAACCTTTCTACAACCTTACTAGAATATGGAGAGTCCAGTAACTCCATTTGTTTTAAAACTAATCACCTCAATCTGAAAAAGTCCCCAGGAGAAAACGGACTGAACCAGAATTGTTTAGATCCTCTCCTGGACAGGACTCCATTCTTGCCAAATTTCTTACTTCAGTTAACTTCAGAGGTGATTTGAGACCTAGAGTGATTTGAAAATGGGTTTCAAATATTGTCTATCTTATTTTTTAAAAATGAATCTGTTATTCATTCCCTCTGAATGACAGAAACATGATTTAAATGAATATTCCTTCAAAACTCTTGGGGAGACAATAAAATACTAGCACCTCCAGTAAACTCTCAGGCCACCTGTGACTCAGAAACACACAAAATATTTTTTCCTGGCTTCTTCTGTGTTGTTTTGAAAATCATCATCTGTGAAAGAAAAGACTTGTTGAAAACGTCAAATATATTTAAAATTTGTTTACATCAGGAAGTATGACAAAGTTCACATGAGCTCTGGTCTTACCCTTGTCAACATGATGGGCCAATGTGCTACTCTGTGGCAAAGTGCTTGGCAGTGGAAGTGTGGAAGCCAGAGCGTCAGCCCCCTCGGGAACACTGGCCACTGCGCTCTCCTGGGAGAAAGCACAGCACAAAAGGCTGGAGCCAACTCTACTAAAATGTTACTTGTCCCAACATGAAAGTCTGTCTTGAGGCATCCTGGATGCCTTGTCTATCATCCTGCCAAATAAAAGAGGTCACCTAGTACAAGAGAGCTGAGGATAAAGCTGAGTGGCCTAGAAATAGTGATGCCTGGGCCAGGAAAAAAAAAAAAAAAAGCAACAGTTTCTCTGTCAAACATTGGAAGTCATCATTATCAGAATTACAACTATTTTACTAATATCTTATATCCCAAGGAATGGATAGATAAGCCATTTATTTCAGCCCAACATCCCAATAGGACGACGACCATCTCCCAGGGCGATAAGCTCTAGTGTCTCCAGTACGTGAACACTGATGCTGACAAAGGAAAACAACTTATTTTCTAAGCCTCTTTTGGGAAGAGCAAAGGCTGCTGATATTTTAGAACCGGTGAAGCAGTTCCAAGCTGAGCAATGGAAGCAAACTCAGTGTTCTATGCACAGACCTTGCACCTCTAATTTCTACCTGTGACAAGTGGAGGCCTCCCCGTCATCCCAGCTCGAGGTTTTCCACGTGTCATGAAGTGACAGCAATCACTTTGCCCACAATGCCGGTGGAAGCCTTGCTGGCTGTCGCTGCCGAGTTCTCAGAAGCAGAGAAGTGAGTCAGTGCCTTGTTGAAAGGTTTCAGCAAGGTGTGGGGCAAAAGACATTTTTCTCTACCGCAAAGAAGTGTGCGACATCACGGAGCTGGGTCTTCAAACTGCTCCCACCCCAGAAACACCACTGTGAAACAGTTCAACAGGGAGGAGTTAATTTTCAAACATACTTAAAGAATACAGCTGGCGATGGAACATTACTCAGCCATAAACAGGAACGGAGCGCTGCTATATGGCACAACACGCGAACCGCAAAAAAGATTTTGCCAAGGGAAGGAAACCCAGCACAAAAAGTCACATATTATATGATTCCCTTTACATGAAACATCTAGAGTAGGGTGATCCAGAGAGAGAAGGCAGACTAGTGGTCACCAGAGTCTGGGGAGAGAGGGAAATGAGGACTGACTGCTTAGAGGGTACAGAGTACCCTTTGGGAGTACTTTGGGATAAAAATGCATTGGGAGGGCGGCTCTGGCCCGAAGGCGGCGGCGGTGGCGGTGGCGGCGGCGGCGGGGGCGGGACCCCCGGTGTGGAGCGCCATATGATTTCTAAAAAGGGACAGAGAAATTAAAGCTGAGGTTTTTAGAAGCTGCTTTGAATATTTCTGGATGTGGAAGAGAGAATATTACCTTCCGTAGAAAGAACTCTGGCTTGAGGAGTCAGAAGACCTAAGTTCCATCACCTGAGCCCCAGTGTCATCCTGGCACAATTGCAGGATTGTGCAAGGATCAGATGAGAGTACGTGAAAGAACTTCCAAAAACTGTGAAGCACGTTGGACCTATAACATAGTGTAGGATTTCAAAGCCAAAGAAGACAACCTCAACCTCATCTTCTTCAGAGGGAAGTGCCGTAGTTGTGCATTTGTTCTTTTAATGCATTCATTTCATTAATATTTATGGAGCAGTGAGTGTTGGGTGCTGGGGCCGAGTGCCTTGCTCCTCCCACCAGACTATAAAGCTTTCAGCCTAGGGGCAGAAGACATGTTAATACACGCTTAAACAATGATTAAGAAGACGTTAATAAAACATACTATAGGGACTTTCCTGGTGGTGCAGTGGTTAAGGATCCGCCTCCCAATTCAGGGGACACAGGTTTGAGCCTTGCTCTGGGAAAATCCCATATGCCGCAGAGCAGCTAAGCCTGTGCGCCACAACTACTGAGCCTGCGCTCTAGAGCCCACGGGCCACAACTGCTGAAGCCCGCAGGCCTAGAACTCATGATCCACAACAAGAGAAACCACCGCGATGAGAAGCCCGCGCACCGCAACGAAGAGTAGACCCCGCTCGCCGCAACTAGAGAAAGCCCGCGAGCAGCAACGAAGACCCAACGCAGCCAAATAAATTAATTAATTAAATAAATAAATTTAAAAAACCAAAAAAAAAAAAAAAATGCATTGGGAATAGATAGAGATGATAACACTGTTCGTGTGTTAAATGCCACAGAACAGTACATTTTTAAATGGTTAATGGTTAATTTTATGTTACGTGAATTTGAGCTCAATTTTTAAAACAATACATTTGGCCACATGAACACTGTAACACTTTCCTTTTAAGGCTCTTTAGTTATGAGCGTGGATGCTGCTGATTTGTGGCTGGCCTTCCTCTCTTTTTTAGTGTCTTCTCCAACAGACAGTAATAACCTCCAGAAGGTAGAGATCACAGTGTCTGGTACATAGAAGACACTCAATTTTGTAGATGAAAAAGGAAGAGAATCTATCATCTTTGGGCCAAGCTACACACGAGTCCACGCGGGCCAGAGGAGGCAAAAAGTGGCAGCTGTGAGAAGTCCCAATGCTGAAGAATCAAATGCCATGAGCCTCAGACCTGACAATTTCCCTACAGAGAAATTTATGGGGTCTTGGAAACCTCAAGGAATTCTTTTGAAAATTTATTTCTGCCTAGACATCACTGAAATTTAGACAGAGGTTCATACTCTTTTTCTTGCCGACAGTATCACTAATGTTCACCTTGCAAAGATGACCTCACTGATAGGAGAACAAAGGAAACGTCTTGGTATGAATTTAATTTGAAGACTCTTAGAGAGTCAGTTTGTTGACAGGAGCCTGGAAAAGTCCTGGCTGCTTTCACTGTATCTGCTGCCCCTTGCCTGGGTAAGTCAGCATGTGTTGCCACTAAAGTTTAAAAAAAAAAAAATTTTAATAGACTGAGTGTCAGAGAAGAGAGAGAGGCTACACTGCTTTACCATTTCACAATTTTAACTTCTTATTCAAGCTAAAGGATAGCCGGCTTCTCAGATATATACTTCAAAGCCAAAATCAGGTTAATTTTTTGTTTCATTTGCACAATTTTTCATATTTTTATTTTCATTAATTTTTACACTCAAAAAATGAGAGAAAAAAGTGACAATTCTTGGCAAAGATAATGTTTATCTTCTATGAAAAGAAAATTGATTTCCAGGGCAATAAAATAAAATGTACATCTGAATGATATAACTTCTGTGACTATCAAATACTGTGATTTCTCCCCCTGCCCCCAAGGCCCCATCTTTCTGCTATTTTTGGCTCTGTGTAATTTAGGGGAGAGAGGACTATGAAATTCAGAGACAAAAAAGGGACCCCACAAATCCTGAGAAACAAAGAGCACCGCCTCTGCTTCCAGCTTCCCATGAGACCTTGTGCTCTCAGATTTCCATCCTGGGAATTCCATGGTCTGAGAATTCAATCCTAGAACTCAAGTTGCCAACCCTCATAGCTTCCTGAACACACTATGCAGTTTCATGGCTCCATGGCCGTGTTTGTGGTATCATATCCTTCTAGAATATTCTCCCCATTTTCCTTTGCTTGCCTGACTCATAATCATTCCTTAAGTCTCAGTCAAGGTGTCATCAAGTCAGGAGCCTTCCCCAAATTCCTCTTATTGGCTCCTATGTCACCCTGGCTAACCATTGGTCTTATCTACCATATTATGTTGAAACTACCAGTTTAGGTGTCTATCTCCTTTACCAGACAAACAGAAAAAGGAAAAGCAGTAACTTTACAGTGGAGAAACCAAACACCACCTTATAACCAAGTAATCAGAGTAACGGGGAAAACAGAAACATGCTCCTCCTCCTGATGTGATATGCTGAGAAGGACACAGCATCTCTTCCATGCTATCCCTGCCAAAAATGTGTAACTTAATGTGATGATGAGGGAACACCAGACAAATCTAAATTGAGGGACATGTGACAGAATAACTGGCCTGTCTTTAAAAATGTAAAGATCATCAAAGACAAAGAAAGACTGAAGGACTGTTCCAGACTAAAGGAGACTAAAAGGACATGAAAACTAAATGCAATATGATTCTGAATTAGATCCTGGACCAGGAAAAAAAAATTTTTTTTCTCTTGCTATAAAAGACATCAGTAGGAAAACCAGAAAAATTTGAAAGGCTTATTGGTTAGACAATGGTACTGTAGCAATGTTAATTTCCTGCTCTGTGATTATATAAGGGAATAGTTGTCTTTTCATTAGAATATATCCACTTAAGTGTTGTTAGCAACTTACTGAAATGGTTCAGAGAAAAACAATCATACAGAGAGAGTGAGAGAACACGATAAAGCAACCATGGTAACATGTTAACATTTGAGAAATTGATGAAATTATATGGACATTCTTTGGACTATTTTCACAACTTTTTCCAGAAGTCTTGAGTTATATCAAGGTAAGTTTAAATTTTTTTAAAGCATAAAAATCTAAAGAAAATTTCCCTTTTATATGAGAAGAATAAACTACGGTGGGAAGCCCTAGAAGAATAAACTACGGGATTAGAAAAGTACATGTTATGTTCAGGGTAGATAAGAAAATCTGCAGTAATTACTTTTAAAGTGAAAGCAGTGGTTACACAGGGTGCTAATTGGAAGTTGGCACAATTCCAGGTCACTGGCACTATCTCCCAAATTAACCCAACAAACTGGACAGCAGAACAGTAAAAGATACTATCTTCACTGTGCAGTCATAAATGAGAAGCAAGAACACTGTGAATAATGCTGAACAATCTACCTGCTTTACAAATAAATATTTTTCTCAGAGACTTAACAAACTAAAAAACCCATCTCTGCCTTAAAGGCAACCATCCTACAAACACCCTACACAAAATATAAGGGACAACACGTTGTACCAGGATTACAACTGGTGTAATGTAATGTAATACAATGTCTGTGGATGCTCTCTGCCAGCAGTGGTACCATCTCTAGGGGGCTGGTCATTTCAGAGAGTTAGCATTTTCTACCACAAGATGAACTGTACTAGCTACAGGGCTGTGAAACATGGAAGAGTAAGACTTCCATGAAGAGTAAGACTTTGTATCTGCCATCAGGAAGTTCGCCCTGACATTTGGGGAAGATGCACAAGTAGAGGTAAGCTGTGGAACCAGGCATAACGTAGAGACTAGGGAGGGATGTGGGAACTGCCAGGAATCACAAGGGAGCTCTCTATAAACACCCCAAAGAAGGGAAAGAAATCGATTTATTGGCCCAGACCAGACACAGAAAACAGATTCCAACCCAACATAGGGAAACAATTTCTAACAGAGTTCTCCAACAACTGAATGGGTGGCCTTGTGAAGCAGCGAGCCTTTTCACCACTGACTATATTCAAGTATACCCAAGATTTCCTCTTCAGGTACTACAAGGATATAGATTCTTACGTCATCTAGGCCCAATCTAGAAACGCTGAAGGTCGGGTTTCTCAATGGCGGCATCCCTGGCCTACCCACCAGATGTCATAGCTCCCACCTCCAGGTTTGACCGCCAAAACTGTCTCCAGACATTGCCACGTGTCCCGGGAGTAAAACTGCCCCCAACTGAGGCACTCCTAACAGCAAACTTCTCTGCGCCTGTGTGTTAAGAAAATGAAATACTACAGAATTTCAGAGGGAAGGGCCTAAGGTAGTCAGAGGAAGACTCGTGGAGAAGGTCAGATTTGCGATAAGCCTTGGAATAAAAGAATTCCAAAGCAGGGCAGAGGTAACAGTGAGCTTTCTTAGACAGGGATGGTATGACTCAGGTGTGCAGGAGGTAGGAGAGGACAGACTGTCATGGGATCATTAAGAAGCCAGCTGGCCAAGTAGAAAAGTTCAACAGTAGATAAGGCTAGAAGTATCTGTAATGTTGTGATGCGTTGAAGGAATTTCCAATCTAAAGTCAAGGTTGCTTAGGTTGGCACCTTGACCCATCCACGTCATAGGAAAGTCAATGTTGAACGCAGTCCTGGAAGAGGCAGTGTTCCAAGAGAAGGATGAGGTTCTGGAGAGTCAGGGAACTCACCATCTCATCTACTCCTGTTTAACGTTTGCTTTCTCACCTGCTACTGCTCTCTGAATGACGGGGAACTGACTCTCATTTTAAAGTCTCCTTTGAAGAGAAGCTGAAAGCAAGCAAGTGGGGGGCTGGGGGAGGAGGAGAATAGCACTCTCCAGGCATGGGACTGACTGAAGGGCATCATGTTTCCTCAAAGACGGTAAAGCGGTTAACATCCTGCAATATTCAAGCAACACTCACGCCCAGAAGGTTGGGGTTTGCACATGTGTGGATGACCAATACCTTCAGCTTTTATTCTGATTGGTTCTAAATATCCAAACCCGGACCACAAGAGAGTTTTCTCAAGTTACACTGGGAGTGTGAGACAGCTGGGGTTGTGGTACTGAAACCACGCCCCACAGTGTGAACAGAAGCTGGAGGCTAACGGGGACTCGAGCTTGTCTTGCACAGCAACAGACAGGGGAACGGCTTCTTGAAACCCACCTGCTTGTAAACTGCCTTCACTGATGAAATACACTTTAGTTACTTTTTCTTTCTTTTTTCCCCTCTCTTTCGTCGCATACCTTCTCAGCTTCAGGGAGCCCACATGTTTTATAGGAACTGGGAGTCAGCTCACCTTTCCCCGCCTCCACTCACCTTTCTCCAGGCCTACGACCACCCTGCTTACCCCATAAACGTCCCAACCTCCTCGCCTTCAGGGAGGCGGATCTGAGACTTGTTCTGCTGTCTCCTCGCTTGGCTGCCTTGTGACTAAACTCTTTCTGGGCTGCAAAGCCGGGCATCTCAGCATTTGGCTTGCTGTGTGTCGGGCAAACACACCTGGTTCAGTAACAGCATCTGTAGGGGTGGCAGGGTCTGATCAAGGCGAGCGTTAGCCTTAAGAACCACGTTACCTTTGAGTGGGTTAGTTCTCTCCTTGGTCTGTGGCTCACATGTACCGAGAAGGGCTCTGGAAAGGCTCTGTTCAGAGGGGCTGGTGGAATCTTGAAGGCTCTAAAAGGGATATTTCTAGTCTACCACCTCTGGGCAGGCGCTGGCTGGCGGCGCAGCAGGGCAGGCCTCCAAAGCACCCTGTGTCCATCCAAGAGGCCTCTGGAGGTCCGAGAATGCCAGGAGAGTCCCCACCCACAGTCAGAAGGTCAAGGGGGCCGGCCCCAGGGCCACTTCAGTTGTGTAGTCCACTGTGTGAGACAGGAGACACCCTTCTGCTGACTCCACCGTTTTGGGCTGTTTAGAAAAATGACGGTCTGTCTGAGCAGTTACTGAGGAGCAGGAAGCCGCTGGCTTCTTGTAAGAACATACCGGACCACCTCCTCTCCAAGCAAGTGAACCTTTTCTAAGTAATTCTTCCCCTGCATTCCAAAAAACTTCTGCAGTGGGACCTCCAATTGACCTTTGCCCAGGTTCTTGATGGGTTCTAATTCTGCATCCCTCTTTGGTGTCATCTACTGCTTCTGCTTCGTCTTTTAGGAGGGATGAGAAGCCACCGACTCACCTTTATGTAGGCTCATATTCACTAAAGTATTTTGATTTTAAAAAACAGAGAAAAAGACACCAAAATATTTACATTTAGATTAGAGGAGATTTAAAATGAAAGCGTTACAAATGCAAGTGAGTCTGTACAAACGGAGAGCTTTCAATCCGGGCCTCCGGCTGAGCCAGCTGCTGAACTGCAGGCATCTCACGTCAGAGGGAGGAGCCTTCTCCAGGGCTAAGGAAAGTTATGAGGAGGGTGAGCATTGGCCATTATTTCACAACTGAGTTAACCTCTATCCCAAGGGCAACATTTTGAAGCAGTCTGCGGTGAGTCAGTACTTTCTTTTCAGTCTTTCTTTTTTCTTCTATTTGGGTAAATTACCCTTTCCATTTTTGCCTGTGACTAGAGGCAAAAGAACAAAGTTTGGGTCTGCTTCTTGCTGTTGTGATAGCTGTCTACTTTTTAAAAGGCAGAAATGGAAATAGCAGAGTCACGTGATGTTAATTCATTCGAACTAAAAGTTACAAAATGATCGACAAATAAGGTGCACGCACATAAAACAGGCCGCGATGCCGCTGCAGAGGTGACTGCAAACCTCACTTTTCGGACGGTAGTTGGTGGTTATGATTAGAATTTACTCTCATAGCATACATTTCCTTCCCCTAGAACTAGGGATATTTGCTTGCCAAGAATACTTTGGTACAGTCTGGGCCAAGCATACAAAACAGACCCATCGCAAGAGTGATTATTTCTCTCGATGTTTGAGGTTGTATAGACAAGTGGTTCTCAAAGCAGGGTCCCCTGACCAGCAGCATCGGTGAGAACTTGTTGGAAGTGCAGATTTGGGGGCCTCACCCCAGTCAGAAGGAACCAGGAATTCTGAGGGTGGGCCCGGCTGTGTCCTAACAAGCCCTCAGGTGATTCTCATGTGCGTGTGCTCAGGTCTGGAGTGGCTCAGAGGGCTCGGGCTCCTCCTGACAGCCTGGGCTCTCTCTGCCTCACTTTCTTCACCAGTAAAACTGAGATGATGATAGTAACCTATCTTACAGGATTGCCACGAGGAGTAAAGTAGTTAATAAATATAAAATGTTTATAGTGATTGCCTGGGGCTGGCGGTGGGAGCAGAGATTGGCTGCAAACAGGCTGAAAGGAACTTTGGGGGTGATGGAAATCTTCTAAAACTAGATTGTGGTGACAGCTGCACAACTCTATAAATTTACTAAAAATCAATAGCTTGTAACTTACAAGGGTAAATGTTATTGTCTGTAAAGTGTACTTCGAAAAAACTAAAATGTTTAGAAGAGTACCTAGTTCCTAGTAATCGGATGACAGCTCTTATCATTTAAGCTATTCAAACAGACTTATCATATACATGTTCTACACCAAGGGAGGAGCGGGGGGGGGGGGATTAGGAGATTGGGATTGACATATATACACTAATATGTATAAAATGGATAACTAATAATAACCTGCTGTATAAAAAATAAATAAAATTCAAAAAAAATTATACATGTTCTAAAAGGCACTAATCTCCCTTCAAAGTGTGAGGGTCTTACTCTGCCTTAATGTCTTGTAAGGGATCTGTGCTGTTGCCTGTGACTGATTCAAAAAGTGAATTAGGCCTATGGCAATCATGCTTATTATGAAGATTTTACAGATGGATAAAATGATAGTAATATCACAGAAATATATCAATGGCAAACTGATATGTAACCAATCCCACTATATTCCTCCACAGATATCACTTTCCTTTTAAAAAAATTGGAAGTATATATTTGCTCTAATTCATAATTGCTATCTCTATTTCAATAAACAATGACTTATAAACTGTATTGACTATGATACAGGCAAGAGAAGTGATGGAAGACAAAATACAGAAAGAGACAGAAGTGGCCTTGGATAAGACCTTAGAAAACAACCATATTTTAGTGCCAAAACTATATATAAGCGGGTATTTAATAGTATTTATTGATTTTGTTAACAACTGACAATGCTGAATTTTCCCCGAGCCCTGTGCTCCTGCAAGAGAAGAAGTTACAGAACCCTCCACTCCTCTGCGTCTGACAAACGGCTGCGGGCAGACAGCCACTCTCCCCAAACGAAGTCATACAAGACCCACGGTTCACTCTTCCTCATGAATCCCACAAGGCTTGCAACGCCCCATGCGTACCTGCCTCTGTACCACACAAGCCCTTCCTTTCCTTTGAGACATTCCTCATTAATAACTATTCTCCCTCTTGCAATTGCCTGAATAAAATTATCTTCTTGATTGTCTGGTGCATTTTGTTTTGACACGATAAATATAATGAACAAGTCTGTCTGTTGGTTAACAATGTTATTTGACACTTGATGTTTTACAATATTTTAAAATATATACAATATGCACACACATACATATACCTATATTAGTTTTTTAATTGCAATGTATTAACGCTAGAGTACAAAATGGAGAGTAAAATTAATCTGCACATACAACTACCTACAACTAATCATCTAGGGCAGAGACGGACACGCTTTTTCTATAAAGGGCCAGACAGATAGTAAATATTTTAGGCTTTGCATGTCATACTGTGTCTGTCTAAAATACTCAGCTCTGCCACAGTGTGAAAGCAGCCACAGAGAAATCATAAATGAATGGCTGTGACGATGTTCCAGTAAAACTTTATTTACAAAAGCAAGTGGTGGGCTGTAGTTTGCTCCCATCTAGAGCAGTGCCTCCCAAAGGTATTCCAAGGAATACTACTTTTAGGGCTTGGTAATAGGTAATATGAAAAAAAGTAAAGATGGGGATAAGGAAGTCACGCATGGCAAAACAGATTTGGGAAAATCTGGGAAGCAGGTTTCTTTACTACAGCACTTTTCAACGACTTAAAAATGCTAATGTGCACTGTGAATCCCCAGAAAGATCCCTCGCAAAAATTTTCCAAACCTTAAATCAGAGTTATTATTTCTTAAGAGTATTTTTAAAAATCTATAGAATCATTAGTAAGCCAATACATATACATATGTATTTTTTCAAATACTAATCATATTTTAAAAGTACTTACATATTTGAAACATTTGGGTGGGGTCACCTTTCTGCAATGTATAATTTCTACTTAGAGAAGTATCAATATAATATAGAGAACACAGTTTATTCTAATTGAGACAAGTTCCCATAAATCCTGCTACTGTACTTCCTATAAGATTATACTGTAGTTTTGTGGGGGGCTTTTTGGTGGGGAGAGAGGTCTCTTTTTCCAAGTCATTGGAGTTTCAGCTATAATTTCTGTTCTCAGTCCTTTCTGCCATCCTGATTCCTTCAATTCCTAATTTAAAAGGTCCCAAGGCAGCATCTCCTATGTTTTCTACAAAACTAGTTTTAGGAAAGGGCTGATACACACCCAATGAATAAAAGGGTTCAGTGGCTGAAATGTTTGAGAAATACTGCATTCCAGATTCCCTTCTGGAGACTCAAACTGATTATCAGTTTAGTACTGACAAGTCCTGAAGTAAAAAACATTGTTCAACTGAGCTAGCCTTTCCCAAATTTATCTGAAATAGAGTATCTTTTTCTGGAGTGCTCCTACTATGTACACTACTACTACTCGAGTCCACTCTCTACTCTGCGTCCTTATTCCAGGAGCTGCTCTTGATGAGCTTCTGGATCCCAGCTTTGCCATCCGAGAGCCCTCAGGCCAAGTCCTGTTTCCGGTACAGGCTATGCGACCCTGGAAGACTACTTAACATCTGTACGTTTCAAGTCCTTCATTTCAAAAGCAAATAGTAACAGTATTTACCTCACGAGAAGATTAAATGAGGAGGCAATCCAAAACGCCTCATATATATGGTGTGCTCAATATATGTCAGCGCTCATGATTACAGTATTATTATTTGATCTGAGAAAACCACGAGTGAATGCATTCCCTTGGGCCTGGACGACTGGCCTTTTCCAAAGGTCTCTGTACACATACCCTGGTTAGTAAGTTTAGGAAACTTGAATGAATCTCCTGAAAGCCAAAGAACCTAACTAAAACAATTCCTGAAGATAAATTCCTAGAGTTGGGATTGTCAGGTTGAAGAGGAGTATAAACTTGGATAAACTCCTATTACAAGTTACCCTCATGCTGGACATCGGTGTGGGCTGCCCCTCTGAAGGGCTGACCCACGGATTACTGACGAGAAATGCTTGAACCCAGGACTTGAAGATTTGTAAATGACTGTTGTTACCATATGGTTATCTGTGTTCAAGTTCAATATGGGGCTCAGTAGCCACAACTAGAAACTGACAGAGCACCCCACCTCCCCACCAGAGGTGCCACAGAGAGCTGGTTCTGGGTAAAGACTCAAGGATACAAAGGGTGGGGGGGAAAGAGGTGGCTCCGCTAGCCAGGGCTTTAAAGAACAACGTGGCTAATGCAGAAACACAGGCCCAATCCATAAGCCCCTTCCACTGCCGTGTGAGCGCAATGGGGTGGGGCAGTTTCTCCCTCCCACACACCCACTCCCGCCCTCCTCCCCCCCACCCCCATTCACCCCTTAGCCCCTCTGCTTACAGGGCTAGATCTTAGAGCAATGCATTCTCCTCAGTTCTGAGCAGAGAGAGAGAGAGAGAGCGCGCTCGAGTAAGAGGAAAGAATAGGAATGGAAGAGGGAGTAAGCCAGTGTCAAACTGTCTCAAGTCTATATATCTTAGAATGGCCCTAGGTCCTATCACTGAGTCAATACTGAGCGATAAAAAATAAACAAAACAAGATCATACTCAGCAAGAATTTACAGTAGTGATTTTACAGAGATATTCACCAGAATCACTGGGGAAGCCTCTTCAAAATGGATTCAGCCAGGTTCCACCCAGACCCAAAATACTGCTGGGTTAAAATTTATAGGGAAAAGAAACAATAGTGTTTTCTGAGTTCCAGTAGTTTATTTTGAGTTCCATCTGTCTATCTGGTATCTGGTAATATCTGGAAGAAACTGATATTAATAGTGGACTCTCAAATTCTACATATGCCAAATATATCTACAGGAAGAAAAAGAAAAATTCAAACATCTCCAATGATCTTTGTAACCTCAGGCTTTTATCTCAAGGATACTGAACATGGTGTTTAGAAGTTTAGAATGGGAGTACAGGAGTGATCACAATACATCAAAAACTTTACGTACATTTTGATGAGTTTTTCTAGTCCTTCCTTAGTAAATTTAGTTTTCTATTTTTGGAGGACATAATCACGTGCATACTGCTTACAGCGTCTGAGCACTTTCCTTAAGATGCGTCAAAGTGTCAAGGGCTTCGGGAGAGCCTCGATCAGTTCCTGCAGACCACTGTGTACTTGCTATTGACTTAAAATAGGGCCACAGTTCTTACAGTTTCAGTGTTAGGATCATAAACACAAATGACCACCTGAGACCACAGAGGACCGGATATGAGCTACTTATAGTAAAACTGAACCAGAAACAAGAATAGCAGGAAAGCTGCCTATTTTCTTGTAGTGAAGTCCTTTGAAGTAAACTATTTATTAAACATTACATTACAGTGCTCAAGACAAAAATCTTTGAAGGCAGGTTATCCTACTCTGCACAGTGGCCCACTGCTAACGAATTGCTTCCTTTTCCTTTTAGATTTTGTTTTTCCATTTGTGAAACTGAAACCTGGATTGTTTTCTTCCATCTATGAAACTAGCTGGCACCAAGCACCACTTCTGGCAATGATGTCAATCTATAGAAAGGGCATTAAAAACATACACCTCTCACCATCACAATGGAAGAAGATGTGCTCATCAAGAAGTTGTTATATAAATATAAAATAGGTAACTAGTAATACTCTGTAATGACTATATGGGAGAAGAATCTAAAATAAGAGTGTATATATGTATAACTGATTCACTTTGCTATACACCTGAAACTAACACAACATTGGAAGTCAACTGTACTCCAATCAAAATTTTTTTCAGAAGATTAAATATGAGGAAGAAAATCACAGAAGAAAACAAAAGAAGTTGCTACATAAAGTTCAGCACCCTAACATAAAACTAGGTTACAAGAAATGATGAAATAAAAGGGATAAAAATGGCAAGAATTCAAACAATAGGATTTTTTTAAATTTAAAAGCAAAACTTATCTACTGCATTTCATATTTCAAAACTATAGATGAATATGACTTTTTTCAACTAGCATTTTTCTACTTCTCAGTAAAGCCCCCTAGATATACCAATATCAGTTGCATCTTAAAGAAATATTCAAAAGAAGAGCAAAAGGGCAATATAGTTTATTTTTCCAAACCAATCATTAACTTAAGAATCTTTGCCCTTAATCAACTATACTCCAATATAAAATGAAATTTTTGAAAAAAAGAATCTTTGCCTGGAGAAGGAGTACTGGGAAGTGAAACTCCCATTGGGCCAACACCTGTGGAAATACATCCCGGATGCAATGGTCCAGCCCTCTCTAGCTCAGCACGTGCTAAGGAGAAAAGGACATCGGCATTGCTGGACACGTGACTGGGTCTGTCTCAACGTGGCGGGAACAACGGGAAGCTTTGTAAAATCTAGAAATACATCAAAGGGCTAATGCAGATTAAGCTCTGCTCCTTTTTTTCCTGAAAGGCTCACTTTTGTTCCTAATATAAAGACTTAGATGGTATTTCTTTAGATCATAAAGCAAGTTGTACTTTTAATGATGGATTAAAAATTATAAAAGTAAAAGATGGCTTGTTCTCCTCTGTTCTTTCTTTTTTTTCCCCTTTTTAAGTGATGAAATGCAGAAAAAGACCAGTCTGGGCCAAATTTATCTCTTGCTGACCTTCAGGGATGTTGAGTAAGCCAAGCATGATGTTAGTACAAAGTCAAATTTGGATAATTTAGTCACCTTTTTGCTAATTCTATTATTAGACACATTAGGTAATAAATAAAAAATAGCACCTATGGTATATTTAGCTTTAAAAATAGTATGAATCTTCACTCTAAATTAGTGTAAAGTAAAATACACTGTGCTTACACTGGTCTTTTAAAATAGAAAAGCTTGTTATAGCAATAGAGTAACTATTACTAAATGGATTAGCACTTTCACCAAGGAGAACAGAGCTCGCTGGGCTCCCTACACAGCCTGCCGCCCTACAAACTTCCCTAGATCTGCGCCCACTGCCAGCCAGGGAGCGAGCACTCCTCCTGTTCGCCTTGGGCACGCAGGACTCCTGGCCTGTCCCTCCCGGCTCACCGGGACCTGCTTTATCAGCTGTACTCTTTCTTCCTCCCAATCAGCTCCTTCTCCTCAGCCTGACAACAAGCTTGAGTCTCCCCTGACCCCTCGTCCCTTCCGGCCCCCGCTTCCCTGCGGCAGGCCTGCCCTAGTCGTCACCAGTACCCTCCACTCTCGCCAAGTCTGCTGCAGGGCGCTGTCACCCCGCCACTCTACCCAGCTGACGACCTAGCTGAGGCATCCACACACTAGATATTCAGGGAAAAAGACTGTGTTACAGAAATGTTCATATTAGAATGAAGAAACAGAAAACAAGTCACACTGAGTGAGTTATAGGCTGTAGGTCTAAATTAGTTGCCCTTGGGAAACAGCTGTGGCAACTAGAAAGTTCCCAGGATCATGCTTCATAAAGGCGAATAAAACTTTATTCCTGGGTATGAAATATATTTCCACAATACTAGTTAAATTTACTGAGTGATTACTTTGTGCCAGGAACTACACTAAGTGCCTCGCCTGCATTCTCTCATTTAATTCTCACAACAGCCAATGAAAAAGATGCTGTTATTATTACTCTTATTTTACAGACCAGGAAACTGGTCTTGAAGAGAGTAAATAAAGCTAAGATCAAAGAGCCAATCAATAAGTGTCTGCCTGACTTTAAAACGTAGGTGCCCTCAATCACCACCCGGTAAATTACATTTTAAAAAACAGACTTTTAGAACAGTTTTTTAGGTTTAAGCAAAATTAAGCAAAAGATACAATTTCCTATATACCCCTTGCCCCACACATGTATAACCTCCCTCCTTATCAACATGTAAATTACTTTTTGTGCACAAACAGAAGGGGTATATATAATTGAAGTAACAGATATAGAAGCCAACATGAAATTTAAGAAAGGAAGCAAGATCTTTACATTTGTGGAAAGAGACTTAAGACAACAGAATGAAAAAATGGCCCTTAACTTTAAAAAGGGAGAATAAAGTGACAAACATCAGAATCCAAAGGCTTCATTCCCCCTATTTAGGGACTTCCCTGCCCCACCCCTAACAGGGTACTCTGAGAACTGACCTCAGTGTCCTCCAGTTTCGCTACGAGGAGCTACGAAAGGTGATTTTTGTGGACATGCCAATATTCACTTACTATACTGTGTACACCAGCTGGTTGCCATTGGATACCTATTTGTGATTCACACTTCTGTCCTATTGAAATTGGTCCACTTCCCTAGTACCTAGAACATGGTTTGGCACCCAACAAATGCACCCAACAAAAACTTGTTGAGTGAATGAATGAATGAAAGAATGAATGAACGAGGAAATGGATCACAAATTTCCACAGCTGTGCAAAAGAACAGTGTAACATAGACAAGGACTTTTTCCTCCAAGCTTCTGCTAATTTCGAACTAGTGACTTGGAAAGATACTTAATATGTTTTTTCCTTCTACACAATATTAGTGCTAATTAAATACAGTGTCAGTTATTACAGCCCTTACAAACACATGTAGGTGGTCTACAGAACAAGATTAATACCTAAATGACTAAAGAAGTAAAGCACTGGTATTCGAAGCGTTGACAAATATTTTCACTATCTGAGTTTCCAAAGCAAAACATCAGTTCACAGGCAACAAGAGGGGAATGCTCAGGAATGTGCAAAAAATATTATTAGTTGCTTTAAATCTCAAAACGTTATAAGATGCCTATTAAAAAATTATACGAGGGCTTCCCTGGCGGCGCAGTGGTTGAGAGTCCGCCTGCCAATGCAGGGGACACAGGTTCATGCCCCGGTCCGGGAAGATTCCACATGCCGCGGAGCAGCTAGGCCCATGAGCCATGGCCGCTGAGCCTGCGCGTCCGGAGCCTGTGCTCCACAATGGGAGAGGCCACAGCGGTGAGAGGTCCGCGTACCGCAAAAAAAAAACCAAAACAAACAAACAAATAAATAAATAAAATTATATGAACAGCATTAACTTTCTCTTTGATGCTGGATAGTCTTTTTTCCTCTCTTTATGTAATGACCTTCCTGCACAGTATGTGCTACCATTAAAAAAAAAAACAAAGCCTAGGGAAATAAAAGGAACTGTTGCTTAATATAAAAAACATTTTATTTGAGGTACAGTCAGCAATGTAACAGAAAACATATAATAATTAAAATTATATGTTTTGTTAGGGGTTAAGTTTGTTTTAATAAACAAAACAACTAATACACACTTTTGGATACTCTTGCATTTATCATGAGTTCTAGGGAAAAGGAGGAATCCTGCATAGAAAACATTTTAAAATGAGTCCTGATCTCATACCTACTAGGTGACTAGAATCAAAAAGACATTAGATGTCAACTAGACTTCCAGTGGTGATCATTTAACAATACATACCAAAACTGAATCATTACGTTGTACACCTGAAACTAGTATAATATTATATATCAATTATATTCCAAAAAACACAAAAAGACAGTAACACATGTTGGCAAGGATGTGGAGAAATTAAATAACTCATACATTGCTGAGGGGAATGTAAAATTCCCCTCAGCAATGTATGGGTGTAGCTGCTTTGGAAAAGTCTAGCAGTTCCTCAAAAAGTGAAACACAGCATTGCCACATGACGCAGAAATCCCACTCGTAGGTATACACTCAAGAGAAATGAAAACATACATCCACACAAAAACATATATAAAGGAATGTTCATAGCAGCATAATGGGTTGGCCAAAAATTTCGTTCAGGTTTTTCGACATCACGAACTTTTTGGCCAACGCGATATATAATAGCTTTTAAGACAAACAATGCAGATGTCCATTCTGAAGGAAAAATTGTGGTATATCCATAAAATGGAATATTATTTGGCAAAAAAAAGAATGAAGTACTGATGCTACAACATGTATGAATCTTTGAAAACATGCTAAGTGAAAGAAGCCAGTCACAAAAGACCACATATTGCATGATTTTGTTTATATGAAATGTCCAGAACAGGTAAATATATAGAGACAGAGAGTAAATTAGTGGCTGCCAGGGGTTGACAGGGTTGAAGGAAATGGGGAATGCCTGCTAATGGGTCTGGGGCTTCTTTTTGGGGTGATGAAAGGGCTCTAAAACTGATTGTGGTGATGGGTGCACAGCTCTGTGAATAGACTAAAACATACTGAATTGTATTCTTGGAACAATGGGTAAATTGTGTGGAATGGGAATTATATCTCAATAAAACCGTTGTGTGTGTGTGTGTGTGTGTGTGTGTGTGTGTGTGTGTTTTAAAGGCTTCAGAGGCAGAAATTTGGAAATTCTCTATAAATCAAGCACCTATATTCCAGCCAGATGCAAAAGGTACAATTGGACACACAGGCGAAGAAAACAGTAAACATGCAAAATATCTACAAAAGCAACCACAAAAATAGCAATGTTGGAATAAATGTAAGTATCTGCTCCTAAGGGCAAATACTTAGAATTATGTAGTAAGCAGGATGTTGACAATTCCAGTCAAAAGTAACTACTTTTTACACATATAAAAGAACAATGTGAGTCTGTACCTTGGAAATTCCACTTAGAAGTCAAATGAACTTATCTGCATTTGAAATTGAAGAACAAAAGGCTTAGTTTCTAACAGTTTTGACCTATTTTAGACAGACATTTATTAACTATTTATTAAAATGCTTTAGCTTGAAATACTATAGGCACCAGAAAGCAAACACATATGAGCAATTCAGTTCTACACCTTCTGTTCAATAAAACTCGCTTCTCCATGGCAGGGGGTACAGAGAACACTACCCAGGGGGTTAATCAAAATTCCCTTAGAATAATTGAAAAGCATTTGCATTTTCCCCCCAGAAACCACACAAAAAAGTCCCAGTAAGCAGAACATATAATCTTGATTATTAGCACTGAGCCTGTAGCAGCACAATGTGCTGTCCCCAGAAATCAAGTGACAGGACACAATACAAGTATGTGATAAGCCAGTGATGTCTGCCCGCATGAGACCCAAGGAAATTTTTAAAAAATCAAAATCAAAAGATAGACAATGATAATAAGTTGCACATGTGATGTTCTGCTACTGTTGCAAAGCCAACTGCACATTGTGACAAATGTAATCATTCTCAGAGCAGGAACGGTGCCAGGAAAGACCTTGGAGGTCACCGACCTCGACCTTTCATTTTACAACAAAGAAAACAGGTTTAGGAAGGTCACACAACCAGTTTAAAAGCATTACTGGGGCTAGAAATGAGATCTTTCAGGGCTCTTTCTGTTAAAAAAAAAAAAAGAAAAGAAATTTTCTGAGTATATATACTACAGAGGGTCTTACCAAAGAAACGGAAGATTCTTAGGAACTTCTGAGAGCCATGCTGGTAAAACTCCACACAGAAGTGCTATACTAACCACCTATGAAAGTGCACGACCATAGCGTTTTGGGGACACTCAAAATTTAAATCCAAGTGATGTGCACGTCAGCCCGAGGGAAGGAGAACCACATTCTATACAGTATAGGTCCGTGATGAAGGTTTGGGTAGCTGCAGCCTGACTGACTGTGCGGGTCCTTTCTTCAGGAAGATGACAGTAGCGCTAACGCACAGAAAAAGGAGAAGGCAAGGAGGTGGGCCCCAGAGGGTGTGCTGGGTGAACGTTAGAAGTGATTTGCAGGTTTCAGCACAGCACAGGTACACTCAGTCTCCCTTCGCTCTTGTTAGCATGTAACCCAGACCAGCTCTAAAGTTATTCTAACTAACTAGCTTCCTTATTATTCTAGTGCCACCATTCAGTCAACATTCTGGAGGGCAGGTTTAAAGATCTGGTCACTGGAAGAAATCTCCCTCACCTCAAATTAATATAAACGCATTCTGGTTTAGACATCAGTCTTCGTGAGTTTAGTTACTGGACATCAGTTCCCCCGATTCTGTTACCAGGTTCTCTGTGTATTAATCATGGTTTTTTTAAATTTTCTGTATGTCTTGGGGGCCTTACAGGCCTGAGAGCGCCTGCCCCCCCAGGGCCAGCTAACTCCTAAAGACAGTGACGCTCATATGCAACCAGCCACCCGCTTTATCTAACTCACACACCAAGCCATGGTTTCCTGCCCCAAATCACCCTAAGGCCAGGGACCAGACAACTAGAGACCACCCCTAGAGCCCAAAGCCTACTGACATTATTCAAACTAGCCAATCCTAAACGGTTTACCCTGCCCTACTTGGCCTTTCCTGCGGAAACCCCAGTAAAGGCTCCCACCCATGCTTTCCCCGCATTCCTTTTTTGTTTCCTGACCCGGCTGGTGCTTTCCCAGTGGCCCTGTGTGGCATGGGGGACCCCCTTCTCTTAGGAGACGTAAGTAATAAATTCTTTCAGTAGCATTAACTTCTCTGTGCCGGCACCAAGTCACCTCTATAAATTAAAATCCTGCAGGTACATTTCAGAACCCCCTGCCAAGTGAAGACCAGGCCAGCAGACCCACTGAGGGCCAGGATGCAGACTGCACGGAGTGGAGGTGGGGGGAAGTTATCAATGAGGGGTGAGGCCACCACTCTCACCTCCTCACAAGCTGGCCTTCAAACCACAAGAGCTGCCAGTTGGAAGATACAGGCTTTGTCAAAAGCTCAGACATGCTGTGTGTACATGTGGATCACACAGCATGTACTTATATACGTTTATTTTCAACAAATTGATAAATTGATACAACAATATCTAATTGATCGTTTACTCTAAGTAGCCGTGGCATTAACAAAGATGATCCAACAAGGAAACTCTGATGGGCGAGCGTGAACTATAAAAAACTTTGTTCTTTTTGAAAAGAAATGTAGGTACAATCAAGAATATAAAAAACCAATATCAAAGGCCTTTGGATCATAACTGCAGACACTGATTAAGAGAAAACTTCATTTATAAAATTGATATATTGGTCAAAATTTTGTGAAGACACAAATGCACACAAAAGAGTCATCAATATTAGGAAAAAATAGTAAAACAATATATATGACATACATGTACATGGGGCCCAGTTCTTCCTCTAGTATAATCAAGACGCCAGCAGTTCTTTCAATTTACAAAGTAAGGCTTCATGAGATAACACAGAATGAACAGGGTGGAATAGCTGTGGACTGCTCATCCAGGGGCATGTTAAAAGAGTAAGTCTGCAGAGTGTTAGAGAGCTTTGTGAAGGGCTGAGGAGATGGTCACAGACATTTATATGCCCTTCCATAATTATTGTCTGGACACAGACCCTTTGGCACTACTGACATTTTAAGTCAGGTAATTCTTTTGTAGGGGACTGTCTTATTTATTGGAGGATGTTTCAGAAGCCTCCTTGGTTGGTGATGCTCGCAATAAATTTAACGACATTTGCCCATTAGATTCCAGTAGCAGCCCACCACTTGTAACAACCAAAATGTCTCCAGACACCGCCAAAGGTCCCCCAGGGAGCAGAATCAGCGGGTTGAGAACCACTGGTTTAGACTTGCAATACTGCAAAATATCGCCAGGCAATCTGTATTTCAAAACCCACCTGCGTTATTCCTAAAATCCTTCAAGGGGACTCAAAGTTTGGTTGAATAAAGTAGCAGAGGGTAGAGAAACAGAGGTTAAATACTTAAACTAGAACAATTAATCTTTCACGACACATGTTAACATGTATTCCACACCCCAATCACCTTAAGTGTCAGCTGAGGTCGTCTTACATTCTCACTGAGAGGAAAGGCTTTATATCAAATGTATATCAAATTACCATTTTAATCTATTTTTAATATCTACAATAGTTACTTGGATAAAGATTACCTTTTCTAAGAGAAAGCCCCCGCCCTCGGCCCCAATATGAAACTAATTCACAAGCGGAAGCTGAAGGACACAGACCTTCAACACTAGCTGTTAAGTGGCTGGGCTCTAAGTTCAAACACAGAAGAAGAGGAGGGTTAGTCCCCCCACCTCCGCACAAGCTGCTCTCCACCAGGTAGTCAGGAATCATACGGAAGTGCGAAGGGCCACGGGAGGACCTAAATCCCAACCACGCACGTGCTGGTGTGAGGAAGCCAAGGTTTGTCGCCAGGTCCAGGTATGACATTATGGCTGCCCTCACCGTTCGAGCCATTCTGACAAATCACAGCAGAGGCATCGCTTCATCCGTGAGGTGGGAGGCATGCTGATGATCTCAACGGTTGTGGGAAGCAAACGAGGTGGCCAGCCGAAAGCAGCAGGCTTACTGCAGGCGTTCTGAGCACGTTGTCTCCCGGCCACCAGGGAAGCCCCACCCCAGTTTTAAAAGGCCACTCTGCCGAGCAGCTGAGACAGGAAAGGGGTGTTCTGAGCTCTAGGACACAGTGGACTCCAAGGGTGACTGTTAGAACGTACACATGAATGATCTCCCCATGCTTAAATTAGGCAGGGCTTCCACTTCACACAAGGTCACTGGGCAGTTTCACGTGTCCCCTGATGCTTTGTAATTACCTAGGTAATTAACACTGATTAGTCATTACCTAGTCATTACATCAGCTGTCCCCCACAATCTTGAGAATTTACACCATACAAAACATATGCCAGCCTGGGAAAGCTACCTCTCAGAATACATACCTGAGCTACTAATGACTACTGGACTTTCCCATGCCTTGCCAGGCATCCTGCCATATACCTTCCACACACAGGGCAAGTGCCACAGAATACTACAGAGCTAGGCAACTAAATGCTAGCTGAAAAAGAACAGAAAAGTACTTCTTCACCGATGCCACTGTGAGGTGATGCATGTAACATACTCTACTTGATGCATCTCACCAGGACGATGACAGGCAAAGTGGAGCCCATGGAAGAGCAGTGGCTTCTACGATCAGGTAGTAACTGTACACTCTCGCTGTGGACTCAGGATGCGAGGGTCTCATGTGAACAATAACAGTATGGCTATTCCAACGGTTAAAAGGATCCGAATAAACAGAATGCAATTACACAAACTAGAACTTGGCCTACCTTTCAGGAATGGCTGTCCAGGACAGATCTGGTTTAAGATAAAATATGAGGAAGACTAAGAACAAGTAACCCACACAGCCAGTAGTCAAGCATGTTCCTAAGTCAAATCAAGCATCAGGCTAGCTACAGTTCACTGTTATTTTCTTTGCATAAGGCATTTGAGTAGGTCGGGATGTATAAGCATGTGTATATAAGACCTTGTAAGCTTCAGGCCACTGAGAAGTATCACATTTGTTCTAGAGAGCTCATCTCTAGAACATTATATTTATTAGTGAAATGAGAAAAGGAAACTCTGAAATCCCAACTACTACATATAGTCTAGGCCAGTGGTTCTCACCTAGGGATGATTTTGCCCCCTCCCTATTCCCAGGGCCATTTGGCAATGTCTGGAGACAATTTTGGTTGTTATATCTGGGGAGGTGTTCTGGCCTCTAATTGGTAGAAGCCAGGGAGGCTGCTAAACATCCCATAGTGCACAAAGCAGTTTCCCACAACAAAAAATTATCCATTTCAGAATGTCATTATTGACAAGATTGAAAAACCCTGATCTAGGCCAAAAATAAAAATTGCCACTGTCTTGTGGGTCTAACTAAGTCTTGGAATAATTCAGACTAAACCTAAAAGACTGCAGTTGATAAGTAAACTTAAAAGATACAGTTGATGATACTATGGATTTAATCATACTTTAGGTCCTATCATGTCCCTACCTGATTAAAAAATATGTATTATGAATATATAATCAATTATTTCAAATAATCAAATGCTTGTCCTATCCTCTTAGTATAATAAGAAACAACCAGAACATTGTTCCTATGCTCCACTCATAAGACCAGTAATACAATGTAGTTTTGGGTATCAATTTCCTAAACTAGACACTAATTCTACATTAAGTGTGAAAATATACTCCAAATCCTAGTCCTGGGCTACTTTAAACCGATTTTTACAAATGCAGATCCTTAGGCCCTACTCAAACCTAGGGAATCAGCTTCACTGGAACCTGGGGATTTGCATTTTCAGCAAGTTTGCCAGGTGATTCTTACACATGCTCAAGTTTGAGAACCACTGTCTGACTTGGCTTCCATGAGAAAGAGCTGCCATTTCCACATCATTCTCACCATAAGGTAAATAACAACAATCAATTAATTTTATTTATGTATGAAAGATCAGCAATACGTAGTACTACACCACAATGGCCTTAAATGGTTTTCCTAAACTAAAATCCTTTCGAAGTGAGGCTGGTTTATGAAGTCCCATAAGCACCATCGTAACAGGGCCTATATCAAAAGTATGTTGCCTTTCAAACGCAAGACACCAAAGCCAAGGCTGTTCTTGGTGAACTTCATTATGCTTCAAGGAAGCAGATGTTCTTAAGCATCTTGCTGCCACAGGTGCAGGTTTAAATACGTGCTTCATATTTAGCATCCAATGACAAATGGTATGCTAACTGTGTGAGGCGGTCAGAAATCATAGGATGAACAAAAATTAGACTTTCCAAATAAAACAGAAGTATTTTCCTTCTGAATATTTTGATAGATTGCCTACCAAGTGTGATCTCAGTTGAGATTACAATTTCAGATGACAGCATGTCTCCAAAGCAAGCAAGAAAAAGGAGGGAAAAAAGCGAGGTAAAATGACTGCAAAGGGAAGAGTGTATTCCATATTTTCAGGGGCTATAAAAATAGTTGAGCCACTATATGCTAAGTTCCTACTATTTTCAAACATTTTACCAACATTTTCTTATTCAACCATTACCAATTCCATGAAAGTAGATATTTTGTTGATGAGAAAATTGAGGACCAGAAAGGTTAAGTAACTTGTTCAAACTCACAAAGCTGGTAAGTGGGAGATACAAGATTCAAACATAAGAAATCAAGCTTTATTTAGTATACCTCCCCCAAACCCCTCACCTCAAAATTCACTAACATCCTGGTAGTTTACAGAAATTTCTTGTGAACGTATAACTAACTACAAATATTTTAAATTGACAACATTTCAAAGAGTGTTGTGTGTGTAAGTTTTACAACTAACTCTACGATGCTACATGGCCTATCTTGGAAACTGAATGGAATTAAGCATTCTAAAATCCTAAAGCATCGCACAAACGTAAGGCATTCTGTTATTCATTAAAATCAGTTTTAGTTTGAGGATCTTTGGCAGACGGCAGCAGGATTTTGAGATACTATGAAATAATTAGAGACACCCTAGGATACTGTGAAATCATGATTGAGGTGAAATCATGATCGAGGTTGCACTAAATTGGCTTCAATAGCCACACATAATAGAAATGATTTGGACAACAGATAATGTCATTTTAAAATGATTATATTAGAGATGCTAGATGCCTCCCCCGGATGTGGGCATTGCCCAGGGGTCCATTCTGGGCCTGTCCCTTCACCATCCCCTCAGGCAACCTCACCTACTGCAGACTTCAGATATCACCTCTTCATGCCCACAAAGTACCCACTGACATGCTCACCCTTCATCATTTTCCCTGTCTTTCCCTTACATCATAGAGGCCCCTCTGGCATTTCAAACTTAAAATGGTCAAAAACCCAATTCATTATCTATTCCACCTTTCCTCTTGTGTAATCCTTCCTTCCCTTCCTCCTCTTTTGCTCCCACAGTTAACTGCAGCGTCCACCACATCTAGAAACCTCAGCATCATCTTCAATTCTGCCTAATACATAAAACTAGACTCTGGATCCTTAAGAGGAGACTTTCAAATGGACCTCTTCTTTATTTGCTCACTCTCTCAAGATCTCTTTAAAATCAAGACAAAACAAAATACACCTCAGGTGATACTGAGATTCTCTTCTTTCAAAGTCTAAAGAGTAGTCCAATCTCCTTAGCATGGTCCTGCAACACCCAGCTCCTGCCATTCTAGTTTCATCTCCCACACAGACCTTTGCCACCTGCCTGCCACCCTCACTAGCCAACCTGCTCTTCCTTAAACCCGTGGGCAACCTCATGCTTCTCAACCTTTGTTTATTCCCTGTGCTTTCTCCACCATCATCACAGAGCAGTTTCTGAACATGCTGTCTCAGGGACTTTGCAGATGCTGTTCCCTTCTATCTGAAATGCTCTTCCCTGACTGCAAATTCTATTCATCCTTAGAGTCTAAGCATGAGCTGGACATATTCACTGGGGAGCTTTTCGCAATTCCCCCATTTCCTTTTTCCAAGCCCCAGAATACCTCTCCTTCATACAAACGTCTATTATCACTCTCATCACACTCATATTTCTATATCCTCAGTTGACAGTGGGCCACTGCTGGCAGAGATGTCTTTTTCCTGTGGATTGCCAGAACTCAATGTCATCACATAATAGATGCTCAATCAACGTGAGATGACCGACTACCATGACTACCAATAAATGCCAGGCTTTATGTATGCTCATTAAAAAATGTAATGACTGGGTTTCCCTGGTGGCACAGTGGTTGAGAGTCCGCCGGCCGATGCAGGGGACACGGGTTCGTGCCCTGGTCCGGGAAGATCCCACATGCCGCAGAGTGGCTGGGCCCGTGAGCCATGGCCGCTGAGCCTGCGCGTCTGGAGCCTGTGCTCCGCAATGGGAGAGGCCACAACAGTGAGAGGCCTGCGTACCGCAAAAAAAAAAAAAACAGAGAGACTTCATCAACCCTCCACAAAACGTCTAGCCTGTGGCCACCACCTGCTTTCTATGGCTGGAGGGGAAGAGGGTCAGGAATAAGGACAGCTTGACGCAGTGGGCATGGAGCCCTGTGTGTATAGGGTGGAAGTGGCTGTCTGATGAAGGCCCTGGGGTTCTATGCTAGACACTTCCCAGTCCCCTCTCTTTTCCCCATCCAAGGAAATTAGGACCAGTGCAGCTTGGTCTTAACTTAACTGCACTTAACTTGGGTTAAGTGAGGCAAGTCCCAGGGTTAATTCAGTCAGATGTCCTGCCAAGGGGTAAGCACACAGGGAAATAGGCCTCCAGGTGGCTGCAAAGGCTAGGACATGGGGCCACCATGCAAGAAATCCCAATAAGCCATCGTGCCCCTCCTGAAACCCCAGTGATACAGAGAAAGGGATGGAACAGAGAAGGGAGAAAAAGGCAAATGAAGACTAGAGATGAGTCAGACACGTAAAGAGAAGGATTTATAAGGTACAGAAGACCAAAGAAGTTCTCTGGATGCTTATTTTTCGAAGACAATAATAAGCGAAAACGCATGACATAATTTACTTCTCAAAAGAGTACTGGTAAAGAAAAGCAATAACAAACCTAGTTCATTTTCCAATTATTTGGAATTTTAACAAATGGGAGTTTACTCTATTAAAATTCCATATCCACAAGTGAGTTTTCAGAAAAAGTAGAACTTTTTGATGGTGTTCCTATATCTATAAATATGAATGATGCAGATTTTGGGTCCTATGATATCAGATGACAAGATTCAGCCCAAGCTTCAGCTCTTGCTAATTAAACAAATCAATTAAGAGACTGCAGTTGCAACTGTGTAGCTGCTGTTCTATAGTAGCAATAACAACCCCAGGGGGAGGTCTTTTACTACATTAAAATGCTGTCCTCCACAACTCCATCTGATATTATTAGAAACAGTTATTTGTGTCTTGCTGTCATATTAGTAGCAAAGGCAAATTATGGAAATATGCAGACCAGAATGGTCCCAGTATGAGATCAGGTTGGGTTTTCAGCCTCCAAGGGAACAATTGCTGAAATTCCGAAGCTCCCCAAAGTTCTTTAATGGAACTGATAAATCTATCAGCACAGCATCCATTTAGAAACTAGGTAAGGGTCACGTATTTACATACTTTCCTGCTAAGCTGATACAATTCAACTAGATGAATTATCATATTAAGTTTACCCTCCTGAGTTAAACTGATGGAGTTCAAAATTGTTTTCGATGGTTGTCATTAATCGCTGTTACTTCGTGAATGCTTACTTTGAAATCTTATTGTGCTAGTGTAACAAGGGTCATATTAATACCATTCTTCATGGTAAATCTTTGTAAAACATGTTTATTCTACAGATATTGTTACTCAAGCTTTCAAGGCTAATGAGAAATAAAGTATATTTATTATCAATAAAAACTTAATTTAAAATGTACAATTTGAGATTTAAACTAGCTTTAAGAACTTTAGCATGATTTGGTTTCATTAAGATCTCTGGCTAAGCTTCAAAGACGTATAATTTGATAGTTCCTCAAGAGTCCTTGGGTAAATGCCAAAAGCACAGCTATGAAGAAGCTGCTCAATGTAGTCGAAGCTTATTCTCTCTTTCGGGCAATATGTATTGATTTCACATGAAAAAAAAATTCCGCCTTACTGAGATATATGTTTGTCTTAATATTACGGCGTTTTAAAGATAATGGAACTTTAAAAAATTAAATATAAACAATGATTGCAATACAAGATTTGGAATAAAACAGTAACTTCTGCATTCTTCAAGTCATAACAAAATATTCTTCCTTATTGTGAAGCACAGTTCAAGTAAGGAAGTAGGGTTACATAAAATACTGGACCTTTTCTACTTCTCTGTGAGCTTATACTATCTGACATACACAAACTCACAGCTTCACCAAAAAACATGCAAACAAAACAAACCCAGACAATTTACTATTTGAAATAGGCACAGATATCCTGGAAAAGTTCTGGGGTATGTAGCTCTACCAACTAAGTGTATACTGTGAACTAAATGTTTGTGCCCCCCCCAAATTCATACGTTGAACTACAATCCCCAATATGATGCTATCTGGAGGTGCCACCTTTGGGAGGTAATTAGGCTTGGATGAGGCCATGAGTGAGGCCTGGCAGGAGAGAGGCAAATGACGAGGCCCTGACACCTGTGCCCAACACGTTTGAAGAAGAGCAACAAGGTCGGCTGAGTTGATGTGTATTTTAGAAGGATCACTTTAACTGCTATATTAATGATAAAGCAGGGAGCAGGGGTGGAGGTGGGAAGACTGGCTGCTGCAAGAATCTGGACAGGAGACGACGAAGACTCTGGTCAGGATGGGGGCGCAGTGGGAGTGGTGGATGAAAGAGGGGAATCAAGGAAAAGACAAGGTTTTAGCTTAAGTTGCCATTTTCTGAGACAGGAAAAACTGCCTGGAGAAACTTTATGTTGGTTTGGTTTCTTTGCATGTTGTGGCTATCAAGAACTCAGTTTTCAGTATCTGAGCCCTGAGAAATCTATTGGAATCCAAGGAGAGATATCAAGCAGCAGAGACAGCATAAGTGCCCTTTCTAGCATGAGCACAGAGGTACAGAAAAACCTTCATGTAATATAATTCCAGGTAGTTGTGAGAAAGAATGACATGGATCTTTACGTAATGACTTAGAAAGATATCCACCATTTATTCTTGCATGAAAAGATGTATAAATCTATTTCTGGAAGCATATGTCTACTGTTAAAAACTTAAATACCTCCAGGGAATAAAATGAATACTTCCGTGATGGTTAATTTTATGTGTCAACTTGGCTAGGCAACAGTATTCAAATATTTGGCCAAACATTATTCTAGATGCTTCTACAAAGGTATTTTTTTAGATGAGATTAACACTCAAATCAGTAGACTTTGAGTAAAGCAGATGACCCTCTAATAATATCGGTGGGCTCATTCACTCAGTTGAAGAAAAAGGAATGACCTCCCAAGCAAGAGGGAATCCTTCAAGCACACTGACTTTGGACTTGAACTGCAACTCTTCCCTGGTCTACCCTGCAGGTTTGGGACTTGCATCCACAATCATGTGAACCAATTGCTTAAAATCAATCACTCAATCAATCAATCTCTCTCTCTGTAATATATAAAAATATAATACACACACACATCATGTTGGTTCTGTTTCTTTAGAGAAACCTAATACAATTTCTTATAAAATGCATTTAAATAATATTTAAATTTTCTAATTAAAAAAATAAGCATGTGTAGTACTTATTAATCAGAAAAACAAGAATAACCACACGGAGCAATACTTAAAAGTTTACATCACGTCAGGCAGGTGCCTATACAAATACTTTAATATGTAAACTTTACTACACCTCTATACATATACAAAGCACACAGTAAATGCACCTTAGTACTAATATCCTTCCTATCTCAATAGCTGCAAAATCACTCTTCTTTTGCTCTAAGCCACAGGTCTGTCCTCTGATATTCTCAACACACGGACCTAACAGAAATACCCAGTGTGAATTTATAACCTGAACAAGGCACCCAAAGGACATGAACAGACATTTTACAGATTATAAATGATACCTAGCAAGTGAATACATGGAGAAATATTCAAATATAATACCAATAAGCAGAGAAATGCTAATTAAAACAATAAGGTACCTTTTTCAACAAATTATTTTGAAAATTATACTACTACTAATATGATCATTATAAACCTATAAGTAAAAATAATAACTATAAATTAAATTTATTTTCACTAGGTAGAGGTAAATAATTTTGAAATTATGATTCAATTTCATTAGAAATGTGGACTCCAAAGCACCTAACAAAAAAAGCTAGAAGGAAAACTGAGCAAAAACAAAACAAAACATATACAGAACAGAACAGCAAGGTCACGATTTTCTTTGTTTTTTGGCCATGCCGCGCATCTTGTGGGATCTTAGTTCCCTGAACAGGGATGGCACCCCGGCCCTCGGCAGTGAGAGCACAGAGTCTTAACCATTGGACCACCAGGGAATTCCCAAGGTCACTATTTTCAAAAGCATCTTTTTAAAATACGTTCTTATTTTTATTAAAAATGGGGAGAAAGTCCCCAGTGAAAAAAGGACTTAAAAGACTCAACAAACTACAGATAATTTAAAAAACCATTTTGTCTCTCATAAGAAATAGCTAAAATTACTCTATCATGGAATCTTTTCCCACACGTTAAAGAACCCATTTCTTATACAAAGACATCTCACTTAACAGCAAAACAAACCCATGATGAAGCCAAGTTCAAACCCATGGGCTATAACTACTAGTCAATCACTTTTTCTCTCTGTAAATTAAGAGAATATAAAAAATAATAATTCTTTCATACTTACCACAGTACCAAGAAACTGAATGCTCATGTTGCCACCTGCTTCTCGAGAAAGACACTGGGGGAAAAAAAAGAGAGGTATAAAATGAATTTTCATCCATACAAAAACATGTACATGAATGTTCATAGCAGCATTATTCCTAATAGCTGAATAACCCAAATGTCCATCAACTGATAAATGGATAAACAAAATATGGCATATTCATACAATGGAATATTATTTGGCCATAAAAAGGAATGAAGTACTGATACATGCTACAACAGAAGTCAGTCACAAAGGAGCACATATTATGATTCCATTTAACATGAAATGTCCAGAAGAGGCAAATCCACAGGGACAGGAAGTAGACTGCTGCAGTTTGGCTCTTCTTAGCAGGAAAACTCTCAGCAACCTGGAAGACTTCCAGGTTGTCAATAACTCCTCAGGCCCCAGCTAGCACAGGCTACAGGTATTATCTTAGTCTGCTGCCTAAGAATATACCATATATCACATCTTTTCACCAGTATAGATTACTTTATATCACTTTGTCAAAGAAAGGACTAGAAGAATTTTCTGATGACCCAAAGAGTTAGGGGGAATAAAAATCGAAAGTTGGAGCTTCATGGGCCTGTTGGCAATTAAGGAATGGAAGTAATGAAGGTGGACATAAACTCTGGTGTGTCCTACTAAAAAAAGGAACATGTTCCTAACTCTAGAGCAGGAGGCCGGGTGGGAGAGACTGCCAATGCCAAGTTCAGAACGGTTAGAAAAGGTAGTGGATTCCATGGATGCTTTTTTTTTTTTACTTTTGGCTGGTTGGGTCTTCATTGCTGCGCGCGGCTTTCTCTAGTTGCAGCGAGCGGGGGCTACTCTTCATTGTGGTGCACGGGATTCCCATTGCGGTGACTTCTCTTGTTGTGGATCCTGGGCTCTAGGTGCGTGGGCTTCAGTAGTTGTGGCACACGGGCTCAGTAGCTGTGCCTCACGGGCTCTAGAGCGCAGGCTCAGTAGTTGTGGCGCATGGGCTTAGTTGCTCCACGGCATGTGGGATCTTCCCGGACGGACCAGGGCTCGAACCCATGTCCCCGGCATTGATATGTGAAGTCCCACATTTTTTTTTAATACATGTTACATTTTTTTATTTTTGTTTTTTAATTTTATTTATTTATTTGGCTGCATCGGGTCTTAGTTGCAGCATGTGGGATCTTAGTTGCCCGACCAGGGCTCGAACCCGAGTTCCCTGCATTGGCAGGCGGATTGTTAACCACTGAGCCACCATGGAAGCCCTATTCTTGATTTTTTGAGGACCCTCCATACTGTTTTCCATAGCAGGTGCACCATTTTGTAATTCTACCAAAAGGGCACACAGGTTCCAGTTTTTCCACATTCTCACCAACATTTGTTATTTTCTGTTTTTTTTTTTTTTATAGTATCCATCCTAACGGGTATGAGGTGATATCTCACTGTGGTTTTGACTTGCACTTCTCTTTCGATTACTGATGTCAAGCATCTTTTCATATGCCTGCTGCTCATTTGTATATCATCATTGGAGAAATGTCTATTCAAGGCCTTTGTCCACTTTTTAATCAGGTTATTTAATTTTTTGTTGTTAAGGTACAAGAGTTCTTTATATATTCTGGATATTAACCCCTTATTAGATGTATGACTTCCAAATATTTCTCCCTTTTCACAGGATGCCTCTTCACTCTGTTGTGTCTTTTGATACACAAAGTTTTTAAATTTGATGTAGTCCAATTTGTCTATGTTTGCTTTTGTGCCTATGATTTTGGTGTTATATCCAAGAAATCACTGTCAAGTCCAAAGTCATGAAGCTTTTTGCTTACATTTTCTTTTAGAAGTTTTATAGTTTTAGGTGTTATGTTTAGGTCTTTAATCCACTTTGAGTTAATTTTTGTATCTAGTTTAAGATAAGGGTCCAACTTTAACCTTTTGTATGTGGCAGACCCATGCTTAAAGAGAAAATCTACATGAATATGACTATCAAATTTATGTTTTCAACTCCCATTTGTCTTCTGAGTTCAAGAATCATATAGTCAACTGTTAACTGGACATCAACACCTGGATATCTAATGCACATATTAAACCTACCAAGTCCAAACAGAATTCTTGATCTGCCTCCCCAAATCCGCTTCTCCCCTAGCCTTCCCAACTCCGTAAATACTACCATCATTCACTCACCTTTAATTCTTTAACTTCCTTCATACCCAGTATCTAATCTACCTGCCAATCTTTTCTGCCTTCCCTCAAAAATATATGTCAAGTTGTTAGGGGAACCACTGACCAAAACCCCCTGCCCTGCCCAGGCAAGATAGTAACCACTTGCATGAGTTATCTTACAACAGAAGGTCCTGGTAAGAAACATGGAACTGACAAGCTACCACCAACCAGAAGAATTCAGGAAAGGTCAAAAGGAGAGAGGAGACACCAGTCCCTATGTTCTACCAACCTCCCAGAATCCTCCTCGCTGGAATCCATCTTGGCTGAGCGATGCGCGCCACCAGAAAGGACCCTGAGTCCGAATGTTTGGCCAGAGAGAACCCAGAAACTAACCCCATGTCCATAAAACCCGAGAACGTGAGCCCCGTGGCAGAGCAGTTCTCCTGGGTTCCCTCACGCTGCTGCTCTCCTCCCCCGGGCGCCCCTTCCCCATAAAGTCTCTTGCTTTGTCAGCACGTGTGTCTCCTCGGATAATTCATTTCCGAGTGTTAGACCAGAGCCCACTCTCGGGCCCTGGAAGGGGTCCCCTTCCTACAACAAAATTAGTTCACTTCAAGCCATCTCCATTGCTACCATCTTAGTCTAAGCCAAGGGTTGGCAATTTTTTTTCCCCAAAGGGCCAGATTTTGCTAGATTCTTCTCTTGATATTTGCCTTTAGCATAACATATTGTAGTTTAATCATTTCCAGTTGAAGGTTGAGTGGAAGATCCTCAATTGCACAATTATACAGATTTTGAAATATGGAAATTTCTTTTGCTTTTGTAAAAATGCTGCTGGAACTGTAGTCTACTTCTTGCTTTAATCTTTTGACAGCCTAGGAAGTATAAAAAGCAGCTTGCCATTAGTTGTGACTCAAACATTATTTGTCAAAATGACTTTACCACAGTATTCATCTTGCATGTAAATGCTGTTTTGCCTTGCAATTTCCGGTTGACTTCATTAAGAAACATTATCAAGTTTGCGACACAAACTAATTTTCAAAGCCATTCAATGTTTGACGTTCCATTAATAGTGGTTGAGGACAGTTCTTTTTTGTTCAGAAAAATTTCAATCTTGGTCCTGCGTCAAAAAAACCTCAACAAACTCCTAAGCTACTGAACTGCTGTGTGACAGGGGCAAATCAGGGCATTAAGCTTCTATGTACAATAACAACTCCAAAAGCAGCCACGGACAGATGAAAATGAATAAATGCAACTGTGTTCTGGTAAAACTCCATTTACGGACCTGAAATTTGAATCTCATATACTTTTCATGTGTCATGAAACATTCTTCTTCTTTTAATTTTTTCCAACCATTTAAAATGTAATGCTTGCAAACTTTAAAAAACCAGTCAACTTGTGAGCAGTACAAAGACTGGCAGTGGGCTGGGTCTGGCCAGCTCCTCGTCTAAACCATCATCAGCACCTCTCGTGTGGATGACTGCAATGATCATACAAGTGACTTCCCTGTCTCCACCACTAGTCCCCTGTGGTCCATCCCTCCTCACAGCAGTAATTTTAAATCACATCATACCATTCTTCTACTCTAACCCTTCAAAAGCTTCGCAATAGGAATCGAATAAAAACCAAATTCCCTGGCCTACGAAGACCCCACATGACCTGGTCCCGGCCTATCTTTGTCCACTCAAGGAGACACTGGCCTTCCTCCTGGCTTCCACACAAACCAAACGTGTCCCTGTCTCAGGGCCTTTGCACGTGCCATTCCTTCTACTTGGGACTTTCCTCCCCCAGATTATTGCATGGCTTCCTCCTACTCCTCACAGGTTGCAACTCAATGTTAAGTATTCAGAGAGGACTTCCTAACCCTACCTAAAGCTACTTCCTCCTAACTGCCTTCTATGAATTATCCTGTTAAATTACCTTTTTAACGTGGTCACGTGTTTGGTATCTACATCCCCCTGCTGCAGTGTAAGTCTTGGTCACTGCTGTATCTCCAGAGTCTAGAACACTGCCTAGGTCGTATCAGAATTGCCTTCTATGTAAGAGACGTTAAAAAAATGTAACAGTTCCTTTTCCTTACCCTACGTGGGTTGGACTGATTCCCAGGCAAACAGAAGTAATTTTGCAATATGTAAAATGGAAACAGGTTTAGAAACTTTTTTTTCACATTAAAGATACAATTAAAGTGTAACAATGAATACGGAAACCATAGATATAAGTACCAATAAGTTACCCTTAACTTTGCATTCAGTTTAAAGCAGGTTAAAATTACGTACATAATGAGTATCAGATATTCCCCCACCACAGCTACCACAGTCTGTATATGTGCACTGAAAGAAAGAAAGAACCCAAACCTGACATATCTCAGCAATAAGGATTGATGTAGTAGAAAACAGGGAAATAAGATGTCATTCAAAACTGGAATTTACTTCTACACAGGAAACAGGAATACACACTTTTCCCACAGTCTAGGATTAAGACAATTCAGTTTTAGAATCCACGAAGAACAAAGTACTCAATGCCTACAATGAATCTGAGGTATGCCAAAACCAAATACGAACTGGCCCCTTGATAAGCTAATAGAAAAAAGTAAAATAAAATAAAAATTAAAACTTTCATCTTCATGAAACATATTCTGTCCTAAAATATTTTACCCCCTATTCTAAGTGGCACTTCACAGCTAAATTAAAACGTCCTTCTTTTCTTACTCTGATAGTCTGCTCCAACATTTACAAAACATACTCCTTTTTTTCTTTCTTTAAGGAAAAAAGTACTTAGGAAGACTTTGTTAACAAAATAATTTCAACATTTGTTAGAATCAAATTCATACAAAATTAGCAAGATTGCTCACTCAAAAAAAGCAGAAACATTCACAAAATTTAAAAATGTTCCAAAAATATCTTCCTAAGATAATAAAATCAAAGGCAATTTCACCTTTAAAAGTAATCTCACTGAACAGTATGGGGAAGAAACAGTAATAGTTTTCTTTTTTCCCTCACTGATTTCCGACTTGATAATATGTTTTAAAGGCCATTACTACGGGATTTGTCTTATCGGACTGCAGTGCAGCTGCTTGTATTATTTTCCATGTTTTCCATAATCAGTGTTTATACTATTCAAAATCCTCTTCTTCTGGCAGCTACTAAAACATAATTTTCTAGTTAACAGAGAGTAGAGGAGAAAAAGTATGTGTGTGTGGGGAGGGGATACAGAAAGACATTTTCCCATTATATTAAATGTTTAAAAGCAACTCCAAATCATAAAGCACATGCCACTAGAGACAAGAAAATGGCTAAGCCTCTAGACTACACTACAAAAGCAGGTAGACTTGCATCAAAATTAATATTTTAAATTATAGTTGTAAATACACCCCAGCTGTTAAACAGTGATTAAATTTTTTGAAGCATAGTGAAAGGAGTTATTTCTGTTCTACTGGTGGGCTTGTTTCTAAGATGTGTAACTGTAATTGATGTTTTCAGGAATGTGAAAAGGAGATGGTTAATAATTACTCTTTCATTTCCTACTTCATTAGAAAAAAACACCATCCTCTACTTCATCTTCTAAGTTATATATTTATATATCCTATACATCCTAAATAGATGGTTTCCTATCACATTTGATGAGTCTAGAGTAATCACATGAATATAGGACAAAACAGCTAGTTACTGCTAAGGGGGTGGAGGGGTGAGGAGAAACATCGAAAAAACATGGGATACATTTATTTGGGGACTGAAAACTAAGATGATTACTTCCAAATCCACTTTTTTTTTGTACTGGCAAAGTATAAGCAAAAATGTAAGTCGTTTCATTTAATTTTCTAATTAAAATATTATTAACATATTTATTTTAGCATCTATACACATACACTTATCAGGATTAAAACTAAAGTTTGTTCTCGGAAGTTGTGGGAGTTATTTTAATCTGAAAAAGAGAAAAAATAAAATAACATTTAAATTTAAACTTCTCTCCTGAAGTGGTGAGAAAATCCATTCATTTTCTTCAAAAACAGAAAATCAAGGTTAAATTTTTTAAATCTATTCAAATTCCGTGTGGACAAGAATTTGCAAATATATCACAGATACACATTCCACAAACATAATAACATCTCTTCTATTACATTCATGTGCTTGTGTAATATTCTATTTTACAAAGGCTCACTTGAGCATTTTAAGTTATCATGTTATATAATCTATTTAACACTGCAATCAATTCACAAGTAATCCATTTAATCTGGTATTCTGTAGTAAATAACATGAGATTCATGTGACACTATTCCAAATTTGTCTGCTTTAACACAGAAAATTAGTTCCACTTAGTTGAATATCAATGACCTATTCAATGCAGAATGCGATAGTGCTGCAATCAGCTTTGTACTGTTATTTATAATAAATTTATCTTCTCTTGAAAATATTTAAGAATATGAGAAATAAAAAGAAAAAAGCCTTCAAAGGTACACGACGAATAGCTTCACATCACACAAATGCGGAAATTGTTAGACTTCTCAAGATCTCAAGATATTTTCAAAAGTATTTAGCTACTCTTCAGGCCTGTGGACAACCTGCTGTGAGCAGGTGGAGAGAAGAAATCGTGCCACACAAAGAAACAGGCCAATAGCAGTTAGTCGGCTCTGCTTGCAAATGTTCAAACAACGTGACTATGCAAAATGAAAATCCAGCATGTAAAACACTAACGAGAAACAGTATATTAAATCCCAGCAGACAAATTACATTGTAAGAAACCGAAAACTATTTGAGTTGTTCAGAGTAAAATTAAAGAGTCTCTTCAAGGTTAAAAAAAATTTACTTCACAGGAATACAGTCGTAGGAATGATAAAAAAGTTCTATTCATCCAGCACGTTCCATAGTCAGAAGGTGCTTGGATGTGTGAAGAAAGCAGTGTTAAGAAAGCAGTGAGCTTAACACATATAGAACAGCAAAACCTTTTGTTTTGTTTCAACACTTTAGTTACATGCTCCAGAGAGGAAATCATTCCACTTTTTAAAAATAGTTCTAATTTTTGTTAAGCTTCTAAATTAAAATTTTAGAAGGTTGTCACCTAGATGAGAAATTCACCTTCTGTTTTAAAATGAATTTAATTCCTCTATTTCTAATTTTAAATAATAAAAACCAAAACTGTGGTTGACACATGGGGGGAGCCCTTTACAAAAATGTGTTTTTTCTTCTGTAAACACTGTCTGACTTACAAAAGGTTCTGTTTGTGAGCCATCTAACTAGCCACACATGGCCATTAAGAACTCGAAATGTGACTAGTGCAACTGAGAAACTAAATTTATAATTTTATTTAATTTTAAATACAGAAGTAGTATGATATATTTTCCCTTTTAAACACAACTTCACTGCTTTAGTACATTCCACTTTAATCGTTCCATTACTTATGTTATTGCTGTCATATACGCATCAGGAGTATGTTTCATTTCCGGTATTCCACTAATAATTTGTGTTTCATGTAGAAATGCTAACATTTTGGATATAGTGGGTTAAATAAACTGGATTGGAAAAATGAACTTCACTTGTGCTTACTTTCTTAATGTGGCTACTAAGAAACTTAAACTGCAAATATGGCTCATATTAGATTTCTATTGGACAATCTGTTTCATTCCACAACTTTTTAAATTGGTAATTTGGAAATCAGAATATATCTTTCCACAAAAGAATGAGAAAAGACTGTTAGTTTCTCAGATTATACCATTAAGACATATTTAATAAGTGCCATTACTGAGGGACTCTACATATGCAATGAAAACAGTAGGAATGTGCTGGTACACAACCAACAATAAATAAATAAATAAATAAAACATACTATCATTTTATTTTCCTTGAATGACAATAATGATAATTTGAGGGAAAATGGTTTCACTATTAGATGAAGAAATAGATTAAAAACTTTAAAAAATTCTAAAGAAGGCCTTTTAGTATCTTCAAGAGTTTTCAAGATTTATATCCCCAGTTCTTTATTATAAATTATTTCATTTCAAAATATATGACCTCTTCCCCCAGTCAGATAAATACACCACTAGCTCTATACTTAAAGTTATTAATAATGACTAGAATTTGTGTCCAAGAGCATGATTTTCTTGAAGAGAAAAAGATGTAAAGCAGCTCACACATATACTGGAGTAAGAGATGGTGTGAAGCAGACTCAACTGAGCCGTGAATAATCAGTGCCACTGGGGGAAAGAGAGTGCAAACAAGGTGTGCACACACCTTGCAAAGGCGGAAATGAGGAACAGCCTGAGGTGGACCCTTTTCAATACCTACCAATACCTATCAATACGTGGTACTGTTAGCCTTCAGCAGCTCAGGTGCTCCCACAGCAAATGAAGGCAAACAGGAAAGCCACGTGCTTGACTGGAAAGAGTTGTGCTACATAAGGAAGGGACTTCTGTGGACAGGTCCTTGGGAGCCCTCTTGTCTCTCTTTGCTCTCAAAGGAGCTGCAGTGATTCTGTATCTGCAGAGATCAACCAGTCATGTTACCTAATAGAGCATGGATTTTGCGAATGTTGGAAAATCAGGAATTAAAGAGAATTGATAAAACGGCTAGGAAGGCTATCTGATGAACATAGCTTAATTTGACAGCGGCTTAGAAGAAACAAAATATAAATCTTAAAATGAAAGTATAGATAAGGCAGATTTATTTCTGAGATTACAAAAATGCAAGATGACTATCCATTCATCCACCCACTCATCCATTCATCCAGTTACTGAGCTTCCACATGGGCCAGGAACTCAGCAAGACAGTGGAAATTCAAGGTCAAATAAAAACTGAAACAGGTAATTTAGATCAATTAAAAGAATTCAGTAATTTATAAAATTCATTATCCACATAATGTACATGCCAAAATACAATTTATTTTTAAAGAAATTAATGGATAATATTAAGCTCATGAAGTTTACCAATGAAAACCGGGAAAGTGAACAGACAAATGTAATCTGATTGGATAAACAGGGAGCTAATTACTAAAACAAAGGTAATGCTTCCTCCCCAAGTAATTTTGTCTAATCAGAAAAAGGTTTTAAGTGCTACTTTCCATGTAGTCACAGGGATTCAGCAATAAAACTAAATAGGAACTAAATACCCACATATCCTTAAGGTGCTAGACCAAGCCACCTACTAGGACATGCTAAGAAACTATGAAACAAGCAAGAGAATATGAAAGACATTAAAAACTAATTAGAGGAGGTGGAATTCTTAAGCTAAGAAATCAAGGTTGAACACTTTATGCCAAGTGAAAGGAATTCATGAGAATGATTTGATTTTCTATATCTCCTGGATTGTGAGGGACACCTAGGGAAGATAAGCAATGCTTTTCGTGACAGAGAAAGAAGATTTTGGTGAGGCAAGGATTTATAACTATTTCTTGTGGCCCGGATGTGGATCATGGAAAAGAGACCCACGCTGGGTCATTATGGGAAACCCTGCCTATCAAGAGGAATAGGAATCAGGAAAAGACAGAGCAGGCATTAAGGGTTCTACAGGTGAGGAATTCTCCCAAACCCACAACAATGTCCTAGAAGACACCAGCCAGCTTTGGACGTCTGTCATTCCCCAAAAGAATGCATACCAGATTATATCTGCCCTGGTCAACCTAGCTCCTCCAGCCGTGTGCCACTCATTCTTACACCATACTGCAACTCTGGAGAGACCCCAGATAGCAGGTGGGAAGTGGAAGAGGATATAAAGCAAGAAAGAAGAAAGCAACACTCTCGTCTTCCCTATAAACATTTCTCAGTCTGAGAAATTTTACCAGTTTTTACCAGGAGAGGTTTTACCAGTCTTGACATTACAATGAACTAGACTTTTAAACACACTCTCTGCCAAATAGACTATGACTTGCTTACTACCTGGTAGCAAGTTTACAGACTGAGAACTGTACATGAGTTTATGCAGGGGAGGAAAGAACTGTAAAGCAATTATACTCTCCCCACCCCCCCGGCAAAAAAAAAGAATAAGTTGAGAGAATGAGTTTGAAAGAACAGTTGTAAGAAAGTTGCTTCTATTGGCACTAAAAAAGCTCCATTTATCAGTTTTACACAGTAAAACTGATAAAAAAATGGCAAGTATTGGGAAGTACCCTGAATGCTTTCTCAATAACTATCCCAAAAAATCCTGTTCCACAATGAGATACCACTTGATATCCATTAGGTTAGCTATTACAAAAACGAGAGCAGTAACCAGAAAATATCAAGTGTTGGTGAAAACGTGGAGAAATTAGAATCCTTGTGTGTTGCTGGTAGGAATGTAAAATGGTGCAGCTGCCGTTAAAAAACAAAATGGAGGTTTTCAAAAAATTAAACCAGAATTACTATATGATCCGGCAATTCCACTTGTGTGTATACACCCCAAAGTACTAAAAGCAGGGACTAGAAGAGGTATTTGCACACCCATGTTCATAGCAACATTAGTCACAACAGCCAAAAGGTAGAAACAACCCAAATGTCCATCAACAGATGAATGGATAAATAAAAGGAAAGAAATTCTGACACATGCCACAACACAGATAAACCTTAAAGATATTACGCTAAGTGAAATAAACCAGTCGCAAACATATAAATACTATATGAATCCACTTACATGAGGTACCTAGAGTAGTCAAATTCATAGGGACAAGTTGCCAAGCAGTGCGGGGAGGGGGGAATAGGGAGTTAGTGTTAAATGGGAACCGAGTTCCAGTTTGGGATGACAAAAAAGTTCTAGAGATGGACAGGGGTGATGGCTGCACAACAGTGTGAATGCACTTAATGTCACTGAACTATACACCTAAAATTGGTTAAAATGGTAAATTTCGTATTTTTTAATTTATGTATATTTTACCACAATTTAAAAAATCCTGTTAAGGTTTCAAAATAGTGTTGAAGGAAGAAAAATCTAATTAAAGTGCAGCAGATTTAATCCCAGATTGGCAGAGAACTCTGAATTTCTATCCTTTTTTCCTGCTTTTAGAAATGGGTAGATGATGGGTGGCTTGGTATGTAAAAGCACAGAATGCAAGGTTCACTTTCAAAACCTTGCTTTTGAGAGGATAACCACCTAACGACGATAGGGAAGGCCATAAAAACCTATTAGAAAAAAAATTTTTAATGGTCAAAGCAGAGGACCAGTGTTCACTGGAGACAGAATTTTGAGGTCACTATGGTACCCCGCTGTACGCATAGAGAATTCAACAAATTGTGTCAAGTTTAATCAGCAACTACTCCCAAACCCAACCCCCTCATTTCTGTGCACTGCCAGCCCCCCAGTTTAGGGTCCATTACCTCATGAGTGAAGTAATAGGAAATATCTTCTAAATGAACTCCTTTCCCACTTCCCCCTTCAATTCCTTAACCCCTCTTTTATTATAAAGACACTCTAACCTCCCACAACAGCATTTTTTTTTCTTGGCTCAACAGCGTTTTGATGGACATTACTTCCCTCTACAAAACGTTTCAATAACATCTCCACTGGTGATTGAAAAGCACAGGCTCCTTAGCCTCCCATTCATAACTTGGCTCCTCCAATCTGTTTTCCATGCTTAGCTCACATTACTTCCCTATTTGAATGATTCCCAATCTACCTCCCATTTCATGAACATGCTTTTCTAAGGTGTATCTCAAATATCATCTGAGACCCTGGATCGCGCAAAACACCCACACCCACACACACACACACCCTCTTTAAGTGGCTAGGGATTCCCCAGAGATAAATGACAAATGAAAGTAATCGACACAGAGCTCATGAAAGCAAATATAGTGACCAGAACTTCATAGTAAGGAAAAAGTCACCTTTTTGTTTACAATTAATTGAGAAATATTTTACAGAAACAATAAGCCTTTTAAAGAATTCTGGGGTTGGAAAGGTGAGAAGGTGGCAAACTAGTTAGGGAAAGAAAAGCAGGTTTGTAGGTAGTGCTGGAGCAACTGGTTATCCATATTTTAAAAACTAAACCTGGATCTTTCTTAACTCACACCATGTGCAATATTCAATCCCAGAAGGATTAAGGGTTATAATGTGAAAAAGCACAACATAAAAGGTTTAAAAGAAAATAGAGCCAAGTATCTTTATGAGCTGGAGAGCAGAAGAGGATTGTTTAAACAAATACAAAATACACAAACCATAAAGGAAAAGACTGAAAATTCTCATACGAAATCTCAGATTTAAAACTTCACTCGTATAACTTAAAAAGGGAAAAATACAAGCTACAAACTGGGAGAAGTTGTTTGTAACACATATAACTGACAGAGGGTCAGGACACATAATATGAAGAACATTCATGAACCAGTAAGAAAAAGACAAACAATCCAATAAAAAATTGGGCAAAAGCCATGAACAGATATTTTGCAGAACAGAAAACAGGACTGTCAATAAATATATTTTTAAATGCTCATTGTCATTACTAATCAGGGAAATATAGTATACATTAAAACCACTGAGAGAGATTATTTAAACCCACCAGTCAGGAAAAAGTTAAGTCATTTGGATACCAAGGGTTCATAGGACATGAAGAAAAACTGTTAAGGGCACAGATTCCTGGCTTCAAATTCTGGCTCTTCCATTTACTAGCAGGATGCCTTGGGCAAGCAATTTAGCCTCTGTAAGCCTCAGTTTCTCCAACTACAAAATGAGAAATAATACTAGCACATATTTTATTGACTTGCTGTGAGGATTAAATAAATTAATGCAAAGAAGTGCTTAGAAGAGTCAGTGCCCGGCATAGCAAGAATACAATAAAGTCAGCTTGTTGTTCATACTGCTAATGTCACCGTCTTCATAACTACTGGTAGCATGTAAATTGGTACAACCGCGTAGGGAAAACCATTCGGCAACACCGTGTAGGGTTAAGGGTGCATATTCCCTAAACCCAGCCATTCTACTGGCATATTCCTTGAAGAAACACTTATTTCAAGAGGAAACACGTAGTAGAAAAATGTTCACAGAACCATTGTTTGTTTTAACAAAATAAATAATACAAATGTCTACCTAGGGGAAAAAGAATAAACAAATTGTGGTAATTAACATGATTTAATAACATATAGCATGGAAATAAACTAAACTACATTCATAAACATAGACCAAACTCACAAACATAACACTGGAGGAAAAAGCAACTTAGAGAAGCATAGAGAGTATGGTCCCATTTATATCAAGTCCAAGAACACAAGTAACTAAATAATACATTGTTTACAGTTTTACTCTATATGTAAATATCCATAAGGAAAAGGAAGTGCTAAGTTTAAAAATCGGTATGGTGGTTACCTCTAGGGGCGGGAGGAAGGAGGATTTACTCAGGGGATGCACAGAAGAAAGTCAATAGCATTGGTAAGGTTTCCTTATTTAATCTGGATGGTGGGTAAACAGCCTCATTAAGTTATTCTTTACCTCTTATAAGACTAATACATGTTACTTTGTGTATATAAACTGTTTCAATAATAAAAAGTTTAAATGTATATACAAAAATCCAAGGAAAAAAGAACAGCAGTTACTATTGTAAAATCGCTTTTGAAAAACACCTGTGGTAATATCCATCCCATAGTTCTTCTCTGAATTTACCATAAACAAGGGCAAGAGAAATACAAACACATTTTCATAGCTATTTGCTTGGAGGTAATGAGCTGAAACTCTTGGGCAATGCAGCCCAGGAAGTCAGCATAGAGACAAAAGGAGTTAGGAATAAACATTGACCATCTATCCATGGTTCAGGGCAGGTGCAAGAGAAATCAACAAAGATCACTGTGAGGCCACCAGTTCTTTCTGTCCTGTGGTTCTTTCAGACCCCTTCCTCATACAGTGCTCTTCACCCCGACTGTTGCTAATATTTTCCAGGAAGAATGATTTCCCATTTTTCTGATACCTCCTAATTCCTCTCTTTGCCTCCAATCTCACTCTTCTTCAATCCATTTTCCACAATGGAACCGAAAAAAACTTTCTAAACTCCAATTCTGTTCATACCATCACTTCCTTAGTTATAACTCTTCCATGGGTCCCGCTGGCCTAAGAATAAAGCAGAATCTATACTATGTAACTGACAAGTCTTCGAACGACTTGGCTCCTACTTAAGTCACTTTGCTCATCACTTCCAGCTTATCTTCTGATTACAAAAGGTTAAAGCAGTGGTTCTCAAACTGTGGCGCCTACAGCATCAGCACTACCTAGGAACTTAGAAATGCATGCCTAGCCCAGACCTACTAAATCAGAGTAAACTCTGCAGGTGGGTCCAACAATCTGAGTTTTAACAATCTTCCACTTGATTCTGAAGCACACTAAATAAAGTCTGAGCAGCACTGGTTTACAGCACAAATGAGAGGTAAATTAGTACCCGAAGAACTCTGTGGGAAAATTGAAAAGTACTGTACAGCATAGTGGTTAGAAGCACACAGCCTGGGGTCACAGTGCCAGGGTTCAAATTTCTGCTCAGCTTCTCCCTGGTACTGTAATCACAGGGAAATTACTTAGCCTGCCGTAGCACAGTGTAGTGGCTGACAGATCCTACAGCAAGGCTGCTTGGATTTCAATCTTGGCTCTATCCCCCATTAGCTATGTGACCCCCAGCAAGTCACCTACTATCTCTGAGCCTCAGCTACCTCATTTACAAAAGTATAAATAATAGCACCTGCTTCATATAGTTGTTGTGAAGATGAAATGAGTTAATATACGTACTATGCTTAGAACTGTACCTCATACACATTAAGCACTGTTTATTATTATTATAATTATTATTAATTTCACAGGGACCACATTATATTTTGGAGATAGAGAGTCAACACTGAGGGCTAATGCCTACAGAGAGTAAGTAAAACTCACCTGTTCTGATGAGGAAAAATTTTCCTCATCTTCTATTACGGAAGTGACTTTTTCTTTTTTTTTTTTCCCCAGTATACCATTCATCCCTCTGAGTTTACTTTTTTCCAATGAAGGAGCACTTAACTGGAAGGAATGACCTCCTCCAAAGAGGCACGGGGTCTGCCTTGAGTGCCATTTGTTTCATAATAATACTTCTTTTTTAAGCAAAGCACTTATAGGAATGAAAAGGGATTTACTGAGCATTATCCCTAGGCTAGTGAAAATACTTCTGGGGATAAATCCAAATACATACCCAGTGTTAATTTACCTAGAAACTCTACATGTAAAAGTGCTATTAAGACACCCATCTGCACAGTCATTAAGAACACTGAAAATAACATGATACAAAGATTTGGAAAGTAGAACTTTGTATCTCTCTCTCCTCACTAGCAAGAGGTCCTACTATGTCCCCCAGACCAAAACACATGAATGTCAGCCACAGTACATCCAGTGCACAGTATATTCTATTAACATAAACAAGTGTAACAAAACCATGTTTTCTGAAGACATAATAACTGGATCTCAGTGATATGAAATTATGCAGTGAAATTTTTCCAAGGGTCTCCAAGTGTTTAACCTCATACTTAGAACATGAAAGAAAATATGAGAGAGAGAAAATAAACTGGAGCAAGTCACAAAACCAAAGTCAAAATAAGGGCTCATTACTGAGAGTTCAATGCTTCTTGTGACCATAAAGGTAATATACTAATTGAACCCTGAAAATCAGTTTTGTCATTAATATGTATTGAGATTCTGGAATCCTCTGTCCCACGGTTTCTAACAGAAGTATATATGAACCTGGTGTACAGTAATCTTTAAATGTGATTTTCTTGATTTCTCTAGGCTTAAAAAATCAGTTTCCTATGTAAAATCAACTTAAGGGAATGTGAAGATTTTCATAGAAAAGAAAAAAGAATGAGCATTTAATGCTATGGAGAGTTTAGGATTTTTATCTGCATGTGATAGCCACATGTTCTGTGCTGTTTTGATTTGCTTTTCCTGGACCTCAACTATGTGGTGAGGTAAAGGAATTTTGGCAGCACCTCTTTTCATGATTTTCTACTTTCAAATGAAGGACACTGCTTACAAAGAACATTCAATCAACTCTGGATTTCAAGGCACCTCCTCAATACAACAGATTTTATATTGGGGGGAAAAGAAAGGTTAACAAATTAAGATTACTTAATTTTTAAAAGGCATTGAGGGACTTCCCTGGTGGCGCAGTGGTTAAGAATCCGCCTGCCAATGCAGGGGACACGGGTTTGAGCCCTGGTCCAGGAAGATCCCACATGCCGCGGAGCAAGGATGCCCGTGCGCCACAACTACTGAGCCTGTGTTCTAGAGCCCACGAGCCACAACTGCTGAGCCCGTGTGCCACAACTACTGCAGCCTGCATGCCTAGAGCCTGTGCTCCAGAACAAGAGAAGCCACCACAATGAGAAGCCCACGCACCACAACTAGAGAAAGCCCGCGCGCAGCAACGAAGATCCAACACATCCCAAAACTAACTAACTAACTAACTAAATTAATTTTAAAAGGCATCGATGTGCTATGGCAAGTCAACCTGAACAGCTCTGCTTCTGCTGATTTAATACCACATAATTCCAATTACAGAGGAAAGAAAGGTAACAAAGTCAGTCATATTTTACAACTAAAAACCCACAACGGCAAAGAAAACTGCTAATCTTCCGATATTTTTAGAAAAGCACGCAGGATGCTTTATAACAAAGTATGATATATAACCTTCCCAGACTGCCTGAAAAAGGAACACATTGATTCCTCAGAATAGGACTTAACTCAAGATCCTCTAAAATAAGAAAAAATGTTTTCAACTATAAAATGTATGAGGTGGATAAAATGTAGGTTTTCCATACTCTGTCTGTAAGTATTAACCACACAGGTATTGGTAAGGCTTCTGGACTTGATGGAGCCCTCTAAGTACCTCACCAGAACACTTACCTGTATCATCCTCTGCGTGCCATCAACGTTGACAGACAATAAGGGTGAAGCCAGGTTCCACGCGCCGGTCACATTTAGTTTCGACTCATCAACTTCCACCTGTTGTGACACCAAATAAGACTGTTACCATGAAGAAAGACAGAAAACTGATCTCAAGTTCACTGCTGCATACAAAGCAGCAGCCATTTTAAACAGATGGCTCCCCAAACAACCTGTCATGTTTACTGCTCTCACCATGAAAGACAGGGTCCAATGAGAGTCTTCTCAGCCATCTCTGGGGAGAGGTGAGGACCTGGGCACAGCTGCCTCTGGGTACTGAGGTTTCATGTGATTTCCAGTAAGTAACAAGCAGTCTTCTAAGTCTAACCCTAACCGGCGTGCTACATTTACTGCAATTAGACGAGTAATGCATATAAATGCCAGTGACATTTTGCGACCCACACAACAGGGCTTGCACATAATATCCTCTCCAAGGACCGACAAAGAACTTTTTCTGTGTTAATTTTAATGAAGGACTATGCATTGTTGTCTTAATTAAACAGAAGCTTTAATTAGGCAAAAGTTTTTGGCGTTGAATATCAAAAGTCTATTTGAACTTTGCAAACTTCTGTCCTATTTCTGTCCATCATAAATGATTTCATCCAGTCGTCATTCAAGAAGTTACCTCCAAAAGCCCATTATCTTTTAAAAGATATTCTTAATAGAAAAATTTTATTATTCAAATAAATAAAAGTAATTGAAAAAAAAAACCCCTCAAAGCTAACTTAGAAGTACCATTCCTTACTTCTTCCTTTTCATTCACTCATTTGCTAACTCTTCAATGTGAGAAGTAAGCGAAAATAACACTACTCTAAGTCTACAGTAAACAACCTAACAGAGAGATTTAAGTTTGCTAAGTTTCAAAATAAACCTGTGGCACAGCCAAGATACATTGATCCCTAACAATTCTTTCACTATCGATTCTCTTAAAAGATACTCACTCACTATAATCAAAGGCACACAGACTTAACACTGTTTAGAAGAATACGTGTGTACCTATATATTTAGATGTATATGTTTGGATAGGTATTTATGTATATATATTTCCGCAAAGATATGTTATTGGCTATGTACTGAAGTATCAGTAGGACATGTATCACACACTGGCTTGCGTTTCTGGGTTTGGTGGCCTCTCTGTACCCACAGTACAATCCAGTTACATGGAAGAAAAAACAATGGCTTTGGAATCACACTGACTTGGGTCTCACTTGACACTGCTGCTTTATCAAGTGCAAGCTGCTTACTAAGTTGGAGTATTTAACCTCTCTGAGCTTCAGTTCCCAAACCACAACACAGTAAAAATAGCTATCTGAGAGGGGGGTGCTCTAAAGATTAAATAAGTTAACATATGAAAGTCTCTACCAATATGCTTGTCATGGTAGGTCCTAAATATTTTCTCTCTTCCCCTGTCTCTAGTAATTTTACTGTCTTACCTTTAAACTAGTTTTAAAAATAAGGTCAGATAATCATACTATCTCACAGATTACTTACTATTAAAATACTACATGATAAAGGTCTGAGAAGCAGAAAAGGCTACAGTTTTGATTAAAGCAGCACTGATACATTTTAAATGATCCTATCTAGCCCTTGCCCCCCAAATTAAGTATCTCCTTATGCAATGAAAGATTTCCAAAAGAAGCTCTTAGCAGGTAGAGTTTTACAAATATTAAATGCTAAAAAGATCTTCTAAAACTGAAATATTGCTTTAAAATGTTTCTAAATTTAAAAGTTTAAAAAGCTCAATAATCAATTATAAAAGTTTTATTTGTTAAAAAAAAGTTAGAGGTTGTAAAGAAAGGTTTTGAATGATAATCATTTAAAATTTGTTATCTGATATTAATTTCCAATCAACAGGGCTGACAATGAAACCGTAATTGCTATCTTTGGGGCACATGAAGGGGAACTGAGGAAAGAATCTAATCTACTCAAATCATGTTAGAGGAAGAACCAAGTTGTTACACCCTAACAACTAAATAAACCATTTTTATTGAATGTCAAAACAAACTGTGATATATCCATATGGTGGAATATTATTTGGCAATTTAAAAAGGATGAAATACTAACACATGCTACAACATAGATGAACCTTGAAAACATGGTAACTGCAAGAAGACAGTCACAGAGGACCACAAATTATATAGTTCCACTTATAGGAAATCCAGAATAGAAAAATCTGGAAGAGACAGGAAGCAAACTAGCAGCTGTGTTAAGCAGGAGTCGCGGGGGGAATGGACTGGGGCGGGGAGGTTGAGGGGTGATGGCTATGCGTAATAGGCTTTCTTGTTGGACATGATGAAACTGTTCTAAAATTGACTGTGGTGATGGTGGCACAACTCTGTGAATATACTACGCTCTACTGAATTATACTCAAACAGGTAAATTACATGGTATGTGAATTATATCTCAATAAAGCTGTTAAAAAATAAGTAACAAATGAAAACATGGAGGGTGGACTTTATTTTTTCAAAAACCAGAAGCATTACTTTATGAGAAATTAAAGAAGAAGACCTAAAAAACGGAGACACAGGGCTTCCCTGGTGGCACAGTGGTTGAGAGTCCACGTGCCGCTGCAGGGGACACGGGTTCGTGCCCCGGTCCGGAAAGATCCCACATGCCGCAGAGCGGCTGGGCCCGTGAGCCATGGCCACAGAGCCTGCGCATCCAGAGCCTGTGCACCGCAACGGGAGAGGCCACAACAGTGAGAGGCCCGCGTACTGCAAAAAAAAAAAAAAAAAAAAATGGAGACATATATCATGTTCATGAATTAGAAGAGTTTTAGTGCTATTAAGATACAACTTCTCTCCCGAATTGACCCATATATTCAATGTAATTCCAATCGAAATCACAGTAGGCTTTTTTTTGGGATAGAATTGATAAGGTGATTCTAAAATATATACAGAAAAGCAAAGGATATAGGATAATGAAGACAATTTTGAAAAATAAGCAAATGTGGAGAACTCATGTCACTTGATTTTAAGACTTCCCATAAAGCCACAGTAATCAAGACACTGGTGTAAGAACAGACATATTGATTAATAGAACAAAATTGAGAGTTCAGAGACCCACATATAAATGCCGAGTTGACTTTCAAAAAAGGTGCCAAGATATTAAATAAAGTATAGTTTATCAACAACAACTGAACATTCATATTTAAAAAAATAAACCCTGGTCCTTACCCCATACCATTAAAAAGAAAAATCAATTCAAAACAATTAAAACTAAATGCAGGGCTTCCCTGGTGGCGCAGTGGTTGAGAGTCCACCTGCCGATGCAGGGGACGCGGGTTCATGCCCCGGTCCGGGAAGATCCCACATGCCGCGGAGCGGCTGGGCCTGTGAGCCAGGGCCGCTGAGCCTGCGCGTCCACAGCCTGTGCTCCGCAACAGGAGAGGCCACAACAGTGAGAGGCCCGCGTACCGCAAAAAAAAAAAACTAACTAACTAAATGCAAAGCCTAAAACTATAAAACTTTTGGAAAACATGAGAGAAAATCTTTATGACTTAGGGCCAGGCAAAGATTTCTTAGGATACAAAAAATGCAAATCTTATGAGAAAAAACAGATGAATTTAACTTCATCAAAATTTAAAACTTCTGTTTGAAAGACACTTTTAAGAAAAGGAAAGTCAAGCCACAGGTTGTGAAAAAATATATGCAAAATAATGGACTTGTATCCAAAATGTATAAAGAACTTATAACGCAAAAACAAAACCAACTCATTTTCTTTTTAATGGACGAAAGATTTGAATAGACACTGCATCAAAGGAGATGGATGACAAGCACACGAAAAGATGCTCAAAATAATGAAATGGTCATTAGGGAAAAGCAAATTAAAGTTATAATGAAACAGTGTTCCACATCCACTAGAGTGGCTAAAATTAAACAGAGTGGTAATACTAGGAGCTGGTAAACAGTGGAGCAACTGAAACTTTCATACATTGCTGGCAGGAATGCAAAATAGTAGACCCACTTTAGAAAACCCCAGAGAATTGAAAGGCCATGTACACACAAAGACCTATACATGAAAGCTCTGAGAAGCTTGTTTATGATAGCAGAATATATATAGCAGAATGTTTACATCAGCCTCAAACTGGAAAAACCCCAAAAGTCCAAATGAACTGAATAATGGATAAACAAATACGGTATATCCACACAATGACCTAACTAGCAATAAGCATTTCAAAAACATTATGCTAAGTGAAAGAAGGCTGAAACAAAAGAATACACACTGTGTGATCCCATGTATTTGACATTATATGGCAGGAATCAGACCAGCGGTTGGTAGGAGGCAAGGGTAGGAGGGTGACTGACTAGGAAGGGGCATGAGGGAAATTTTGGGGGTGATGGAAATGTCCTAAATCTTGATATTGGTGCTGATTACACAACTATATATTTTGTCAAAACTCAACCAAACCACACAATTAAAAAGAGTAAATTTTATACAGATTGTACCTCAATAAATCTGACTCTTAAAAAATATAAACATAAGGAAAAAACATACCTCTTCAAAAACTGAAAACAATATTTTTGAACTACCTTTATCTTCCCTTCCTGATAAATCGATTTCTCTCCCTGTATCCTCTGCTACTGGATGAGTGGATGTGAATGTTACCTTGGCAAGAAGGGCAGAACGCAAGTTCCTTCCAGACAGAAACATGAAAATTAAATTATATGAAGGAAAGATAGAAGATGGAGAGATCACAGTAGCCCCATTTCCTCTCTTTCATGGATCCTTGGGAACAGGTATGGGGTGGCAGTAGAGAGAGATGGTATTCTGACTGGTATCAAGTACCCTAAAAATATCTGGGCTAGAGGTCTACTTCTGGAACATAGCGGGAATAACAATATAGCACTGATGGAGAAACAGGCTGGAAAGATGATCCCAGTACATCATAGTAGTAGGAATCTAAAAGTTTCTACCTGTCCTACTGAGATGACTAGAGACAGTCTGGGTCAGGATAAAGACCACATAGAACTGGGGACTCCATGACTGAAGGCAAATGTAACCAGGAACACGGGTAGCAGAAGCCTCTTTTTTTTTTAACATCTTTATTGGAGTATAATTGCTTTATAATGGTGTGTTAGTTTCTGCTTTACAACAAAATGAATCAGTTATATATATACATATGCTCCCATATCTCTTCCCTCTTGTGTCTCCCTCCCTCCCACCCTCCCTATCCCACCCCTCCAGGCGGTCACAAAGCAACGAGCTGATCTCCCTGTGCTATGCAGCTGCTTCCCACTAGCTATCTACCTTACGTTTGGTAGTGTATATATGTCCACGCCTCTCTCTCGCTTTGTCACAGCTTACCCTTCCCCGTCCCCATATCCTCAAGTCCATTCTCTAGTAGGTCTGTGTCTTTATTCCTGTCTTACCCCTAGGTTCTTCACGACATTTTTTTTTCCTTAAATTCCATATATATGTGTTAGCATACGGTATCTGTCTCTCTCTTTCTGACTTACTTCACTCTGTATGACAGACTCTAGGTCTATCCACCTCATTACAAATAGCTCAATTTCGTTTCTTTTTAGAAGCCTCTTTGATGACAAACAGGATCAACAGTCACCGGTCCAGGTCCTTTTGCAGCAAAGCCTTGCAAGGACACTGTGGGTCTGAGTTCTCTGTCCCACCTCCATGGTTATGAGACCAATGTGACCGCATCCCCAGAGGCCCCTCTCACATTCACCCAGAATCCACACGTTAGTGGAAGGGGGAGGGAGAGGAAGAAACCTGAAGTACTATAGTACCTGAAAGAAACTAGTTAAACCAAAAGAGACCAAGATCCTGCTTATTAGCAAGTTTTTCTTCCCCCTCGCCCCCTGCTAAAGATCATATGTGATAAAAAAAAAAACAAAACTACATTTCCTTATACACCTGTAAGTAATGAGTCTAAATTTGCAACTTCACTATATAACTGAAGGGATAAGCTCCAAATCCTAAGCTATGAAACATATCTGCAAATTTTAAATGAGGGAAGAGAACATGCTGAAAGCCATCACATGCCTTGTCAGGCCTCAAGCAATAAACAGATTTCTAAACAACAAAAACAAACAACAAAACAAAACTCCCATAGTTCTGAACAGTAGATGCAATGATTCTACTGATGCTGTCATTAGATGAGTGGAAGCTAGATGTAAGTATAAACCGTAGGAGAGGTAGGGAATGTCTCTTTAAACCACAGTTTAATACCATAAAAAGATGGAGGCAGACCACTGAAGAATTCTTGTTACTATGCCATACATATTGTTTACACCTAACTCTTCAGCCAAGGGGACTGAAGCAGCAGAGGCAGAGTGTAAGTAGCATTTCACTATTACGACACTGAGAACCTGACATAAAGAACCACCCTATCTTTTCAATGCCAAAACTAATGAGAAATGAAATCTAGGGCAAAGGAAATAACAGATATGGTGACAGGGTATTAGGGTAACAAGCCTGACAAGGAAAAGCTGTAGGCTGCCCATGCTTATAACCAACCACTTACCTTACTGCAACATAAATAATAATCAGAAAACAATCAATACTGAATCTTTGCATACAATTCTCAAAAAAAAATTTGTAAAAAGAAAAAGGTAAATAAAGAGCATGTAACACAAGAACTCCTCAAAGAAACACAGGAAGAGTTCAGATAAATAATTCTCCAAAGTCTCAAAGACAACCATAGGAAACGTGACCCTTCTTTAAAAAAAAATGAGCTCAAAGAAGAAAAACAAAGGTTCAAAGAAGAGATTGAACAACAACAGAAGGAAATGAAAAATCAAGCTGGCAGAACTCAGAAAAAAATGAAGAGAAAAATAACATTATAGAGATAAAAGCCATATTAAGAAGCACTAAAAATAGAATAAGTGTGACTAAAAAGAAAGAAAAGGACATACAGAAATCATATAAAACAAAGTGGAAAAGACCAACAATATAAAAACAATTTATAGAGAAGACAATAGATATGGAGGAGGGAGAAATGGGATCCAAAGTATATACAAATTCTCCTTCGAAAATGCTATAAACAAAGAACAGGGAATTCCCTGGCAGTTCAGCGGTTAGGACTCAGCGCTTTCACTGCTGAGGGCCTGGGTTCAATCCCTGGTTGGGAGAACTAAGATCCCACAAGCTGCGTGGCACGGCCCAAAAAAAAAGGAAAGAAAGAAAGAAGAGTAAATGTAGATTCATTTAGGGTAAAGCTTTGCAAAATAAATAAAACCTTGAATTTGTAGATCAATGATGACTATGGAACATTAAGAATAAAGAAAGAATTATGTGGCTATTTAGGCAAAAATATGAAATCATGCACAAGCAAGGAAAAAAACTCAGGTCAGCCTAACTTCTCAAGAGCAACACTGATACAGAAGACCACAGAGCAATGTGGTATAAGTACGAAAAAAAGAAAATGTTGCCCCCCAACATTCTCTTTTTATACCCAGCCAAGCTGTTCTTAAAGTGTATCATATAAACATAACCTGCAGCATATAAGAACCTAGTGCCCCTTCTTTAAAAATGAGGCATCTCTATACATACTGATATGAAACCATCTCCAAGAAAATACAGAATACTATATAAAATATGCTATCATTTATTAAGGAAAACCTTTTAAGTGTGTGTTTTAAATGCATAGAATATCGCTGGACAAATGTATAAGAGGAGCAGAGTGGCTGAGGGACAGAGATGGAAGGGAAGCTTGCTTTTCACTGCCAACCCACTCATACTTTTTGAATTTTATATATGTATAAAATTGTATATGTATATGTATTTTATAAAAATTTTTTAAGTGAGGAGAAGTGTAAGTGCCTAATTCCTCTTTCATTATAGCATACAATCAATACCTACTTTAGATCTTTCACTAAGCACACAATAAATAGTAGCTGTTGTTTTAAAACTTCATTTTGGTTAACAGAGCAATACTCTTTTCAATTTCTCTGGTTGTAGATTTACTGATTTCATCTACAACACCCAAGCTGACAACACATTTCAGACAATCTCTCTTTCTCAACTCTCATTCTCATCTGAAAATGAGGGAGTTAAACCAGCAATGGTGAAGAACTCCTCTAGGTCTCAAATTCTACAGTTTGATGGTTGCAAAGCCCTTTTATTTAAGATATATTTAGAGAGTTAATTTCTGATATGGCAAATTCTAATACAGGAAAGGGATTTTTGTTTTGCTCAAAGACCTCTGTTTGAGGTTGGAAGTTTTTAAGATTCCTCCTTTAATAGGCAATAAAAGTTAACAAATTAAGTAAAATTCAGTGTGGGGATAAGAGAGACCAAGAGTGAAGTGACAAATGACATAAAACTCTGGGGCTCAAATAAAATTTCAGACCTTTCAAGGCAGACGATATTGTGGAACTGTTCTAGCACCATGAAAACACCATAATATTTTAAATTATTTTAAAACTCTGTATTTAAAAAACAATCCAAAGACTCAACATCTCTATTTAGAAACACTAACTCAAACATAAAGTTAGTCTTTAAACAGGCATAGGACTCAAGTGTACAACTTTACACTAATTATCATCTAATACTGACCCACACTCTTGGCAGATGACCTCCTCTTCTCTTTGCCAAAACTGAAGCCATAAGTCATAAGTCCATGAGACATAAGTCCTCTTATTTTCATGCATCATCAACCATCTTCTTTCCTCTACTGACATTCACACACTGGCCGCTTCCCCTCCGTTTTCAAGCACACACAGGATTCCCATATTTTCAAAGCACGTGCACTTGGCCCGCTATGCCCTCCAACCACCAAACTATTTATTCTCCTCTTCTCTCTGACAGGTTCTAGAATAAGTTGCTCTGTACCTACTTTCTTACCACATACCTTTCCCCTTAACCTTCTACAATCTGGCTGCTAAAATTGTATTCTGAAAGATCACAAATCTTCTTCAGCAATTTTTATACTCTCTTCTTATCCTCATTACTCTTTACTTCTCAGCAGGAAGGAAGACCTCTCTAAGGAGGTGATCTTTAAGCTAAGATCTGAAGAGTGAGTGGGAGTTAATGTGGTAGTGGTAGGTGGGAATATCCAGAGAGAATATCATGTAGAAAAAAAATCCCTGAGGCAAGAAAGAGCTTAGCTTATTTGAAACCAGTGTGCAGAAGACAGGAAACCAAGGAGAACATGGCACCCAGAAAGAGGATGGAACAGTGGGAAACACTAAAGGATTCCAACTGGAGAGTGACATCATTAGCTTTGTATTTTTAAAAGACTGTTCTGGCTACAGCTTGGAGAATGAATTAGATGAAACAAAAATAAAAATTATGGGGACCAGGTCTAGACTACTGGTAGTGGAGAGAAGTAGTATATTCAGGAGTAATATAAACTGGGGGAGGAAACTGGGAACTGGGAACACAGAGGTCAAGATATAAAACAGTCACTGAGGAAAAGGGAGAAGAGTGACCTTTTGGAAAAACAGCAAAACTGCCACACAGGGTTCAAAGCGCAGCTGCAGTGAGACACTGTGGCCAGGTAATGAATGGTACGGACCATCCTCCAGCAATGCTCAGGTACCTTGTTTGAGATGGGCATAAAGAAAGCAAGAGGTTGAGTTCATTTGAGTTTGGTATTGATGGAAGAATGAAGGGGTTGAAGAAGTTAAGGGTATTTGTTAAGTGAATGACTACAATTATAGGTCAGGGAATCTAAGCTGGATAAATGATAGAAAAATGGGAGTGGATTCATGAATGGAGGGAAAACATAAGGACTAACGGTTGTGTTGAGGCAGAGAGACAGACCATGAACTGGTTGCTAGTCTTCAGTTGCAGGGGGAGGGATGCAGGGGAGGGAACGTGAAGGTTGACAAGAGGAAGGGGAGGTGGTGATGTAGACCAATGAAAGTGAGCTTCAAAGAACAAGGGTTTCATAAGAGGGAGGGGAAAAGTTATCTAGAGTGACACCAGGAGAAAAACATTCCCAACTCCCATCTCTGAGGTGCATGGAGTATGAGAGCAAATCTCCCCCCAGGTTTCTTTCTGTTAAGGCAAGTTAAGAGGCAGAACATTCAGAGAAAAGGCTGAGAATCCAGGGGACATGGCTGATGACAAAGCAAGAGATACAGAAGGCACAGTGGAAAAAGGTTGAGAGCAAGTAGAGAGATTATGCCGAAGAGCATAGGAAATAGGTTTAGGAGTAACAGCTGACTCAAAAGGCTTTCAAACTGCCCAGGTTCTCTGCATCTGCACCACTACTGCCTTATCCAAACCTGCCACCCATCTCGCACCTGGGCTACTGAGAAAGACACATCTTCCCACATATATTCTTCCGTATCTACAACTGGTTCCCCTAACCATAAGCAGAATAATCATAAAACTAATCATTTACAACATCAGAGATAAAGGGGAAATAAAGACAATGTGAGAACATCCAAATGGAGGTCCTGCTAGCTTTCAAAAAGTGTAAACTCTAAAAAGACATGTACTACTGTAATCTTTAGTATAAGGACACCACATTTCACACCATTCTGTAATCATTTCAAGATTAAATTCTATTTAAAATATTGACATTATAAATTTGAATTAATCAGAGCAAGGCTGTGGTGGGTGGAATTCATGAAATTCATCTCAACATGCTCTATTTTCTGATAACTTTCCCCTGGCTTAATCAAAGAGATCAGTGTAGATAAAAATCATTTATAATAAGAATATTTATGATGTTTGAAACAACTGTTCAAAACCACAATTTCCTTCCTATTTCAAGAAAGCATTTTCTCATATTTAACAATCTACCTGTAACTCTGTATTCCATTAAAAGAATTTAACTGCATTTGTGGTACAAACAATGTTGATGTGGAATATTTTCCATGAGTTGTTTGGAACATTCAATTTTCCTACCTACGTAATCATAAGGGAAAAAGAAAGTGCACACCCTAAATTAATCTGACATTTGAGAGAGATTACTTACATCCTTTACCATTAAAAAACAAAAAAGGCACTTCCTCAGAGATACCTCATGACACAGTTACAGCTTCTATTGGAGCAGGCACCTGCTAAACAATTTTTTTCAACATTAGGAATGTAAAACTTACAAAACAAAATATTTGCCAAAAAGTATTTCCAAAAATAATAAAAACTGGGGACAATGCAGGCTGTAAGAAGTGTTTTTGATTCACCATACGAGTCTTCTTTTTTGTTATACACAAATTTGAAATTCTTTTTTTTAATCATCAAATGTTAAGATGATTAGCATTGCGTAGAATTAAATCTAAGATAAAAATCAAGGTATTCCACTAGTTTAAAAACTCTGATCGAATATCTTGCTTCTACTTCTGAAAACAATACCAAGGATGAAAAAGACTTGCTTGTTAATCAAGCCATAACTAATTTTCAGAAAGGAATAATTAGTTCCTGCACCTTTAATAGGCTTTCAGAGATTACCTTAAAAATAATTAATCTGCATAAAAAATGGAAAAAGATCTGCAGTTTTCTGATTTGACTATAAAGCTGGTAAGGATCCTGGAAATAATATACTCCAGCCCAACCCTCTCTTCCTTCTATTTCATATATAAGGAAATTATAGAGCCATATAAATTATGTAAGTTATAGAAGCAATTATCTTGCAATTCTCCTCAGAGTATATCACTTAAATCCACATGTCAAAAGCAAAAGTAACAGATGTAAATCTAAATACTAAGATACAGTGCTTGTACATAGTAGTCAGTCAGTGCGTATTTTACCTTGAAAGAAAAGAAGACTGTTTTAGAGATAAAGATATTTACTGGTTCTTTTGGTTCTTATCTCTTTAACTATTGCTAACAAAAATATGATTATTAGATGTATATCAAACAGATGAGGTATATTCACACTCCTCAATAACAAAGGAATCTCTATGTCATGCAGTTAATTAAAGTGGGATATTACCACCACCCAACATTACCATAGTTCACTGACTTCTACATAAATTGCTGTTGGATATGTAGAATACAAATACACTTTTTTAAAAAAATTCTAAAAGTTAAGATATTGACAATAAGAAGCACATAATTTTCCTATTATTTATATCTAATAACTTTGCTAAGTTATGTGCCTCAACATTTACTTCTCAGGTAAACGATAAGAAAAATAACTCAAATATTTTATTCTAATAATGAATAATTCTTAATATTTTAATATGAACTATAACACAGTCTTATATCTTAATATAACACAAAGAGAGTAGGTTTTCTTTATCCTGTTCTTCTATTTACTAAAATACTTTATTATGCCAGAATATAGTTAGGATACCTCTCGTGCCCTTCTAGAGAGAAATGAGAAAACTTGTTTTCTGAAAACAAAAGGAGACAACCATTTTTCGTAAGTTTCTTCTTTATCACTATCACCTTGGAAACAGTCTTTTATTTCTCTCTCAAATATATATGTAATAATGACAAAAACATCAAGAGGAATTAGACATTAAGGATGGTGAAGGTCTGTTAATCTGTCACAAAAGATTATATTAAGTATGCATGTGTTATAAATGTAATTAAATATATCTCAAAGGATGTGAAATGCAAAGACAAATTTTAGGTACTGATCTACAATCAACCATGTTGACTAGTTTCTGTTTAATTATCGCCTCATTAATTGATCAGTAACAACTTGGATTTCAGTTGGATGGTTTTTTTAAAATTCTACATTATTTTGCCCACAGTTTAATTATAGTAGTACTTTCTTTTGGATTGGTGTGAAAAGGTCATTCTCTGCAGATAATACTGTAAATTATATCAGCTGAATGAGTAACTCTAGGTGGATGAGCTTAACATAAGGAGCAACTGAAGCTGCCTTTACTTCACCTACCAAATCTACCAAATCATGGTGGAATCCTGTGTTTTCTACGTAGTATTGTCGATAGAATGCTTGCATCTGAACCTCAGCTCCACACAAGTTACCCAATTATTCATGTCTGTTTCTTCATATGTAAAATCTATTCTCACAGAGTGGTTGAGGAAAGAAGTCAAGCACTTAGAACAGTATCTGGCACACAATAAGTCCTAAATAAATTCTATTTGTCGTTAGTAGTTCAATTTACTGGTACCATGTGCTCTTCCCACAATAATGATTATTCTCAATCTATTTTTCTCCTTTTCCAAGCATACCTGCTTTTGCTTGTTCTTCCATTAATACCTCCTCCATTATTTAGCCTTTTAATTTCATCTGATTTCTATCAGCATTTATTTTGCATTTCATATGTATTTTGGTACCACAGACGTCCCCCGATAAAATCCCATTATCTAAGCTGGTGGTTCACCACCACAGAACCCGCGCATGAACTAAGCAGGCTATGGGACTTTACGACAATGTCTAAGTCTTCCCACTCCTAAATTCCTAACACTGCAATTGTGACGTGCTATTTCTTAATCTTACCTACATTATATAATATCTATCTGTGTCTGTTTAACATTCTAGTACTATCCTTAGACACACAGTTTGTCCTAATATACTATTTCTCCTGGCCCAAAACAAATATATTTGATATTCTGTTTTCCATGTTCCTATCTACCAAAGATTATTCAGAAGTTCTGTCCTCTCTTCTCAGCCTCTGCGGCCTTCAGTGACATTATTCCTTATAGATATACTAAGGTACTTTTTTATCTCTTTATTTACAGTGTAATACCAGTAACATATATTTGACAGTTTTATGTCTGTATCTTAAAATTATAGTAGCAAATTTACTCCCCCAAAATTAGTATACATTTTATGTCCTTAAAACTTTTCATGAGGTACAAATCTAATAACAGAATGTTTTATAAGGATGAACAATAAAATAACTTCTCTCCTTTTTTTTCCTATCATGGTTTATACCAGTTTCTTTGATAGGTAAAGGTCAGATTCATGAACTGACACCCAAGACCTACACATCAAACCCATTCAGTGAATAATCTAACAATCAGTCTTTTACTCTGCAAGTATCCGTTATATCTCAAGGAAGACCCTGGTAAAGATCTGTCTATTAAATTGATTGTAATAAACAATGCACTTGCAAAGAGTCGATAAGGCAGCTTATCAGCTCTATAAACCACTGGCATAACCCTACTGGTAAGTAAGGTTAACAGAGTTACCAATATTCCTTCATTGGTCCTAACAGGAAATAGGAAAAAGGTGCAATCAAGTTCTACCATTCTAATGAATGGCCTGGGAAAGTATTTTTTATGTTGTTCCTTTTCTGTGAAATAAGTTCAAATATACATAATAATTATAGCAATAGTATATCAAGCTTAGATTCCCCAATTGTTAATTTTTTGGTCAGTAAAGAATAAGTGTTATGATGTTTCATTGCCCTTTAATACTCCTAAGTAGGAGGATGCTCTCTGTACACAAGCACAGTACAACCAGCAAAATCAGGAAGTTAATATGGATCCAATATTACTACTGAATCCACAAACCCTATTCAAATATTGCCGATTGCCCCAATAATGACCTTTATGGTATGTCCAGTTTCTAATTTAGGTCCCTGCATTTAGTTGTCAAGCCTCTCTCTCTCTCCCCGCCGCTCCCCACCAGCCTTTTTTTTTTTTGGCAGGTTTTTAAAATAACATTCATTTTTGTCAAGTCTCTTTGGTCTCTGTTCATCTGGAACATTTCCTTGAATTTGTTTTGTCTTTTGTGAGCTTGAACTTTCTGAAGAACAGGGACCAGTTACTTTGCAGAGCATCTCTCAATTTGGGAGAATGCTTCCTCATGTTAATTAATTTTTACCAGGACCACTACAGAAGTGATGTTGTATTTTATTTAGCATCATACCAGGAGACACATGATGTCAACCTGTCCCATTACCAATGAGGTGACTTTGTCATTGATTGAGAAGGTTCCTGCCAAGTTTGTCCACTGTAACATTAAGCAGTTAGTAAATGCATCTAGGTCTGTTTCTATATCTACCTATAAAAAAATCCTGAGTTCACACTGATCTCTCTGATCCAATCCTAGTCTCCCCAATTCTACATTTGTATCTCTCTTCTCTGACAGTGAAAACCAGCTTTCTATTATCCACCTAACAGTAAGTTTGCTACTTTTGTCTTTCTCAGTTTGTCCAACATACACATGTAGCTTCTTCCCTAAATATATTTCAGGTGCTTCAACTTTTAAAAGGTCAACTGATTTGATACTGATGTGAAATTTAAAAAGAAATAGGTTTCTCTTTGGATAAAAAAGGAACAGTGTACTAGATGCCCGATACAGGTTTGCAAATTTAGGACACTGGAAGATCTTCTGCAACACAACAACCGGCCCCCCGACCCCCCGCACCAAAAAAAAAAAAAAAAAAGCATCGATTTGTAGAATATGCTATGGTATCTGCCTTGAAATACTCCAGGTAAATTTTTAAAAGGTGAGCAAGGCTAGGTAAAACAAAACTGGTGCATGGTACTCACTGTACTATTCTCTCAATTTTGTGTATACTTTTAATTTTCCATAAAAAGTTAAAGAAAATAGATCTTCGGGTCAGGCCAACTATTTGGACAGTCCTGCTTGGTACCAAAGAATTCCAGTCCACACTGTCAATTAATCAAGCCAACGTGGCCATAGGGAGAGATGGTTTACAGACTGAGTCATGTCACAAGTGGGGCTGACAAAAGCTGACTCATCCTGAAAAATACTCCATCCACTAAATTTGACTTGCTTGGCCCTTTCTCCTCCCACTATTGCTGACATCTCCCTAGTCTACCCCTCCCCAAATTCTGTTATCAACTACTAGGCTAAATACAAACTCTCTTCCTTTCTTTCTTTTCCTGCTCTCAACCCATCCAAACAGAAAACCTTCCCAAAGCCCTATCACCCGTCTTCTACAATTCTATTTATTTCCACTAACCAGTCAATAATGTGGCTTTATTGTGTCTTATGAGTTTTCTCAGCTCAAAATCTTTCTTGGCTTCTGGTTGCTTAATAAATACAATTTTAACTTCTCAATGTGGCCCTCAAGGTCTTGTAGTACTAATGGTCTCCATCTAGCGAGCTATCGTTCCAATTTTTCTCCCCTCTTTCTCTTACATTCAACAAACGTGCACAGAACCTATTCCCTGATCTTTATTCCCACTATTCCCTAAACTTGGAACAGTCAGCTCAGCCTAACAGATGTCTACCGTCCGTTCATTACCCATGATATTAAGTTCTTTATTGTGTCCGTTTGCTCTTGACTTTCTGCTCCATCCCCCCTGAAGACAGTTACATCATCTGTAGTCCTCCGCTAGACTGGACAGTATCTTCCCTTTTTTTTTTTGAATTTCTATAACATTTTGTATCTCTATGCACTTATCAAATTATGCCTTATGTCACAATCATTAGTGCACTGATCCCAACACCTCCCAACCAACCTCATGAAGGCTGGCTGATGTCTTGTTCCTTCATGTCCCTCATGAAGAGCCTAGCACAGTGCTTTGATGGTGAAGATCGGTGTGTCCTAGATGAGCACCTGTTGTATTAAAAATTATCTAATTTCAGGAGATAGAAAATCTTTTATTTTCATGATTACAGAATTACTGGAAAGCTCCCAAAGCTATGTTTTTAACTTAAATAGCACAACATAAAGCAGATAAAAGCATAATAACTTGCTTTCATACTCTTACTACATGTCATACAGATAAGTGGCTTTTATTTTAGACTGTTGACCACTGACAATATAGTTCTGATTCAAAACACCCAAGACAGCTTTTGGTAAGACCAATAAAGTAACTTCTAAGTAAAAATACGTTTAGTCACAATGTCCTATAAATTGTTGATAATACCTGTATTTAAAAAATCCATATGTGCTTAAAATAGCAGATTACAGTTATCCAACAACATAAAGGACTCCATCGGCCCTCTGATGAAACAAAATCTACAAAGGATGTAGTATTTCAGAGGTGAACACCCCAAACCTTACTCGCAGGTACGCATCCAAGCACATTTAACAGAGGTCATTTAGAGGCAGACAGAGTTTCAAAACAAATTTTAAATGCTATTTAAAATTCTATCCCATTCACTTTCATGTCCACACAAATAAAATCATCCATTCAAATTGTTAGATAAATCCTTTTAATTCTGATGATTACAAAGTAAGACCATTTTATTATTTGTAAAACTATGCTCCCAAACAGAAAGGAGAATAAGCCTTGCACTTCTCCAGGAGCCTTGAAAAAAGGCCAGGGCCAATATAATACATCAGTTCTGATAGCAGTTACTAGACATAATACACCTATCATGGCCATACTAAAAGCTAACAAGAAAAGGGATGAATGGAGAACAATCAAGAATAGTACAGGAGATTAATGAGCAAACAACATTCATTCCTCCAGAGCCACAAACTAAAAAAGAAACACTGAAATTGTTTTTACATTTCAGTTCCTTAGAAAGCTATTAAAAATCTAAAATATTTCAAGCAATGCTACTTTGAAATAAGGATCAACCCAAATCAATCCTCTGTACAGCCCAAAAGCATGGAAAAAGAAGCAACAGCCTAAAAATTTATCTTGGCTTCTCCACTTCTTACCAGTCGAGAATTAACATCTTAAACACCTTCTAAAAAGTTTATGTTTACTTGATTGTAATAAATCTCAAGGGAACTTTGATTAAAAGCAGAGTACAAAATTTATATAAACTACTCATCTATGTAATAACCAGTAGAGAGAAGGAAGGGTGACAGTGACTGTTTTCAGCCCTTAACTTTCAAGCTGAAGCCTCTAGCAAGCTTCTCTCCCTAGACACTTCTTTGCAAAAGGGACCTCTGAGTGCATGAAACAAGACTCAACTCTACTTTTTAACACAGGTAATTCTAAATCATTTGGAGGTGGAGAGGGGACAAAAAACATAGAAATACCTACAGGAGCAAACATAAGGCAAACAAGAGTCACACCATCTCCTAACTCACATAAAGAAAAACACTTTCTTTATGGAAAGTATTTCTACTGAAGGAAAATACATCATTATCTCTAGGACAAAAATGCTAAGATCAAGCATTACACAACCTTACAATTGTTAATACTCTGTGAGGGGTGGTCGTCATACAGACAGAACAGGCACAAAGACCCACCCCAGTGATTAAAAATTCCATCTGGGAGTCATTCCTTTCCATTAAGGAAGTGTCTTTAGAAAGCTCCTGTTATAATCACACTACCTAGAAATTAACTCATTTGTGCATGAGCACACAGATTAGTTTATTAGGTTATATAGCTCTCTCTTTAGATGAGTCACTTTTGATAAAAGGAATCAGGAAAAAATTTTAAAACAGGTATCGGGATGGAACTGGCCAAATACGGAAGACCTTATAATAGTAGGGGGTAAGGTCAGTAAGCATATGAAACCAACCAACAAACAAGCACCCTTCTGTAGTGGAAAATTTCAAACATATGCAGAAACAGCTAGAATAGCTTAATAAACCTCTATGGTTCCATCACCCAAGTTCAAAACTTACCCACTTAAAGCCAATCTTGTTTCATCTATAGCCCCACTGATTTGCCCACCTGCTCCAAGACCATTTAGAAGCAAATCCCAGACTTCTTGTTTCATCCATAAACTCAACGAATATGTTTTATTAAGTTTAGCCTAAAGTACTGACACTCATCAAGCTTTTGGCAAAAAAAAAAAAAAATCAATCAAAAAATTGCTTTAATATTCAGTCATAATGGTTATCTCCTTTTTATTCCACACATATACTTTGGTTTCTTTGAGCCCTGGAAGGCGGGTGGGGAGAGGTGGGAAGTGGGTAATGGAGCAGAGAGCTGTAAAAGGTTACCTGAAAAACAATCAGTAATCACACACACACACTGCATATTATGCTTTCTATAATTTCTGTTCATTGAAGGATGAGGTCAGAATGAAGTGTTCCTGTTAGTCTGGGTCACAAAAGTAATTCAAGATGCATATAAAAATGCTTATTATCATTCAAGTTCTCTAAATCCATTCAACCATTCAGCCCTTTGCTTTCTGATAAGACTGCCAACAACTATGCCAATTAGTGTCAATTGCGATGTTAGATTTTGTAATATTTGCACCTGCCTACCAGTTGGTTTAGTGGGCAGAAAGGACTGATGGTTACAAGTTTCAGCAACACCAAACCCTAACTGTTTTTGTGTTAACATTTGCAAGTCTACAAATTCACCAATCCACTTTAAAAAAAAAAAAAAAAAAAATTTTGCATATTAGCTTCAATAGAGGATTTCTTCTTTTACAGGGAGAGGGCATGTTTAGCCACTACATTATGAACTATAACAGTAATAATAATTTTTAAAATCCTAAAGTTTTATAAGTAGGGACAATGTAATTTATAAGAAACTTAGTGAATTATACATTTACTTCAAAGTTTCACTAATGCTAAATTCACGGATTTCATTTGAACACATGACTAACTTTTTAAAAATCACCTATTCATATTTTGAATGAGATGTTTCTCATTTTAGAACAAGATTTTTGGTGAAAATTTCTCTTTTAGAATTTGTAAGTCAAAAATTAAAGCACATATAAAAGAGCAAAGTATATTTAACATGGAAGAAATCATGAACATCTGGAATTTGATCTTAATGTCTTTCTACTAATTAATGTGTATATTTCATCCTTACTTTTTAAATTTTAAATAATTGTCCCTAATTTAAAAACATGAAATACTTTTGAAATACCCGAAACAAAATACAGTCGTTAATTTATCCTCAGATCAAAATGCTTCACTTTGGTTTATTATAATTAATAACAACACAGTATTTTTTTCAATTTCACAATTGAAGCAAATTGCATGTAGCTGATGAAAGCTACTGGAAGTAATATAGTGGTTAAAGGCAAAGTGCATTACTAAAGAGAAATAAAACTTGCATGTCAATATCTAAAAGTATGGGAGATGTATACAACGTACCACATTCTATCTAGTGTCATTACTTAAACTGCTGCTTTTCCTCACCAATCTATTCTCCAGCTCCAGCAAGCAGGATAAACGGTCACTTTACCTGCCAAATTTGGCACAAAAAAGGACAAGCAACTTCATTAACAGAACAATGCTTTCAATATGATGTTTTTCCTTTTTCCACCCAGCGCCAAGTAGTAGAACAATTCAAATCAAGAAATCTAAGCAAAATTACCTCCTCTTGTTGAAGTTTTACTGCTTGAATAAGCAAATGATACATACAGAGTGCTAGCAAGAATATCCTCCTGGTAAATTAGTATATTTCTTGTATTGCAGCTTAACTCCAAGCTGGTATGCTAAACTCAACAAAAAAGAAACACCTCTCCACTGAGGTAAAGTTCTTAATGTATGGTGTGGCGTGGTGTGGATATGTAATTTAAAACCCAACGGAATAGATGAAACCTAAAATACTTGATTTAGATCCAACTTTAGGTTGCAACATCCATCAGTGTACCTAAAGTAGTAAGTGGAATGAAATGAAACAGATCTTTCTTCAATCTTTGATAAGTTAAACTAATGGAAAACAACACCCACCACCAGCAACCTTGCCAGTCACCACTGCTCTCACACTTCACTGGTGTTTCTGGTAGCCAGCTATAAACAAAATCATAAATTCTTCTAAACTTGCTTTCAAATCTGATCATAAAAACAATAAGCAACAACAATTCCTCTATTAATCAAGCTGGACCTGTATGATTAAAGAGAGATATTTAAGTTAGTTCTCAGGTAGCCATCATTAGATTTTAAAAGCTAATCATAAGTACTTTTTGTCTAATTGGGTGAATTTGCTAGCCACTCACAAGTTTGTCCATGGCTATTTACAACAGAGGATTGTGCTATGTTTAATCTCCAGATGGTTTCCTTACTCTTGTTCCATAAGAAACCATACATTGCACGTCTAAACATACGCAGCATGTTTTATAAAAAGGCAAGTAACAAAATTAGGCAAGCACAATATAAACCCATCATCATGCTGGCATGGCAATAGGCTAAGAGCAAATCCATCCACACAAAATGTACCCAAAGTCATTTGTACTAAATCTTAAAATTTCAAGCAATATCTACCTTTGTGAGATTTAAACACTGAGTTAGAAACAAGAGGCATAATTTATTTTGTAATTCTACCTTAGAAATAAACTGCCTTTAAAAAATAAAACAATACATAGAAAATCCTAAAGATGCCACCAGAAAACTACCAGAACTAATCAATGAATTTGGTAAAGTTGCAGGATACAAAATGTATGCAGAGAAATCTCTTGCATTCCTATACACTAACAATGAAAGATCAGAGAGAGAAATTAAGGAAATAATCCCATTCACCATTGCAACAAAAAGAATAAAATACATAGGAATAAACCTACCTAAGGAGGCAAAAGACCTGTACTTAGAAAACTATAGAACACTGATGAAAGAAATCAAAGATAACATAAACAGATGGAGAGATATACCATGCTCCCAGATTGGACAAATCAATACTGTAAAAATGACTATACTACCCAAAGCAATCTACAGGTTCAATGCAATCCCTATCAAATTACCAAAGGCATTTTTCACAGAACTAGAACAAGAAATTTTACGATTTGTATGGAAACACAAAAGACTCTGAAGAGCCAAAGCAATCTTAAGAAAAATGGAGTTGGAGGAATCAGGCTCCCTGACTTCAGACTATACTACAGAGCTACAGTAATCAGAACAGTATGGTACTGGCACAAAAACAGAAATATAGATCAATGAAAAAGGATAGAAAGCCCAGAGATAAACCCACACACCTTATCTTTGACAAAGGAGGCAAGAATATACAATGGAGAAAAGACAGCCTCTTCAATGAGTGGTGCTGGGAAAAATGGATAGATACATGTAAAAGAATGAAATCAGAACACACCCTAACAGCATACACAAAAATACACTCCTAAATAACATACACAATAATAAACTCCTTAAAGACCTAAATGTAAGGCCAGACACTATAAAACTCTTAGAGGAAAACATAGGGAGAACACTCTATGACATAAATCACAGCAAGATCCTTTCTGACCCACCTCCTAGAGTAAGGGAAATAAAAACAAAAATAAACAAATGGGACCTAATGAAACTTAAAAGCTTTTGCACAGCAAAGGAAACCATAAACAAAATGAAAAGACAACCCTTAGAATGGGAGAAATTATTTGCAAACGAATATTCTGCAACTGACAAAGGATTAATCTCACAAATAGACAAGCAGCTCATGCAGCTCAATATCAAAAAAAACCCAATTCAAAAATGGGCAGAAGACCTAAACAGACATTTCTCCAAAGAAGACATACAGATGGCCAACAAATACATGAAAAGATGCTCAATATCACTAATCATTAGAGAAATGCAAATCAAAACCACAATGAGGTATCGCCTCACACCATTCAGAATGGCCATTGTCAAAAAATCTAGAAACAACAAATGCTGGAGAGAGTGTGGAGAAAAGGGAAACCCTCCTGCACTGCTGGTGGGAATATAAATTGATAGAGCCACTACGGAGAACAGTATGGAGGTTCCTCAAAAAACTAAAAATAGAACTGCCATATGACCCAGCAATCCCACTACTGGGCATATACCCTGAGAAAACCATAATTCAAACAGACACATGCACCCCAGTGTTCACTGCAGCACTATTTACAATAGCCAGGACATGGAAGTAACCTAAATGTCCATCAACAGATGAATGGATAGAGAAGATGTGGCACATATATACAATGGAATATTACTCAGCCATAAAAAGCAACGAAATTGAGTTATCTGTAGTGAGGTGGATGGACCTACAGTCTGTCATACAGAGTGAAGTAAGTCAGAAAAGAGAAAAGCAAATACTGTATGCTAACACATATATATGGAATTTTAAAAAGCGGTACTGATGAACCTAGTGGCAGGGCAGGAATAAAGATGCAGACGTAGAGAACAGACTTGAGGGCACAGGCAGGGAGGGGAGGCTGGGATGAAGTGAGAGTAGTATTGACATTTATACGCTACCAAATGTAAAATGGATGGCTAGTGGGAAGCTGCTGCATAGCACAAAGAGATCAACTCGATGCTTTGTGATGACCTAGAGGGATGGGATAGGGAGGGTGGGAGGG